>NC_057399.1:38325341-38681461 GCF_019320065.1 Cervus canadensis
TATTTATATAAACTTTACTAGACTAGTTTTTCATTGTCGTTCTAGCTACAGCAAATGTTCTTTCTCCAAATTAAACCAAATTGGAAACAAGAGAAAAATTCTAGGAAAACAATATTTAACAGAATTAACTTTGGTCAGCAGATACATTCAGACTGCAACTATATTAGAAAATGCAGTTGAAATGCTTGGGTGGATCACAATGAAAACCACAAAGTATGGTATGTTTATTTAAAATAAACATTGGATTTGTTTATTATGCTATCATACTTTGTTTTGGCCTTTTAACTTTTAAAGATATTTAGTGCTAGAATTTTTAAAAAGCTTATGACAAATGAAAGAAAATTTTATGGCAAATTGATGTAACTCATTGTCCTGAACTTTCTTCCTCTTCCTTCTTACATGTCTCGATCAATACAAATTCTTCTTTTCTAGGGGCAACACCTCTCTAAGGTAAGACTACACAACATGTTATAACTCACCTATCAACTTACTTCACAATAATGAGAACACCTAATTCTATAAAAACAGACAATGACTCTGCCTATATTTCTAAGCAGTTCAAACAATTTTTACATTCATTCTCTATTAAACAGATTGCAGACATTCCTCATAGTCCACAAACACAAGACATGATTGGACAAACACATTACACACTGTAGCTACAAATAAAAAATTAAATAAGAGAAAATACACAGGAACACTTTTGTCTTCCTTGTCCAGAGCAAACTTTGCTAGATTCTGGTGTAATGTAGTCTTTAAGCCTATAACTATTGTTGGTATGACTATTTCTGTTCCCAATGTGTAGGATTCTTAAAGCACGGCGAAAATGGCATAAAAAAAAAAAAAAAAAGGACACCATTTCCCGAATGGATTATTTGTTCCTAAAAATATCAGAAATGTGGAATGTTTGCCTTCTTTTCAAGTCTGTCTTGGAAGTGTAGTCATCCTCTTTAACACACTGAACAGTGAGATTCAACAGTTGCTAAGCTGCATTTCTTTTTCAAGGACAAGGTCAAATATGTTTGGATGTGAGCAACATTTCATTTGTCAAGTTGTTCTGCATCACGTTTTCAATAATTTCACTTAGGAAAAAATATTTGAATGGTTACTCCTAATCCTTTGCCCCAAATAACACAAACCACAGCCAAATACCAGTCCCAAACAGATTTCTGAATGATTTTTTTTTTTCTTTTGGACTGAAATATTCCCTAAGAATGTTTTCATCATTATCGCTTTCCTCTCTTTTTATAACTATTGTTAATATAGCCTTATTTGTTTTATAGTTTTTAAACTTACCACAAAGAGATGTTTTGACAAAAGCAAAAAACAAACAAACAAAAAAAGAAGTTTTGAAACATTATAGGACACTTCCTTTCCTTTGCCCATTTGATATCAAGACGGGTTAACTAATCAATAGAAATCTAAGAAACTAATCTTACAGGGAAAGGATATGCTTCTATTTCTCCAGATGGATCCAACGAACTCACATGACTTCCTCTTCAGAAGATTCAACCTAAGGGGGCCCCCAGTATTCAGACTAGAGATGAAACAGCAAAAAAACCCAGGAAGAAAGAATTCCAATATAAGCCATGGCGACATTAAAAATTTCCAAAAAAAAGCTGCACTCGACGTCATCGACCTTATGATCTCCCTACTTGGGGACAGATAAAAACCCTTACTAACTAAACTGAAAACCTGATTTCTCAACAGGGAATGCCTCGGAATCCTAAAAATATTTTTCTTCGCTATGCTTGCTTTGCTTGCTTTTGCTTCCCCCGCTCAGGCTGACCTGATTGATCACACTTACTGGGCTTATATACCTAACCCCCCTTTTTTATTGTAGGTTGTAAAATGGACAGATATAGAACCAATCACATCCACTAATGAGTCAACACATATGCCCCCTCCTTGGAACTGGAGGGGCCCTCTCATCCTGAAGAAAAAGAAAAACTAATTAATATCGTTCTAGGTTATGAAGTCCTTCCTTTATGTATGGGCCCAGCAGAATTATGTATAAACGTTAGTCGACAAACTTGGGCTTTCGTCCTGCCTCCAGAAAAGCATTTTCAGACACTACTTGGATTATTTACTGCCCTTTCTTTGTCAGTGAACCATGTTTATACTACTGAAACTTTAGGGAAAGAATTAGGGAAAGAACAAAGAACAACATGCCAAAGGTTTACTAATAAGAACTTTAAATATATTTCTGTTCATTGAGGCAAATGTCAGGCCAAACCAGGAAAATTAATGTTTATAGCTAATCATACAATTGTCAGTTGGAGACCCCATAGTATGTGGCTATTGAATTGCTCAGATGATATTAACAATACTATGTATGATTATATTACTCAAGTAACATGGAAGGTTACTAATACTACAATGGAACATTACCATGACAGAGGACTTCTTGGCTAGCTTGATGATGGAATGGCCCCCACCTCGTCCTCGAATCATCTTTGATAAACAGATTGGGCCTAAACAATGGGACATCTGAAAACTTGCTGCAAACACCGAAGAACTTGGGATTTGGACCAGACATTCCACGGGGACCAATCATAGCTATAGCAATTATTTATTTCACTATAATCAATCATATTTTATACAAGCCTATGTTCCACTTCCTTTTGTTGTAGCTATAGGAAATTTACAATTCAATAAGACTTTACGTTCTGTAACTTGCATAAATTGTAAATTATATACTTGTCTTAACTCCTCTATTTCCTTAAAAAATGACTCCCTTTTGATTCTTCGATCTCGACATAATCTATGGTTACCAATAAATCTCCAATAGCCCTGGGAAGAAGGTCCCATGGCTGGACTTGCTTCCTGGTTGCTTACTAAATTGCTCCGGTGATCTAAACTATTCATTGGATGGCTGATTTTTAGTATTTTGAGATTAATAGCCATTTGCACCACTGCTGCTGTCACTGGTGTTGCTTTACAAACCTCTATTCAGACACATAATTTTATTCAAAATTGGACTAAAGATGCCCATACTATATGGGCCACTCAGACTGAGATAGATGAAGAAATTCAAGAAGAAATACAGGAACTGAAAACAGCCATCGAATGGGTTGGAGATCAATTAACAGATGTACAAAAACAGGTGATGCTAAAATGTGACTAGAATTCTACTCAATTTTGTGTTACTCCTGTTCATTTTAATAATAGTGCCTACAACTGGGAACAAATCAAGTTTCATTTACAAAACATACATGATAATGCCTCTCTGAAGGTACAATTATTACAAAAAGAAATATTTGAAACCTTTTCTAATAATCTGCCCTCTTCCATTGATATGGAAACTTTAGCTAAACAATTAGCTGATCAATTATCTGGGCTAGACCCACGTGGATGGTTTCAAAGTCTTACTCATAGCATTGGATCTGGAACCATAATTTTGGTGATTGTCTTAACAATTATATTTGTTGTCTACCGTTGCCTTCATGCAAAGATTGTCAAAACTAAACAAACTTTGATGGTCAGAACTCTTCTTACAAATATTATAAATAAATAAGGGGAAATTGTCAGGGAATGTTTGACGGGAGGATTCCTACGTGCTGTCTCTCATGAGTCCTTTGTCCCTCTTCAAGCGGAACAGCACGCTGCTCCCAGGGACTGAGGTCATTGTGTGAGGCAAGCATGAGTCTCCTTTAGTAAACATTCTCCTTACGACAAAACAGCTTAGTCTCCTTCCCCTTTCTTGAGATATGGATTGCCTCCTGACCTTGTGACTAACATTAGCCCTTGTTCCCTTGGTAACGGTTGCTGTACATTTGGTTTTCTGATCTCTATCTTTCCCAAAAGAAGTTTCTTGTACTGCAGCCTATATATACTCATAGAAAAATCATTAAAGCACCTTTGCTCCATCAGAGCTTAGGTCCCCAGGTCTTTTTTCTCTCTCTCTCTCTCTCTCTCTCTTTCTCTCCTTCACTTTCTTATCGTCGACTCTGCACCACAAGGTTCCAATCCATTAAAGGACCCCAACAAATACTGGACTTAAACTGGAGTCAGATCAGATAGACCTAACAGAGATATATAGAACATTTCATTCAACAGCAGCAAAATGTACATTCTTCTCAGGCACACGTGGAACATTTTTCAGTATCATACATTAGTCACAAAACAAGTCTTAATGTTTTAAGCAGATAGAAAACATATCAAGCATACCTTCTGATCATAATTGTATGAAACCAGAAATCAATCAGAAAATAAAGAAACTGGAAAAATCACAAATACATAGAAATCAAACAACATACTCCTAAACAACTAATAGGTCAAAGAAGAAATTAAAAAATCTTGGAACAAATGAATATGGAAAAAAAATCACCAAAACTAATGGGATGCTGCAAAGCAGGTCCAAGAGGAAAGAGAGATAAATGCTTATAATTATTGGAAAAATTAAAAACTCAAATGAACTAACTTTATGCCACAAGAAATTAGAAAAATAAGAACAAACTAAGCCCACAATTAAAAGCAGAAAGAAATAGCAAAAATCACAGGAGAATTAAATGAAATAGAGACAACAAAATATTGAAGATACACAAAACTGACAAAACTTTAGCTCAACTCAGAAAAAGAAAGACTCAAACAAAATAAGATATGAAACAGGAGAGACTACAGCTAATACACAGAAAGAATAAGGATCCTAAAAATGTACTATGAAAAATTATGTGTCAGCAGATTGGGTAACCTAGAAGAAATGAACAAATTCCTAGAAATACACAACCACAAAGAATGAATCATGAAAAAACAGAAAAGCTGAACATACAATTGATAGCAAGGAGATTGAGTCAGTAATAAAAATCTCCCAACAGAGACAAATTCCAAGACCAGATGGCTCCACTGGAAAAACTTAACCAAAAAAAAAAAAAAAAAAAAAAAGTAGTAATACCAGTACTTCCCAAATTCTACTGAAAATAGAAGAGAAAGGAAGATTTCAAACTCATTTTACAAGGCCAACATTATCTTGTTATGAAAGTCAGACAAGGACACTAATAGAAAATAAAATTATAGGATAATATTCCCAATCAATATAAATACAGCAATCCTCAACAAGATATTAGCAAAACAACTTAAATAGTACATTTAAAAGGATCATACCTCTTGGTCAAGTGGGGTTTTCTTTGCATTCAAGGATGGTCCAACATTTTTAAATCAATAAATGTAATACATCCCATTAACATAAGGATAAAAACCATAAGATCATCTTAATAAATGCAGTAAAAGCATCAGAGAATATTCAACATCTATTCTTGAGATAAAACTCTGAACAAGCCAGGGACAGAAGGAATGTGTTTTGACATAATAAAGGCCATTGAATGAAAAGCCCACAGCTAACATTATACCTAATAATGAAAATCTGAAATTTTTTTCTTTAAGATCAGGCATAAGAAAAAGATGCTCATCCTATCATTCAACATAGTTCTGAAATTCCTATCCATAGCAATTATGCAAGAGAAAAAAAAAAAAGGCATTCAAGCTGAAAAGAAGGAAGTAAAGATGTCTATCTGCAGATTACATGATATTATATAGAGAAAATCCTAAACACTCTACCAAAAAAATATGTTAGAACTAATAAATGAAGTCAGTAAAGCTGTGGCATATATACAAAATCAATATGCAAAAATCAGTTGCAGTTCTATGCACTAACAACAAACTAAAGGAAGAAGTTAAAAAAAAAAGAAATACCATAGCACCAAAAGTAATAAAATTCTAGAAATAAGTTTATGAAGGTGATAGATCTATATATCAAAAACTAAAAGAAACTGATGAAAGAAACTGAAGAAAAGAGAAATAAATGGAAGCATATTATGTATTCATGAACTGAAAGAATTAATATTGTTAAAATGTCCATACTACCCAAAGTGATCTACAAAGTCATTGCAATGTCTATCAAAATTCCAATGGCATTAATCACAGGAATGGAAAAAAAATAAATCATAAAATTTGTATGGGACCAAAAGACCCCAAACTGAGAATCGTGAGAAAGAATAAAGTGGAGGCATTACTCTTATGATTTCAAGCTACATTACAAAACTACAGTAATCAAAACAGTACAATATTGGCATAAAAACAGGCATACATATCAATGAAATAAAATAGAAACTCCAGAAATAAGTCCATGTTTATATGATAAACCAATATTTGACATGAAAGCCATAAATACTGAATGGGGAATGAGAGCTTTTTCAATAAGTAGGGTTGAATAAACTGGACATTTACATGCAAAATAATGAAGCTGAATCCCTATTTTACACCATATGTGAAAGTCAACTCACCAACTTAATATTAAGACCCAAAACAGTAAAACTTTAAGAAGGAAACTTTAGGGTAAATATTTTACATTATGCTTTTGTTTTCTACCTACAATTTGCTGAGAGAATAGAACTTAACTGTTCTCATACACATGCAAACAAACAAAACAAAATGAAAGGGAAATACGTGAGATAATGGATATCCATTAACTCAATGGTTAGAATGTTTCCACAATGAGTACATAAGTGGTACACTTTATGTGTACATGTGGTATACATGTGGTACATGTGGTACACTTTAAATATATTACATGTGGTACACTTTAAATATATTACAGCTAAAATAAAAAATTAAAAAAATAAATATATTACAGCTTATTGTCTCAATTATATTACAAAGCTGGAAGAAAACACTATATTTTACATTATTTCCTTAGAACTGTTTTCTACTATTATGGCTGCTATTCATATCATAGGTTTTAGAGAGACATAAGTTATTTAATTTTGCCTACTTACTTGTTCACAATTCATTTACTTTGTAAATAACATCACCATTTATTAAATGTTTTTAATTTATTTTACAGTTTTACATACTTTTCAATATAATAATTATTTTTACTCTTTACATTCATTTCCCTTTATTGTTTTTAGAATTTAGCATTTTGTCATTAAGAGAGAGAGTTTTTCTATATGCATTATTAAAATTGTTTTCATTTTCCATAACTAACATCGTGCTTCCTAAACTAAGGTCTTTATTGGTTCAGTTAATATTTTATCTACTTCTGGCTAGCTTTTGGAGCAAACAAAACACAACAAAATGCCTTGTTCAGTGTGGTAGGCAGAATTTTGTCCCTAAAAACTTCATCCCTGTCTTCTAGTGTCACATTCCTAAATATGTTACATGACTAAAGGCATATTTTCAGATATAATTAAGAGTTGGCATTAAATTTGGGATATTATCTGGAATTATCTGGTGGCCCAATGCTGTCAGATGAGCCCTTAAAAGCAGAATCATCTCTTAGCTGAAGGCAGACTAGAAAGTCATAGAGGTGTAGTAGAAGAGGGATTTGGAGATACTGAAGCCAAAAGATAAAGCTGACTTTCAAGATGGAAGGTGACATGAGACAAGGAATGCAGACAGCCCCTAGAAGCTGAGAAGGAATCCCAGCTAAAAGCCAGCAAATCTTACATTCACAGGAGAGTGAGTTCTGCCAACAAACTGAATGACCATGGAAAAAGCTCTCAAGTACTCCAGGTAAGAGCCCGAGCTTCTAACACCTTGGTTTAGGACTGGTTTAAGATGTTCTGCAGCATATATGCTTGAGCCCATGTGGACTTCTGACATTAGAAAATATGAGATGATAAATGAGTATTATTTAAGTCACTAAATTTTTGATAATTTGTTAGAGAAGCAACATAAAACTAACACAATTCAGAACACATTTCCAACTTCTATCAATGAAATGAAGATTTCACATTATATATTTATATATAGGAATTAAGTAGCAACTAATATTTTAAGATGTTAATTTCACTTTTTAATGTTATCATATATCCATTTCATATATTTTTGAACTTTAGTTATAAACTACAACTTTAAATCAAAAACGTTTTTAAACTAACTATAGAAAGTAAGTATTTTTGGTCTGCTTCATTCTTTTACATTACTTGTAATTTTATACATTATATATTTGCTCAAAATTATTAACTACATAAAAATTTTAACTATTTAAAAATGTATCTTTTTATTGAATTTTTTTCCCTGGTTTGATAAATGTCTGCTTTGTAGGGACTTAAAAGGTAGACACATTCACTATTTTCATAATTTAACGTATATCAATTACATTAACTTCAAATTAAGTCCTTTGTATGCTTATTCTTTCCCACATGATATTCCACAGAATGAGGTGATTTTAAATCCCATAACATAACCATGTTTATACTACTTTTCCATAAACATTTTAGGTTATATTTAATGGATTTCAAAACTATCCAAATGACTCATTATATTTAGATCTTTCCTATGGATTATAATTTAATCATTAAAATGTCTTTTTATTTTAATACATTTCATCTTGAATTCCAATTTGTCCAGTAATAATTTCTGAATCCCTAACTTTTCATTTTGCATTAACCTTCATATCCTCTTCATTATCTTGTTAAATATGAGCTGAGAAGCAGTGATACAGTAGGAAAAGAGCAAGGGAGTTTGTCAGCATTTTGTATGCTTCTTTTGGCTTCTGGACCTGACTGGGCCTGGTCTTATGCCATTTCAATTTCATAAAAGTATTCATCCCTCAATCTTTAGTCTCATGATTTATTTGATGAGATAACATACAATTCATGATAGGCACCTTGGTTTCTGATAATTAGGTATTTAGTGTCTGTTTGGATTTAGTAATAGTCAGGAGGTACTGTTTAAACTGAGAGTTAATTATTATTAAAAATCAACATGTCTTCTTCCAAAAATTCTGTGAATTATGTGAGTTTTCTATTGCAGCTGAGCAAAGGCTGTATCTAGCACATGTTTGATTAAAAAAAAAAAAAAAAAAACTGATAGTATTGAGTTTGCTGTATCAAATGGTCCAAGTGGGAGAAGAGTTTATCTGGTAACCTAGATCTACTGTAAAACCTTTGCTTTTGTGCTTACCTTTGATATTTTAAAGATTGGAAGCCTTTTAGTATGCATAATAACTGCATCTGAACAACATGCTTTGTTATGGTATATGGTAACTCCAATATTCAAGAGGTACATCCTCAAAGATTTGGCTTTTTTGTGGCATGTGGTATACACTTCAGTAAATTATACTTTAGTTTAGACAAATACATCAATATTCCCAAAATCATTAGATTCCTGGAATGTTCATCAAAATAGAAGACCAAAAATCTTCCAGGATGTATCTTCTTCTATCTGGCATGCAAGTGTTTTACCAAGGCATGCAGATTGCTTGATACTTCCAGCTCATCTAGAGCAATCATTTGCTGTTTCTAGTCAAATCACTTAGTTTTTAGTCATTAAGTCATGTCTAACTCTTTCGTGATGAAACCCCATGGACTGTAGCCTGTCAAGTTCCTCTGTCCATGGGATTTCCCAGGCAAGAATACTGGAATAGGTTGCCATTTCCTTCTCCTGGGGATTCTTTCTGACCCAGGGATCGAACATGCATCTCTGCATCAGGAGGCAAATTCTTTACCACTGAGCCACCAGGGAAGCACAGAATATAATTAATGGAAATCTTGCATTTTGTAGTATCTTGATGAAAGTGAAAGAGAAGAGTGAAAAAGTTGGCTTAAAGCTCAACATTCAGAAAACTAAGATCATGGCATCTGGTCCCATCACTTCATGGCAAATAGACGTGGAAACAGTGGAAACAATGGCAGACTTTATTTTGGGGGGCTCCAAAATCACTGCAGATGGTGATTGCAGCCGTGAAATTAAAAGATGCTTACTCCTTGGAAGGAAAGCTATGACCAACCTAGATAGCATATTAAAAAGCAGAGACATTACTTTGCCAACAAAGGTCCGACTAGTCAAGGCTATGGTTTTTCCAGTGGTCATGTATGGATGTGAGAGTTGGACTATAAAGAAAGCTGAGTGCAGAAGAATTGATGCTTTTGAACTGTGGTGTTGGAGAGGACTCTTCAGAGTCCCTGGGACTGCAAGGAGATCCAACCAGTCCATCCTAAAGGAGATCAGTCCTGGGTGTTCATTGGAAGGACTGAGGTTGAGGCTGAAACTCCAATACTTTTGCCACCTGATGCGAAGAGCTGACTCATTGGAAAAGACCCTGATGCTGGGAAAGATTGAGGGCAGGAGGAGAAGAGGACGACAGAGGATGAAATGGTTGGATGGCATCACTGACTCAATTGACATGGGTTTGGGTGGACTCCGGGAGTTGGTGATGGACAGGGAGGGCTGGTGTGCTGTGGTTCATGGGGTCGCAAAGAGTCAGACACCACTGAGCGACTGAACTGAACTGAACTGAAAGATGATTAAGGACTCCCCAAACAAAGAGGAGATTTACTGTAAGTCCTAGTTAAGACAATGGAGGCATCAGGCTGTATCTGATTTTCTTTCAGATATGAATAGAAATGAAAGGACTATTTAGGTTAATACCTGCAAAGAGCTGTATACTAAAGTGCCAGGAGCTTCAGTAATTTGTTAAAGACATGTGAAATGAAATATTTCTGTGAAATGAAATATTTTCTGCTATACCAGTAAATAAGCCATGTCACAGTCATCAAGGATTTCATTTCAGCCTTTCAAATGCAAATTTCTGAGCCCAGGTGAAACAATACCAGACTTCAGGCAGCCATTAGCTACATCTGTCACCCTTTATGGTAGAGGAATTAAGGATGAGAGGGTCAGAAAAGATATGGCCCCTGATGAGATGCATATAAAAGAAATGATTTCAGTAAGCCTGGATGCTTGCATCTTTCCATACATCAAATTCCTTAATGCAAGAGGTCTGGTTTCCCTTAATTAACCATAATCTTTTAATATTCAGATTACCTGCCCCTTGCTGCAAATTTCTATATAGTCTGGCTCCTTTCTCCACCTTAGCAAAAACAGTTACCTCAGGTCTTCAGGATTCCCACCAAAGAAACCTCTCAATTTTTAGACCACTTTTTTTTCAGTCAACAGTTTCTTCATCTGGATCCACAGTTGTTCAGTTCAGTTCAGTTCAGTGGCTCAGTTGTGTCCAGCTCTTTGCAACCCCATGGACTGCAGTAAACCAGGATTCCCTGTCCATCACCAACTCCCAGGGGCTTACTCAAACTCACATCCATTGAGTTGGTGATGCCATCCAACCATCTTATCCTCTGTCATCCCCTTCTCCTCTTGCCCACAATCTTTCCCAGCATCAGGAAATTTTCAAATGAGTCAGTTCTTCGCATCAGGTGGTCAAAGTATTGGAGCTTCAGCTTCAGCGTCAGTCCTTCCAATGAATATTCAGGACTGATTTCCTTTAGGATGGACTGGTTGGATCTTCTTGCTGTTCAAGGAGAGTTTTGGAGTGCTGTCTCAAGAGTCTTCTCCAACACCACAGTTAAAAAGCATCAATTGTTTGGTGCTCAGCCTCTTTATAGTCCAACTCTCACAGCTATATATGACTACTGAAAAACCATAGCTTTGACTCGATGGACCTTTGTTGGCAAAGCAATGTCTCTGCTTTTTAATATACTGTCTATGTTGGTTATAACTTTTCTTCCAAAGAGCAAGTGTCTTTTAACTTCATGGCTGCAGTCAACATCTGCAGTGACTTTGGAGCCCCCCCAAAAATATAGTCTGTCACTCTTTCCATTGTTTTCCCATCTATTTGCCATGAAGTGATGGGACTGGATGCCATGATCTTAGTTTTCTGAATGTTGAGTTTTTTTTTTTTTTTTAATTAATTTATTTATTTTTGGTCATACATTGATATGAATCAGCCATAGATTTACACGTATTCCCCATCCCGATCCCCCCTCCCACCTCCCTCTCCACCCGATTCCTCTGGGTCTTCCCAGTGCACCAGGCCCGAGCACTTGTCTCATGCATCCACCTGGGCTGGTGATCTGTTTCACCATAGATAGTATACATGCTGTTCTTTTGAAAATATCCCACCCTCACATTCTCCCACAGAGTTCAAAAGTCTGTTCTGTATTTCTGTGTCTCTTTTTCCGTTTTGCATATAGGGTTATCGTTACCATCTTTCTAAATTCCATATATATGTGTTAGTATGCTGTAATGTTCTTTATCTTTCTGGCTTACTTCACTCTGTATAAGGGGCTCCAGTTTCATCCATCTCATTAGGACTGATTCAAATGAATTCTTTTTAATGGCTGAGTAATATTCCATGGTGTATATGTACCACAGCTTCCTTATCCATTCATCTGCTGATGGGCATCTAGGTTGCTTCCATGTCCTGGCTATTATAAACAGTGCTGCGATGAACATTGGGGTGCACGTGTCTCTTTCAGATCTGGTTTCCTCAGTGTGTATGCCCAGAAGTGGGATTGCTGGGTCATATGGCAGTTCTATTTCCAGTTTTTTAAGAAATCTCCACACTGTTTTCCATAGCGGCTGTACTAGTTTGCATTCCCACCAACAGTGTAAGAGGGTTCCCTTTTCTCCACACCCTCTCCAGCATTTATTGCTTGTAGACTTTTGGATAGCAGCCATCCTGACTGGCGTGTAATGGTACCTCATTGTGGTTTTGATTTGCATTTCTCTAATAATGAGTGATGTTGAGCATCTTTTCATGTGTTTGTTAGCCATCTGTATGTCTTCTTTGGAGAAATGTCTGAAGAGTCTGAAATGCAGTACTTGGATGCAATCTCAAAAATGACAGAATGATCTCTATTTGTTTCCAAGGCAAACCACTCAATATCACAGTAAGCCAAGTCTATGCCCCAACCGGTAATGCTGAAGAAGTTGAATGGTTCTGTGAAGATCTACAAGACCTTCTAGAGCTAACACCAAAAAAGATGTCTTTTTCATTATAGGGGACTGGAATACAAAAGTAGGAAGTTAAGAAACACCTGGAGTAACAGGCAAACTTGGCCTTAGGAGTACAGAATGAAGCATGGCAAAGGCTAATAGAGTTTTACCAAGAGAACACACTGGTCATAGCAAACATGCTCTTCCAAGAACACAAGAGAAGACTCTACACATGGACATCACCAGATGGTCAATACTGAAATCAGACTGATTATATTCTTTGCAGCAAAAGATGGATAAGTTCTATACAGTCAGCAAAAGCAAGACTGGGAGCTGACTGTGGCTCAGGCCATGAACTCCTTACCGCCAAATTCAGACTTAAATTGAAGAAAGTAGGGAAAACTACTAGACCATTCAGGTATGATCTAAATTAAATCCATTATGATTATACAGTGGAAGTGAGAAATAGATTCAAGGGATTAGATCTGATAGAGTGCCTGAAGAACTATGGACGGAGGTTCATGACATTGTACAGAAGGCAGTGATCAAGACCATCCCCAAGAAAAAGAAATGCAAAAAAGCAAAATGGCTGCCTGAGGAGGCCTAACAAATAGTTGTGAGAAGAAGAGAAACAAAAGGCAAAGGAGAAAAGGAAAGATATACCCATTTGAATGCAGAGTTCTAAAGAATAGCAAGGATAGATTAGAAAGCCTTCCTCAGTGATCAATGCAAAGAAATAGAGCAAAACAGTAGAATGGGATCCACAGCTGAAATTGGCATAAAAAGGAGACTACATACCCAACAATTTACCATTATTATCCACCTGATTTTTTAACTGGTCAAAACATCAATTTAGTAATTATATGATAAAAATCATCAACCCTGCTATTGCCTTACTTTCTTGGCAAAATTCAGTAAGGGATTTTCACTTGATCCTTTGTACTGCAATAGACCCAACTAAAAAAATTAGGAAACCCACTAGGGATTCTTTCAGTTTTTATGTATAACTATTTCCACAACAATTTGAGAGACTGGGGAAAAATCTATAGGATGACTGCACTGTATTCACCGTGAGATAGATTAGTGCCATTGGATTCACTGTGAGGGAGACTGGTGCCAAGATTTCTTACATGACCTGTGCTATACAGATCCCATTATGACTAACAGAGCAAAGGGTTATTTTGTTCTCCAGATAACAGAGTTAGAGATGAGCCAACTTTTGACTCTCACACACACACACACAAAAAAAGCTTCTAAGATTGTGTGCAAGTTTTCTCATAAATTTTCACTTCTTTTGCATAAATACTTAACTGTGGAATTGTGGGATAATTTGGCAAAATTAGACTGAACTTAAAAGAAAAAAAGACTCAAATTGTTTTCCAAACTGATACTATTTTACATTCCTACTAGCAATGTTCAAGTGTTCCAGTTTCTCCACATCCTTGCCAAAATTTATTATTTTTGTTTTGTTAAACTAGATCTATCCTAATGGGTATGAAGTGGCATCTCAGTGTGGTTTTGATTCACATTTCCTTAGTGGCTAACAATGCCAGGTATCATCTCATATGCTTATTGGCCATTTGCATATTTTCTTTGGAAAAATATTTATCCAATTCCTTTGCCCATTTCTAAACTGGACTGTCAGTGGCTTTGATTTGAATTGTAAGCACTCACCACAATATTCTCAGGTCACAGGAAACCAATGGCTAGAGGAATAAGATTATATAGTAAAACAGCTTATAACAGCAGAATTACTTCATAAAAATAGTAGGGTGTGTGTGTGTGTGTGTGTGTGTGTGTGTGTGTGTATGTGGAAGCTGTGATGAAAGTAAGGTTTCAGTGATTCATTTTCTAGCCACACAGGAAAGACATTCAGTGATGGATGGTTAATTAATTACTATTTGATTGCAGCCATCAAAGAAATGTTTCTAGAGAAAATAGACAAGAACAATTTCTTGAAGAGTTGAGAACACTGGGAACAACATTAATAGTTAATTAGGAGCAAACCACCAAATATAATATTTTCATATTTCTCAAATCATCTGAATTAACATAAAATAGTTCTTATATAGAAAATAAACTATCCTATATACTATGAGATCTTTTACGTAAGTTACTAAATAAATATTTGTGAACAATTTGATAAACAAGGCATATGATTTTGATTTATTTGTACTGAATTTTGAAGAGTACAAAGTTATAATTGATTCTGCTTAGTTGTTTATTCAAGGAGTCAATGCCAATATGAAGAGATTGAAAAATTAGAGTGCTACCTTCTACTAAGAGTTTCCATGATTATAGGCAAGTACTTTTTAGAAGAAACTGAGAAAACACTAATTTAGTATAACTTCAAGTGGAATCTGCTAAAAAGTATTAAAATTTATCATAGAAAAATATGTGTAGAATAGGGAAAAAAAAGGCTTCCTTCTATAAATTTACAAAAATTGTGAATAATTTGTTTAAAACCTATACTATTCATTGTAATATTTATCAACAGACATTTTGAAGAGAAAAGTAAATGCCTAGCTTTATAATTAAATCAGTACTATGGTATATGTCATTTACACTGTGAACCTGATCATGGTTAATGCTGTGAGTTTTTATCACATCAAAAGCTGCCATTCTATGTGTTAGCAATGGTGAGGTTCTATTTCAATTTATTGAGCTCAAGGCCAAGATTGAAGTTCTTCTGAATTGCAAAAACCACTCTCAGTCACTATTATTGAGCACTAAATGGCTTTGGAAATTCACTTTTGCAATATACTTGAAAATATTTCTTAGTAAATTCAGGTAAAACAGTGATTACATTGAAACTTACATTGTGGCAGTCATTTTGAGAGTGAATCACAAGTAATGTCAAGTTCCTTAAAACAGTTTTCATCCTGTCCAAAAGTTAAAACAAACAGAAAGATCTGTAATTCTGCAAAAATCTGCTGCAAATATATTTTTTAAGTTCAAATTACACATCAATAGCATTTTTCAGACCTTGATACAAGTACAAAAGAAATTTTTGTATTTCACAATCCATTTAACTGTGTAATTGAGGAGCTTCCACCTAACTTTAATTTGGAAGTGATTGATCTGCAATGTGATGACGTGCTAAAAGGTACATACCAAAAGAAGAATTTAAACAATTCTACAAATGCCTTTCAAGTGATAAAACATTCAATTAAAACCACACACTCACAGACAGATAATAGAATATAGCAGTATCTATCTAAGGAGAAAAGATAAACTCAAAGATGACTTATATAAACTCTGATTACAGATTAGCATTAACAGATGAAGCTTTGCAATTAATTCTGTTAATGGTAAGCACTAACTGAATGCTAATTAAGAGAACTATCCTTTCAAACAATTCCATTCTTTCCAGTATTATAAAAATTTTGTGTTAAATTTTAATTTTTAAATTTGTCAATTAAATTTTGTGAACTTTTTTCTTTCTTGTTACAGAAGCATCTATATTATACCCTTGAAAATGCTGGTGACTCAAGATTTATACTATGCTATTTTGTATAAGGAATAAAAGGAGAAATATGAAAATACTTCTGTATCTGTAGTTTTGAACAAAAAGACACAAGAAAGGTAATGAGGGATTAATGAAATAGGCTGCCTGTAAGGGATGGATAGAAAGGGGATGGAGAGGATATAAGGAATGAAGGAAATAAAACACTTCTCTATCTTTTTGCAAAAGTCCTGTCATTTCAAACCATTTCAATGTTTCACATACTCATAAATAAACAGTTAAATAAACACAATACATAAAGAAGAGGTAAAAACCTATAAAATTTAACATATATTCAAGTGAATCTAACCATATATCAAATAAACAACATAATCACACTAAAGGGAATAAAAAATAATTAAACCAAGTAACTTTTAAACACAGAATTAGAATCAAATATCCTTATACTAAAGGCAAAAAAGAAGTCCCAACGGATATTAAACTCTAAATAGTAGGTTTGTTTTCCAGAGGCAATAGCACTTCTGATATCATGTTTTGTATAGTCAAAATTTCAGCAAAGATCTGCATGTATCTTGGATAAAGGAAACCGAATTTCTCACTGTCAAAGAGTAGGGAGTTAAAAATATGGAAAGGACCAAGGATAGAAAGACTGTGACTTTTCATTGAGATTGGAGTTATCAACATAATCTGATGCATTTGTATATGCAGTTTTGGATAGCAAAATATAAAAATTGATATAGATACAGGGTGGGTAAATACATGCTGCAAAAACTACACAACTTGGATAACTCTACAGAGCATAAATATGCAGACTAGAAACAAATCATAAATTATCTAGAAATAAGCTCTCAAAAGAGGGGTTTTACTTCGAGATTATGAATCACCACATTTTGGATGCAGACTATTTATTTCAGTAGAGCCCAGGAAAATAGCTTTGAGGGGGAGGGGTTATGCCCCATTTGTTTTTTAGCCAACTCTGGTTGTCCCAGGTTTAGACAGATTTAAGCTGTCAATTTACACATTCTTAAACTAACTAAACTACCTGGTCCTGGGTATGCTTGTATGTCTATACATACACGCATTTGATATGTATGTGAATAAACAGTTATATTTTATATCCTAACTCTATCAGTTGAGAGGGTTTGAATGCAATGACCCCTTAGTAGCAAGGAAAGCTAACACCCACATTTTGGTTATTGAATACTTTTCTTCTCTAATGGGAACTAGGGATTCTTGGAGATATAGGCAATTGATGAGTGTGGAGTATAAGAAAGAATAAGTTCAACCTGAGATATTTTCTTGTTTCCCCCAAAAATGAATTTCTGAAAGAATTGAGAGGTGTACAGAAAGGGCATGTCAAAAAAACCCCAAAAAACTGGCTTAAAAGGATCAAATCTGGTAAAATTTCATCTACTAGACAAACCAAGAAAATCTGTGCATCAAAACAAAACAAAATATAAAAGTAAAGGATTGCAGCCAATTGGAAGAATCAGTAAGTAAGAATCACACTATTGCAAAAAAAAAAAAAAGTAAGGAAGCAAACAAATAAACAAAATAGAAAAGGAAAATTACTCCTTGCAGTATGACACCCAAGGAGAAGGAATGATTGAATTAGGAAACTACTGTTTGGTAATAGCAACAATTATTCTGATTCTGTTAGGAATTATTAATGGATTCTAAAGTCCAATGGATTTTAGTGACTGAATGCTTTAAGATTACAAAATACTTAAGTAAGTCTTAAAATGATTTGTTCACAAGATATTTATTATTTTAAAGGGTAAACTGGTGATATAAGCACAGTGAAGACACCTACCACTCACTACCTTAAACAAATGATGACTATTAAACCTTGCCAATAATGGGAGTAATCAATATGATGCCCCAAGACAAACTCAGCATGACATATTTTGTGTTCCTGCCAAAACTGAGCAACTCATATTCAATAATGAGAAAATATAAAGCACACCAAAGTAAAAGATGTTTTACAAATGTGTAGCTTTATATTGTTCAAAACTTGTAATTTTATGAAATAAAATGAAAAATTAAGGAATTCTTCTAAAGGAGCCGAAAGACACAGGTCAAAAAATGGAATGCAATTTATAATTACAAATTTTTTTGGTATAAAAGACATTATTTGACCAACTGCCAAAGTTGAAAGTTTTCAAATTAGAAGGTAACATGACATCAATGCTAATTTTCCAGTTTTGATAATTATAAGAAAAACCCTTAATCATCAAAAACACAAGCACTGGAGAGTAAAAATAGAGGATTATCTGTGATACTACAGTAAAATTATCTGATAGAAGGCATTAAATTTGAGAGCAAAACATGTATTTTAGATTTTTATTCTTGAAGTAAAACAAAAAGACTATAGAATACTATAAAAAAGAAGAAAAATTAAGAATTATTACTATATAAAATACAGAAGTTAATTATATTTGCTAAAAAACAGAAATATTTTTAAAGATTACATTATTAATAAATTATATTTTCTATTTAATAAAATAACAGATTTTTATTGAAAAATAATATAAAAATTTTGGGTAGTAGCAATTATTCATAAAATATGAATTGTGCATCTACTATTAGTTTGGGGGTACTTCTAAATAAAAATAAAAAAGAAAAAGTCTTGAGAAGATTGCATAAAAAGTGAGGCAAACAAAATATGTAAGCAAAAAGTTGTGATTGAATCAAACTGGACTACTCTCTCCTAGTATGCTCAAAAATAAATTCAAAATGGATGAAAAATTTAAATGTAAGACCTAAACCCATAAAGCTTCTAGAGGATAACATACACAGTGTGCTCTTTTACATCAGTCTTAGTAATATTTTTTGTCTCCTCAGGAAACAGAAACAAAAGCAAAAATAAACAAATGGAAGTAAATCAAACTAAAAAGGTTTTACACAGAGCAAAATTCTGTGAAGCAATTATCCTTCAATAAAAAAATAAGTTAATTTTAAAAATAAGCTTTTGCATAGTGAAGGAAACTATCAACAAATAAAAATGCTACCTACTGAATGAGAGACGGTATTACCAATGAGATATCTGATAAGTGGTATCCAAGTTGATATCCAAAGTACACAAAAAAACTTACACAACTCAACAAACAACCAAACTGAAAAATAGGCAAATGATGTGAATAGGCAATTTTTCCCAAGAGGATAAATAGATGGCCAAAAGCACACTGATACATGCTCAACATCACTAATCATCAGGGAAATTCAAATCAAACCACAATGAGATATAACCCCATACCTGTCAGAATGGCTATTATAAAAAGACAACAAATAACAAGTGCTGGTAGGGTGTAGAAAAAAGCGAAAGGGAATCCTTGTGTACATCTGGTGGGAATATAAATTGGTGCAGAAGCTATGAAAAACAGTATGAAGAGACCTCAAAAAATTAAAAACAGAATTACCATATGATCCAGCAATTCAATTCCAAAGAAAACAAAAGCACCAACTAGAGAAGGTACATGCATCACTATGTTCATTACAACATTATTTACAATAACCAAGATATGGAAGTGTCCATCAATAGATGAATGAATAAAGAAGGTGTGGTATATACAGGTATTACTCAGCCATAAAAAAGAATGAAATCTTACTATCTGTGACAACACAGGTGGAACTAGGAGGATATCATGCTTAGTGAAATAAGTCAGAGAAATAAATATACTACATGATGTCACTTATATGCGGAACCTAAAATCAAAACAAACAGTAAAAGAAGAAGAGTTACAGATTTGGAGAACAAATGGTTGCCAGAAGGGAGATGGAGAGGCGGAAGAAAGAAACAGATGAGAGAGATGAAGCGGAACAAACTTCCAGTTGCAAAATGAATGAGTCACAGGTATGAAATGTACAGTATGGGGAATATATTCAATAATTACATCATATCTTTATATGGTAACATATCCTAACTAGACTTACTGTGGTGATCATTTTGAAATGTATAGAAAATCAAATCACTAAGTTGTGCAACATGAACTAACAGTGCTGTAGGTAAATTATAGTTCAAAAACAAACAAACAAGCAAACTCATAGAAAAAGAGATCAGATTGTTAGTAACCAGACAGTGGGGCAGTTAAAAGGTACAAAATCCCAGTAACAAAATAAACAAGTGAGAGGGGTGTAAAGAACAACACAATAAATCTAACACTGCTGTATGTTACATTAGATAGTTATTAACAGAACAAATCCTAAGAGTTTTCACATAAAGAAAATTTGTTTAGCTAATTGTATATCTATATTAGATAAAGGATATTCACTAAACTTAATCATTTCATAATGCATGCAAAACAAGTCATTATGCTGACACCTTAAGCTTATATAAAGTGCATGCATGTGTACACTCATGTCTGACTCTTTATGACCCTATGGATTATAGACCACAAGGTGCTTTTGTCCACGAGATTCTCCAGGCAAGAATACTGGAATGAGTTGCCATGCCCTCCTCCAAGGGATCTTCCCTTGGATCACACCCCTGTCTCTTATGTCTCCTGCACTGGCAGGTAGGTTCTTTACCACTAGCACCACCTAGGAAGCTCTAAACTTAGTGCTGTATCAATGAAAAAGTTGTGATTCAAGATGACAAGTGATTTATTATAAACATGTATACAGTGCTGTAGTAACGAGGATAAGGAGCATTAGATCTGTATGGTAGCACCAAAGAAAGTGTTTCTCTGATTTAATTTTTCAGTAATCCAGGAAACAGTTATCAAGTGTCCGTATCTACTTCCTGCTAGGAATTTAGCATCGAAACATGTATATTATCAAGTGTGAAACAGATCGCCAGTCCAGGTTGGATGCATGAGACAAGTGCTCGGGCCTGGTGCACTGGGATGACCCAGAGGGATGGGATGGAGAGGGAGGTGGGAGGGGGGTTCAGGATGGGGAACACATGTAAATCCATGGCTGATTCATGTCAATGTATGGCAAAACCCACTACAATATTGTAAAGTAATTAGCCTCCAACTAATAAAAATAAATGAAAAAAAAAATCACACTGGAAAAAATGGTTTTGTAGTAAACTAAACTAGTTTTACATTTTATTTTTGAAATTCACAGGTTCTGGTAAAAATTTTGTGAATAAAAAGTATTTATTATATATGCATAGTATAGTTGAAACCAAGATCCTATTAAAATATAGAAAAACATTTCATAGGGTTTTACATTTATCAGTTACTCATACATTTCATAATATATATTAAATGATTGGACTTTCCTGGTGGCTCAGACGGTAAAGGATCTGCCTGCAATGTGGGAGATCTGGGTTCGATCCCTGGGTGGGGAAGATTCCCTGGAGAAGGGAAAGGCTACTGATTGCTTCTACAGTTTTTGTTAATAAGAATCAGAGAATCAGATGATACTTTCTAACTTCTCTTAACTTCTTCTTGGTTGTATATTTATGGTTGTAAAGATTAGTTCTTTGAATTTTGGAGAACACAAGATCTGAGTAAATTAACATTTCTGAGCTCTTTCTTTTCTTTTTTCACTTTACTAACATTATTTACAAGTTACTGTTAAGAGTTTGAATAATAGTTGCCTGACTATGACACTCAGGAAGTCCGTGTGCATAGCTTAGGATTTGGAGTCATATGGCCTGAATTCACTTTTGACACTATGACTATGCAACCTTGGCAAGGTAATTTGTCTTTTGAAGACTTGTTACTTCACATACAACAGGGGAGTCCTAAAATTCATCTCATTGGATTGTTGAGAAACATAAGAGGACATAGAAGATGCTTATCAAATGCCAGCATTATTATTTTTTAATAATAATTTTTCAGCCTAGTAAATGGTGAGACTCAATAAAAGAATATGGTAAGCTGCAGCAGTTTCTAAAATGATATTAAAATTTTATGAAATAATAAAAATTAATGTCATTTCTTAGAAACAACAACTATTGCTATTTTCTAACCATATAGTGAATAGTGAAATCCACAAATATTATTAATTTATTTTATCAAATAAAAATATTGCTTCTGCTATACCAGACACTATTTTAAGTATTTGAAAAATATTAACTCACTTAATGTTCATAGTAACCCTTTGAACTAGGTAAAGAAACTGGGTAATAAGCCATTAAGAAATTACCTATGGTTGCATTTTGATGTGAAAAATCCAGGATTGAATCCCAGGCTCTCTCTCAAGAGTTTAACATCTTGACTGGCTGTTGTTTATTTCTTAATTTTGAGTAGTACAACATGATAAAAATTCTAAAGTCATTAAAACATCTTAGATAAATAGAAATCACAGGTGGATCAGAGAAATATTTCATTGCTTATAGGTTGCTATTTCAAGGTAATATCGCATTTCCAAATAGTTGCAAATATTAAGTAAAAAAAATCTTGAATCTGAGAAATTTCCTAATTTCAATTTCAGTAACACCCATTTCCTATAAAAAGTACAAAATTATAAAGCTATGGAGAACTATAATATGGGTAAATATAACTCTTCAGGATATAATATTAAATATCATTTTATAATAATTGATATATAATATCAATAAATATACCAAATATTTACTTGAAAACAACATAAACAATGAGCATTACAAAACTGTTTTGATAATCTCCAGGCTTACAAAGCCAGCTTTCAATTTATATGTCCCTAGGTTGTCCTAAATGTTCTTAAACAATGTCACAAAGTGCATTTCTGATCTTTATCTCCCCATATTGATCCATTTAAAAAGTGGAATATTTTATCTATCACTCTCCATCATCATCATCCTTTTAAAAGCCACCACACACTAATAACAAGAATGGGCCTAATATATTTTTATAATTTTTTTTTCATAATTCAGAACCAAATCATTTACAACAATGCACAAAAACTCAGTATTCATAGTAAGCAGAAATCAAAGTTTCTGTTGCTCATCAAAAACAAAGAAAATTTTGCAAAAAAAGAGTGGTTCCAATAGGGAGATTAAAGTCAACTGAAAAATATTTGAAAACAATAATACATAAAATACATAGATAGCTGTGACTCTGGACAGAAAAACAGATTCAATTTGAATGTAAAATTCAGGGTAATAAGAAAAATAATAGAAGGCACAAGAATTAGAAGGAAAGTAGAAATCTAGTATCAGATAGCCTAAAAATGTACATGGATTATTCTAGCTAACCTACAAAAATGTTAAAGCTAACAAAGGCAGAAAATTTGGAGAATATAAAGTCAATATTTTAAAAATCAAGGAAAATTATAACAGTCAATCTAAGTTACCAGAAAGTAAAGCAAAAGTCCTCAGGTATAAGTTCAACAAAGATTTAAAAATACTTATTAATAATAACTGCACTAAAACTTACAGAAGATTGCTAAGATAAATGAAAAAGGACCTAGGTAATTAAATGCTCATCAAATAAAAAAATCTATTATTTATATATCCATACTTCCAAAAGAGATTTTTATACCAAACGAAATATGAGAAAATGTAAAAGCAGGCCTTTTTGAAGAAAAATACAAGCTATTTCTAAAATTTATACGATATGCAAGGCATTTAAACTAGCCAATGCTATCCTAAAAAAAGACAATGCTGGAAAACCTATATTTCTTTATCTCAAGATTTACTCTACTGTATAAGAGAGTGCAATCTTGGTACAGAAATAAACAAGTTATTCCATGAGATATAACAGACTACCCAGAAGTAGTCCTATTTGTATGCAACCAATTGATCTAACATCAAAGGTATCAAAGACTTTTAATGTGGAGAGGAGAGACTTTTAAACAAAGACTGCTCTCCACAGATCAAAAAAACAAAAAAAAAAACTTTATTATTCCCTTACATCATATATAAAAAACTAATTAAAGGGTAAAAATAAATGCAAATATTAAAATTATAAATATTATAGAGGAAAGATATGATGAAATCTTTCCTATCTTTGCAGGCAAGATTTCATTGTCTACGGAAAAGCAAAGACGTTACCCAGAAAATGCTACCTATAAAATAAAAATTGACACAACAAACTTTGGCAAAATAAAACATACTGCTCATCAAAAGATACCTTTAACAAAACTAACAGGTAAGACACCAATGGTGAGAAAATGCTTAAATAAATACATCAGATGAAGATCTATTAAGCATTTCTATAACTTACTAACAAAATGAAAAAAACTGGCAAATGATTTGAAAATTTTCTTTGCAAAAGAAAATATACTTATGGTCAACAAACTCATAGAAAAGTATTCACTATTACTAGTCATAAGAAAAATATAAAGCAAAGCGAAAATGAGATACTACTTAACACTCAATGGAATACCACATTTAAAAAGACTGATTTGGAGCAACTGAAGCTCATACATTATTGGCAAATGTGTACAATGATATAAACACTTCAGAAACTAGTATAAAATTCTTTTCATAAAATTAAACTCCTACTCTGTGACTCAGTGCTTGTGTGTGTGTATTTTTAATTTTTAGTCAAGAGCCTAGCTGGCTACAGTCCATGCGGTCACAAACGAGTCAGATAGAACTTAGTGAACTAAATAACAAATGTGTAACTGGCTTACCAAAGAAAACTTCTCTCTGAAGGATGAGAAGTGAAGGTGATGACAGTGTACTGCAGAAGAACTCAAACCCTTTCCTGCTGCCCTTAACTTCAGATAGCTGTGCTTAACTTTAGACATCTCAGGAATAATTTTTGTTCTTGGAAGAGTAGAGTATTCCAGGTGGCAAGCTAGCCATCAGCGAATGATGCAGTAGGTTTCATAATCTTTGGCACCTCTTCTCTTTAGACTCTACTTCATGTGCCTCCCCTGACTTCTCACCTTTTCCTTCCTGGACTCCCAAGAGCAGGTTACACATGGCTGCTGTTCTCTGCTGAAGTGTTAGCTGATAATTAAGATGATATCTGAACCAACGTGTTAGCTGACAAAGTTTAAGGCATCAGCCCCCTTAGTGAATTTATACGCAAATAAGGGACTTTGAAAAACAGAATCCTTGTTTTGTCCTTTTCATTTTCAATGCTCAGTCTTAATATGTTTTCCTTTATTCTGAAAACATTTCTGTTCATGAAATTAGAATGAAACATCATATTTATATCTAAATCAATCAGTTCCATTATCTACCCCTTCCAACATCTGTACTATTTATCAACGACATACAGGATAAAACAGCAAACAGATGTGTGGACCACATTATACCTATAGTTTTAATTACAATAATTATACATTATATATTATCATAAGTATAGATTATCACTGCATTTATTTCTTTCAGTCAAAGCTTTCAACCATTAAAATGACTATCAGTAATTTTAGTTGATATATTAAATCAAAGTATGACTGACCATAGGATTCTCAGCCTCCACTCATATGAATAAAATTTTAGTGATTCCTGAATCCAATAAAAATTCCATAAATCCTCAGGACAAGTACTTTATTGATACTCTTAATAGTATGTTCTAATTAACTACTTGCAGGAAAGGGAATATCATAACTTTGGAGTCTGATAATACTTTTGTTCATTTAAAAAGTCTCTGCTTATTTCAAGAGCTATTCTTCTATGATTTGTGTAGAGATATTATTTTTAAAGTAGAATTGTCTGACCAACACCACTTTCCTAGATGTATACTTTCTCATCTCTGTAAAAACATTTTTATATTACCTATGACTTTCCTATCTAGGTAAAATATTCCTAAGGATTTCATATAAATTTGTTTTTAGATGATTCATCATTCTGATCCTTTCATCTGAAATAATTTAATTTTTCTACTTTTAAATTTATTTCCAGTCATAAATATTGAGGATCAGTTATTGATGATAAGATAGGTAAGACTAAATTATAGCTATCCTTGTTTGCTAATTATGATTGGAAAATCAACTGCATCTTTGGACTTTAGATACAGAGGTTTAATCTGGCATCAGTGCAAAAGGAAGTTACATGTTTGCTCAGTCATGAAGTCTTGTCTGACTCTCTGCAACACCATGTTCTGTAGCCTGTAAGGCTCCTTTTGTCCATGGGATTTTCCAGGCAAGAATACCAGGGTAGGTTGCCATCCCCTCCTCTGGGGGATCTTCTCAATCCAGGAATTGAGCCTGTGTCTCCTGCATCTCCTGCACTGGTAGAAGGATTCTTTACCAGTGAGCCAATAGGAAGACTGAAAAAGGATGTAGAGGATATTGAAAGTCAGAAGATAATATTAAGGGCATGATGACAATGTGACAGAGTGAAAATACAGGAATGACTAGAGCTATACTGAAGATACAATAGAAGTCATGTTATTAGACAAATTATTAACTGTGGAAAAAGATTATGACAGAATCAGGTTAGGGTGGCTATGAATATAGAACTAGCACTAACTGAAATTTGAGGATAATTAGATCAGGTTTAGGAAGATGAATTCAGACTGAAGAATGTGGAAACTGAGATATCAGAAAGAAACTCAGAAATATTCTGAAGGAAATATGGAATTTAAAAGGTGACCCTCAGAGTAGGTATGCCTAGAGGTTGATATTACAGAATTCAAATTATTAGAATTGAAAAGTGATTTTTGATTCCAAGAGTAATTTTGTCAGTTCAGGTTGGCATAACAAAACACCATCATTGAGAGGCTGAAACAATGAGACCTTATTTCTAACAGTTCTGGAGGCTGGGAAGTTCAAGATCAAAGTGAGGATAGATTAAGTGTCTTGTGAGAGGTTGCTACCTGCTTTGTAGAGGACAGTCTTTCTTAATGTATCCTCTTATGGCAGAAAGCAGAGAGAGAAGCACAGAATTTTATAAGGCTTTTTATAAAGGCACTAACTCTACCATGAGGGCTAGAACCTCATGACGTAAGTACCTCCCAAAGGCTCTATCTCCAAACACTGTCACTTGGGGGAGTAAAGTTTTAATATATGAATGGAATGTAGTAAATATGCAGTCTATAACAAAGAGAGGATACCATTACCAAGGGCAGCCTGTGGACTGGTAAAAATGTTGGGGAATATGTAAATATAACACATGGGAGGAAGGACTACCAACTGAAGAGACTAATAAATAATCAGAGAAGTATGATGAGCCTGATATAAAATTCACAGAAAATGACAGATCAAGAATACTGAGATGGGGGAGATTTATCAAGATGACAGAATAGAGGACATGGAACTCGATCCCCTATCCCAATAAGCACATCAATTTTTTGTGTGTCAAATCAAACACAGACACAGAATTGTTCCACATACAAGTGGAACAATTCTCACTGAAAAATAGCTGGAAATTGGCAGAAAGACTTCTGAACAACCAAGACTGTAAGAAAAATCCACAGGTACTTGAGTAAGAAGTGAATAAAAGCAATCAGTTCTGGACCTATGCCCCTGGAGTGGGACTCAGAAGAAAGGGGAGAATAATGGGTAGAGATCTGCCCTGAGAAGCATGCTATGAGAGGGTATACATACAGGATATTCCAGTCCTGGAAACCTACAAAAGAGAGAAAGAAAGCTATGCTTGAGTGGTTGGGGGATCACTGGGCAGTGAGTAGCCTGAATTCCACTCAGGAAGAGCAAGCCTACACTGGTTTGCCCCTAAGATAGGGCAGATAGGGCAGAGAAAAGACTGCTACAGTGGCTGCTGTTTTTCTGCCACCACCTTGATTTGTGCCCTAGGCCCAGCCAAGTGAATGCTCCAGCATTAGTCAAGGTAATAGAGTGGCACTGGATCTAGAGCTGGCACAATGGAGGAGAAAACTGTACCCTAGAAGAAAGGCATTCTGTTTCTGAAGACTGGGTGGGGTGGCAGCAGCAATAGAAGCTGCTTTTCTACACACTAATAGTGAACTATCAAGGAAAAAAAAAATCCTGTTTAAAATCTCAGCAAAAATAATAAAATACATTTTTTATTAGCTTAACTTAAGAAAGTTAATTTTTTTTCCTATTCTGTAAACTATAAAACATCAATAAAGGAAATAGAAAAAAGAAATGAAAAGATACTCTATGCTTTTTGATTTAAAGAGTTAATATTGCTAAAATAGTCATACTACTCAAAGCAATCTATAGATTTCATTCAACTCCTAACAAAATTGCCATGACATTTTTCACAGAACTAGAAAAAATAATCTGAAAATTCATATGGAACCACAGAAGGCCCCAAATTACCAAATAAATCTTGAGAAAAAAGAACCAAGCTGGAGGTGTCACCTTCCCAAATTTCAGACTTCAGACTACACTATGAAGATATAGTAATCAAAACAGTCTGGTACTGGCACAAAAACAGACACGTAGATCAATGGAACAAAACAGAAAGCCCAGAAATAAACTCATGCACCAATCCTCAATGAATCCACAGCAAGAGGAAAGAATGATAAATGACAAAAAGACAATCTCTTCAAAAATTGGAGCTGGGACAACTGGACAAATACATCTAAAGGATTGAGATTACAACATTTTCTCACACAACTTATAAAAATAAACTCAAAATTGATTAGAGACCTAAATGTAGTCAGAAACCATAAAACTTCTAGAAAAGAACATAAGTAGAACACTCTTTGATATATATCATAGCAATATTTTTTTGGATCTGTCCCCTGAGGCAAAAGAAACAAAGGCAAAAATAAACCAGTGGAAACTAATTAAATGTAAAATCCTTCTGCACAGCAAAAGAAACCATCAACAAAACAAAAAGACAATCTATTGAATGAGAAGAAATATTTGCAAATAATATGACAGACATGGGGTTAATATTCAACATATACACACAACTCATACAATTCAATATTAAAAAAATAAACAATCCATCAAAACATAGGCTGAAGCCCTGAATAGACATTGGACCAGATATATATAGATGACTCTTAGGCACACAACAAGATGTTCAATGATGCTAAGCATTAAAGAAACGCAAATCAAAATGACAATGAAATAACAACTCCCTCCTGTCAGAAAGGCATAATCAAAAACTCTACAAATAATACATGTTAGCAAGGATGTGGAGAAAAGGGAACCCTTGTACACTGTCAGTGGAAATGTAAACTGGTGCACTGATTTTAGGAAAATTATATGGAGGTTACTCAAAAAACCAAAAATAGAGCCACCATATGATTAAGCAGTTCCACTTCTGGGTATTTATTTGGGGAAAAAATACTAATTTCAAAAGATATATGCATCTCAATGATCATAGCAGCACTACTTGCAAGACAAGATATGGAAGCAAAACAAATGTTCATCGATAAATGGATAAAGAATATGTGGTATATATATACATAATGCAATATTTTTAAGCCATAAAAAATGAAATTCTGCCATTTTCAACAACATGGAGGGATCTAGAGAATATTATGCTAGTGAAATAAGTCAGACAGAGAAAGATAAATTCTTCATGGTATCACTTATATGTAGAATACAAAAAAATAACACAAATGGAGGCATATAGCAAAACAGAAACATGGAAAACAAGCTAATGATTCCCAGGGGAGAGAGATAAAAAGGGAAGGGCATGACAGGGATATGGGATTAGAGACACAAACTATTATGCATAAAATAAATAACAAGGATAGAATATACACCACAGAGAATTATAGCCCTTATTTTTTAATTGTAACATTTTCTTATGGAATATAATCTATAAAATAATGAATCACTGTGCTATAAATCTGAAACTAATATTCTAAATCAACTAGCATCCAATTTTTTTTTTAAATTGGAGAAGAGCTTTACAACGTTGTATCAGATTCTGCCTTACAACACACATTAGCCATACATATATGTGTGTATACATCCTCACCCTCTTGAACCACCCTGTCAAGAGGTTGTCCTTCCATCCCTCTAGGTTGTATGTACCAAGTCCTGTACTAACTGCTTTATATACCTTATCTTACTTAAAATGACAGAATCTCTTTAAAAGGTTATCATCAGCCACATGAGTAAAAAGCCTCAGGCACTTTAACTTATCTAAAGGTTTCTGTATGGAAATTGGTGAAGCTGAATTTTAATTTTAGGTTTATGTGAGTATGGTTTAATCACTAAACTGCATTACCTTCAATAATGACTGTAAGATAAGACTGAGAATGAAAAAGGGCCGAAAGTATTTGTTAACTAAACAGTGATCTTCTAAAGACCAGTTTGTGAATATTTACCAGGACAGAAGCTCAGTCACAAGGAACTGAGATGTGACTGGGCAGTAAAGAGTGTAGAAAATGACAAGAAATTTAGCACTGAAATAAAGAGATAGTTTAGCTTGATAGGTTACTGGAGTAGAATGAAGAACATCTTACATTGAATGTCTTTTTTTTTTTTTTTTTTAATGATTAGGGAAACTAGGAAACTGCTGCTTGTTAACAGAATCATTTCACATTTGTGGTATAAGTGGTTCTATGGGTCATTGACTCAGAGATGAAAACTGACACAATTGAATAGCAATTTATGCTCAGTGATGCATCACTAGGAAATGATCTAAATTAGATAGCTCTTGTTAAAAGTAATTACATACATGAGATTAAAGAAAGTGAAATGTCAAAATACTAGACAGAAATAAAAAAGAATCATACGAATCTTGTAGAAAAAATACCTGTTTTTTAAAGACGGATTAGTATCTATAAGACTTATACGGTGCCGCTTCCTGAGATAGACACATGCTGTGTGCTGCGCTTAGCTGCTCAGCCGTGTTCAACTCTTCGCAACCCCATGGATTGTAGCCCACCAGGCTCCTCTTTCCAAGGGGATTCTCTAGGCAAGAATACTGGAATGTGTTGCCATGCCTCCTCCAGGGAACCTTCCCAACCCAGGGACTGAACCCAGGTCTCCTGCACTGAAGGAGATTTTTTACCATCGGAGTCACTAGGGAAGCCCCAATATAGATATACAATTTATAAGAATCTGAAAATATACACATATTCTTATAAAAAGACTGAGGATGATGGCTTTTAAAATTTAAAAGGAAATGGGAGAGACTTGATTTTATTTTTTAAATTCTAGGACATTAGTAACTTTACAAAAGATTGTGCTATGCCGTAGTAACATCAGTCACAGCACATCTAGCTAAGAGCCACTGTTGGGCACTAGTGAGGAGATCTGTAGAATAGATATTTTGATTGAAGATTCTAATTAGTTTGACAGCATTAGTTGAACTTCAAAAGAACTAAACTATTAGAATACAAGATAGGACTGTGGTATGTTTCGAAATATTTCAATTGACACAGCCCTTAAAGATGTAAGGAGAGCTTATTATTTCTTAATATTTATAACTTCATTTTCCTAATGCACAGAAGATAAGTACTTTTTCATGCTGTGGTAGTTAGTCTTTAATTAAAGCAAAGAGTCATGTACTCTAATATACTAAATGACATTTTTGACACAAATAATACAGTTTAAGACAATATTCAAATATAAACATATATAAAGAGCACATTAAATGGTTCTCCAGGGGCAGGGTAGGGGAAAAGGATACATACACACACACACACAAACACACACATACACACACACACCCTTTGTCCAGGTGCGGTCATATGACCACATTATCACCAACACTATGAGAGTATAAATGAAATTTGCACTCACATGATGGCCTCTCCTGCCCATAGGAAATTATTTCTTTGGGTCTTCTATTTTTCCAGATATGAGGTCACCCAATTCTGAATATGCTAAAGAATACAATTATCCTGGGGAGACCAGAACAACAATATGAAAGAAGTTGTTGTTGTTCAGTCACTAAGTCATGTCCAACACTTTAAGACCCCATGAGCTATAGCACACCAGGCTCCTCTGTCCTTCATTGTCTCCCAGTGTTTGCTCAAATTCATATCCATTGAATCAGTGATGCTATCTAACCATCTAATCTTCTATCACCCCCTTCTCTTCCTGTCTTCAATCTTTATTGGCATCAGGGTCTTTCCCAATGAGTGGGTTCTTCCAAACAGGTGGCCAAAGAATTGGAGCTTAGGCAGTAGTCCTTTCACAAAATATTCAGGGTTGATTTCCATTAGGATTGACTAGTTTGATCTCCTTGAAATACAAGGGACTCTCAAGAGTCTTCTATAGCACCACAATTTGAAAGCATTAATTCTTTGGTGTTCAGTCTTCTTTCTGGTCCAACTCTCACATCCATACATGACTACTGGAAAAACGAAAGCTTTGCATATATGGATCTTTGTTGGCAAAGTGACGTTTCTGGTTTTTAATATGCTGTTCAGGGTTGTCACAGATTTCCTTCCAAGGAGCAAGTGTCTTTTAATTTCACGGCTGCAGTGATTTTGGAGCCCAAGAAAATAAAGTCTGTAACAGCTTCCACAGTTTCCCCTGCTATTTGCCATGCAGTAATGTGACTGTATACCATGATCTTACTTTTTTTTTTTTATGTTGAGTTTCAAGTCAGCTTTTGCACTCTTTCACCTTCATCAAGAAGCTCTTTAGTTCATCTTCACTTTCTGCCATTAGAGTGGTATTATCAACATATCTGAAGTTGTTGATATTTCTCCTAGCACTCTGGACTCCAGCTTATGATTCATCGAGTCTGGCATTTTGCACAATGTACTCTGCATACAAGTTTAAAAAGCATGGTGACAACCTTGTTGTAATCCTTTCCTAATTGGAACCAGTCACTTTTTACATATTCAGTTCTAACTGTTGCTTCTTGACCTGCATACAGGTTTTTCAGGAAGCAGGTAAGGTGGTCTGGTATTCCCATCTCTTCAAAATTTTGCAAAGTTTGTTGTGATCCACACAACCAAAGACTATAGCATAGTCAATGAAGCAGAAGTAGACCTTTTTTTTTTCCTAGAATTCCTTTGCTTTCTCCATGATCCAATGATTGTTGATAATTTGATCTCTGTTTCCCCTGCCTCTTTGAAATCCAGCTGTACATCTGGAATTTCTAAATTGGCATACTGCTGAAGCCTGAGTTCAGTTCAGTTCAGTTGCTGAGTTGTGTCCAACCCTTTCCAATGCCATGGACTGAGTACACCAGGATTCCCTGTCCATCACCAATTTGCGGAACTTACTAAATCTCATGTCCATTGAGACGGTGATGCCATCTAACAATCTCATCCTCTATTGTCCCCTTCTTCTCCTACCTTCAATCATTCCCAGCATCAGGGTCTTTTCAATGAGTCAGTTCTTCACATCAGGTGGCCAAAGTATTGGAGTTTCAGCTTCAACAACAGTCCTTCCAATGAATATTCAGGACTGATTTCCTTTAGGATGGACTGGTTGGATCTCCTTGCTATCCAAAGGACTCTCAAGAGTCTTCTCCAACACCATAGTTCAAAAGGATCAATTCTTTAGTGCTCAGTTTTCTTTATAGGCCAACTCTCACATCCATACATGACTACTGGAAAACCAAAGCTTTGACTTGATGGACCTTTGTTGGCAAAGTAATGTCTCTGCTTTTTAATATGCTATCTAGGTTGGTCATAGCTTTTTTTTCCCAAGGAGCAAGTGTTTTTTAATTTCATATCTGCAGTCCTCATCTGCAGTGATTTTTGAGTCCCCCAAAATAAAGTCTGTCACTGTTTCCATTGTTTCCCTAACTATTTACCATGAGATGATGGGGCCAGATGCCATGATCTTAGTTTTCTGAATGTTGAATTTTAAATGAACTTTTCCACTCTCTTTCACTTTCATCAATAGGCTCTTTAGTTCTTCTTTGCTTTCTGCCATAAGGGTGGTGACATCTGCATATCTGAGGTTAGTGATATTTCTCCTGGCAATCTTGATTCCAGCTTGTGTTTCCTCCAGCCCAGCATTTTGCACGATGTACTCTGCATATAAGTTAAATAAGCAGGGTGACAATATACAGCCTTGACATACTCTTTTCCTGATTTGGAACCAGTCCATTGTTCCAAGTCCAGTTCTAGCTGTCACTTCTTGATCTGCTTACAGATTTGTCAGGAGGCAGGTCAGGTGGTCTGGTATTTCCGTCTCTTTAAGAATTTTCCACAGTTTGTTGTGATCCACACAGTCAAAGGCTTTGGAGTAGTCAATAAATCAGAAGTAAATGTTTTTCTAGAACTCTCTTGCTTTTTCAATGATCCAGTGGATGTTGGCAATTTGATCTCTGGTTCCTCTGCATTTTCTAAATCCAGCTTGAACATCTGCAAGTTCACAGTTCATATGCTGTTGAAGCCTGGCTTGGAGAATTTCGAGCCTTACTTTACTAGTGTGTGAGATGAGTGCAATTGTGCAGTAGTTTGAGCACTCTTTGGCATTGCCTTTCTTTGGGATTGGAATGAAAACTGACCTTTTCCAGCCCTGTGACCACTGCTGAGTTTTCCAAATTTGCTGGCATATTGAGTGTAGCACTTTCACAGCATCATCTTTTAGGATTCGAAACAGCTCAACTGGAATTCCATCACCTCCACTAGCTTTGTTCGTAGTGATGCTTCCTAAGACCCACTTGACCTCACATTCTAGGACATCTGGCTCTAGGTGAGTGATCACACCTTCATGATTATCAATGTCATGAAGATATTTTTTGCGTAATTCTTCTGTGTATTCTTGCCACCTCTTCTTAATATCTTCTGCTTCTGTTAGGTCCATACCATTTCTGTCCTTTATTGTGCCCATCTTTACATGAAATGAAGCCTAGCTTGAATGATTTTGAGCATAACTTTGCTAGCATTGTGAAATGAGTACAATTGCATGGTAGTTTGAACATTCTTAGGCACTACCCTTCTTTGGGACTGGAATGAAAACTGACCTTTTCCACTCCTGTGGCCTCTGTTGAGTTTTCCAAATTTGCTGATATACTGATTGCAGCATTTTAACAGCATTATCTTTTAGTGTATTAAACAGCTCAGCTGGAATTCCATTATCTCTAGTTTATAACAAAGATTATAATGCTTTGTTAGTAATGCTTTCTAAGGCCTATTTGACTTCACACTCCATTATGTCCAGCTCCAGGTGAGTTACTACAGCATCATAGTTATCCGGGTCATTAAGACCTTTTTTGTATAGATCTGTGTATTCTTGCCACCTCTTCTTCATCTCTTCTGCTTCTGTGAGGTCTTTACCATTTCTGTCCTTTATCGTGTCCATGTTTGTATGAAATGTTCCCTTGATATCTAAAGTATTCTTGAAGAGATAGATCTCTACCCTTTCCCATTCTGTTGTTTTCCTCTATCTTTGCAATGTTCCTTTAAGAAGGCCTTTATATCTCTTTATGCTATTCTCTGGAACTCTTCATTCAGTTGGGTATATTTTCCCCTTCTCCCTTGCCTTTCATATCTTCTCCTTTCCTTGTAAACCTCAGATAACCACTTTGCCCTTCTGCATTTACTCTTCTTTGGGATGGTTTGGTCATTTCCTCCTGTATAATGTTATGATCCTCTGTCCATAGCTCTTCAGGCACTCTGTCTACCAGATGTCATCCTTTGAATCTGTTTGTCACCTTCACTGTATAAGCGATTTGATTTTGGTCATACCTGAATGGACTAATGATTTCCCCTACTTTCTTCAATTTATGCCTGAATTTGATGATTTGAGCCACAGTCAGGTCCAGGACTTGTTTTTACTGACTGAATAGAGCTTCTCCATCTTCAGCTATCAAGAATATAATAAATCTGATTTCAGTACTGACCATCTGGTGATATCCATGTATAGAGTCATCATTTGGGTTGTTGGAAAAGGGTGTTTGCTAGGACCAGCATGTTCTCTTGACAAAACTGTTAGCCTTTTCCTTTCTTCATTTTGTACTCTCAAGGCCAAACTCGCCTGCTATTCCAGGTATCTCTTGACATCCTACTTTTGCATTCCAATCTTCTATGATGAAATGGACATCTGTTTTTAGGTGTCAGTTCTATAAGATGATTCAGGTCTTCATAGAACCATTTGACTTCAGCGTCTTTGGCATCAGTGGTTAGGGCACAGACTTGGATTATTCTGATAGTTGAATGGCTTGCCTTGGAAATAAAACTAAGATTATTCTATTATTTTTGAGGCTGCACCCAAGAACTGCATTTTGGACTCTAATCTTGGCTATGAAAGAAGATGTGTGGGTCCATTAACCATCTCATCTAACAGCACTGCCTTGGTAGGATAGATTTGTCAGATTCTGATAGAAGGAGGGGAAATAATAATCTATCTTACCTAAGCCACTGCACTATTCTGAACTACATCAGAACTCCAAGGGGACATGTATGAAATTTATTTGCCTTGTCAATGACCACAGAAGTAGATATAATGGTCATCTGAATTAATTTCACCCATTCCAGGCCATTTTAGTTCACTGATTCCTAAAATGTCGATCTTCACTCTTGCCATCTCCTGTTTGGCCACTTCCAATTTGCCTTGATTCATGTACCTAACATTCCAGGTTCCTATGCAATATTGTTCTTTACAGCATTGGACTTTACTTCCATCACCAGTCACATCCACAACTGGGTGCTGTTTTTGCTTCGGCTCCGTCTCTTCATTCTTTCTGGAGCTATTTCTCCACTGTTCTCCAGTAGCATATTGGACACCTACTGACCCGGGGAGTTCATCTTTCAGTATCCTATCATTTTGCCTTTTCATACTGTTCATGGGGTTCTCAAGGCAAGAATACTGTTTTGCCATTCCCTTCTCCAGTGGACCACGTTTTGTCAGAACTCTCCACCGTGACCTGTCTGACTTGGGTGGCCCTACATGGCATGGCTCATAGTTTCATTGAGTTAGACAAGGCTGTGGTACATGTGATCAGTTTGATTAGTTGTCTGTAATTGTGGTTTTCATTCTGTCTGCTCTCTGATGGATAAGGATAAGAGACTTATGGAAGCTTCCTGATGGAAAAGACTGACTGAGGAGGAAATTGGGTCTTGTTCTGATGGGTAGGGCCATGCTCAGTAAATCTTTAATCCAATTTTCTATTGATTGGTGGGGCTGGGTCCCTCCCTGTTGTTTGACCTGAGGCGAAACTGTGGTGGAATATGAAGATAATGAAGATAATGGCTACCTCTTTCAAAAGGTCCCCTGCAGCCCCTGACCCTGCAGCAGGCCACCATTGACCCACGTCTCCGCCGGAGACTCCTGCACACTCATGGGCAAATCTGGGTTAGTCTTCTGTGTGGTCACTGTTCCACAACTCAGATAACCATTATATCTACTAGATTTAACTCAGATGACCATTATATCTACTATTATGGGCAAGAATCCCTTAGAACAAAAGTAGCCCTCACCTCATAGTCAACAAAAGAATCCAAAATGCAGTACTTGGATGCAATCTCAAAAACAATAATGATCTCTGTTCATTTCCAAGGCAAACCATTCAATATCACAGTAATGCTGAAGAAGCTGAAGTTGAATGATTCTAGGAAGAATTAAAAGCCCTTTTAGAACCAACAACCAAAAAAGATGTCCTTTTCATTATAAGGAACTGGAATGCAAAAGTAAGTAGTCAAGAGATACATAGAGAAACAGGCAAATTTGGCCTTGGAGTAAAAAATGAAGCAGGTCAAAGGCTAACAGAGTTCTGTGAAGAGAACGCACTGGTCATAGCAACAGTCATAGCTCTTTCAACAACACAAGAGAAGACTCTACACATGGACACCACCAGATGGTCAATACCGAAATTAGATTGATTATATTCTTTGCAGCCAAAGAAGGAGAAGATCTATACAGTCAGCAAAAGCAAGACTGGGAGCTGACTGTGGCTCAGATCATGAACTCCTTATTGCTGAATTCAAACTTAAATTGAAGAAAGTAGGGAAAACCACTAGACCATTCAGGTATGACCTAAATCAAATCCCGTATTACTATACAGTGGAAGTGACAAACAGATTTAAGGGATTAGGTTTGATAGACAGAGTGCCTGAAGAACTATGAATGGAGGTTAGTGACACTGTACAGGTAGCAGTGATCAAGACCATCCCCAAGAAAAAGAAATGCAAAAAGACAAAATGGTTGTCTGAGGAGGCCTTACAAATAGCTGAGAAAAGAAGAGAAGCTAAAGGCAAAAAGAAAAAAAAAGAAAAGAAAGAAAGAAAAGGAAAGATATACCCATTTGAATGCAGATTTCCAAACAATAGCAAGGAGAGATAAAGAAAGTCTTCCTCCATGATCCATGCAATGAAATAGAGGAAAACAACAGAATAGGAAAGATCAGAGATCTCTTCAAGAAAATTAGAGATACCAAGGGAACATTTCATGCAAAGATGGGCACAATAAAGGACAGAAATGGTACGGACCTAACAGAAGCAGAAGATATTTAAGAAGAGGTGGCAAGAATACACGGAAGAATTATACCAAAAAGATCTTCATGACCTAGATAACCACGATGGTGTGTCACTCAACTAGAGATAGATATCCTGTAATGTGAAGTCAAATGTGCCTTAAAAAGCATCGCTATGAGCAAAACTAATGGAGGTGATGGAATTCCAGTTGAGGTGTTTCGAATCCTAAAAGATGATGCTGTGAAAGTGCTGCACTCAATATGCCAGCAAATTTGGAAAACTCAACAGTGGCCACACTGGAAAAGGTCAGTTTTCATTCCAATCCCAAAGAAAGGCAATGCCAAAGAATGTTCAAACTACCACACAATTGTACTCATCTCACATGTTAGCAATGTAATGCTCAAAATTCCCCAAGCCAGGCTTCAACAGTACGTGAACCGTGAACTTCCAGACGTTCAAGCTGGATTTAGAAAAGAAAAGCCAAGTAGCTTATTTTATTTTATTTTATTTTTGTACATAAATTTTATTTTATTTTATTTTGAAAAAAGAAAAGAAAAGCGAGAGGAACCAGAGATCAAATTGCCAACATCCGTTTGATCATTGAAAAAGCAAGAGAGTTCCAGAAAAAACATCTACTTCTGTTTTATTGACTACTCCAAAGCCTTTGACTGTGTGAAAGTGAAAGTGAAGTCGCTCAGTCCTGTCCGACTCTTTGCAACCCAAGGCAACAGGCTCCTCTGTCCATGGAATTTTCCAGGCAAAAGTACTGGAGTGGGTTGCCATTTCCTTCTCCAGGGAATCTTCCTGACCTGGGGATCGAACCCAGGTCTCCTGCATTGTAGACAGATGCTTTACCGTCTGAGCCACCAGAGAAGTAGATCACAATAAAGTTGAAAATTCTTAAAGTGATGGGAATACCAGAACACCTGTCCTGCCTCCTGACAAATCTGTATGCAGGCCAAGAAACAACAGTTCAAACTGGACATAAAACAACAGACTGGTTCTAAATTGGGAAAGGAATACGTCAAGGCTGTATATTGTCATCCTGCTTATTTAACTTATATGCAGAGTACATCATGCAAAATGCTGTACTGGATGAAGCACAAGCTGGAATCAAGACTGCTGGGAGAAATATCACTAACCTCAGATATTCAGATGATACCACCCTTATGACAGAAAGTGAAGAAGAACTAAAGAGCCTCTTGATGAAAGTGAAAGAAGAGTGAAAAAGTTGGCTTAAAACTCATCATTCAGAAAACTAACATCATGGCGTCTGGTCCCATCACTTCATGGCAAATAGATGGAAACAGTGACAGACTTTATTTGGGGGGGCTCCAAAATCCCTGCAGATGGTGACTGCAGGCATGAAATTAAAAGACACTTGCTCCTTGGGAGAAAAGCTATGACCAACCTAGACAGCATATTAAAATGCAGAGACATTATTTTGCCAACAAAAGGCTATGGTTTTTCCAGTAGTTATGTATGGATGTGAGAGTTTGACTAGAAAAGAAGCTGAGTGCCAAAGAACTGATGCTTTTGAACTGTGGTGTTGAGAGAAGACTCTTGAGAGCTCCTTGAACTGCAAGGAGATCCAACCAGTCCATCCTAAAGGAAATTAAGTTCTGAATATTCATTGAAAGCACTGATGCTGAAGCTGAAACTCCAATACTTTGGCCACATAACGTGAAGAACTGACTCATTGGAAAATGCCCTGTTGCTGGGAAAGATTGAACGTAGTAGGAGTAGCGGATGACAGAGGATGAGATTGTTGGATGTCATCACCGACTCGATGGACATGAGTTTGAGTAAGCTCTGGGAGTTGGTGATGGACTGGGAAGCCTGGCGTACTGCAGTCTGTGGAGTCACAAAGAGTTGGACAGGACTGAGCGACTGAACTGTACTGAACTGGTTAATTACCAACACTAATAGGTGATATTCACATGCAGGCTAAAACTCCTGTACCACCAACTAACACTAATAAAGCATAACCAGATGTGTCACTGATTATGATGTTTGCATCACCTTTTTGGAATGTCTAAAAATTGTTAAACAGTTAAAATCACCTAAAACCCTCCATTTTCTTTTTAACTTATATAAATTACAAAAAAAAAAAGCTCTTCTGCTTATTCCTTCAAGAATGCATCCCAGAGGCACCCACAGTTAGTAGTTTGGTGACTTCTCTCACCCAGGTGATACAAATACCTCTCCATATAAAAACATATATACCAATACATAATGCATTTATAAAATAGAATATTATGACACATACCATTTAACAACTTAATTTTTTATTTCCCAAAATATCATGAATAGATTCCTAATCCAGTAATTATAGACATAAATTATCGTATTTTGGAATGCTCCTTCATTTTCTATTTTTCTAATATATTTAGAGTCATTTGCCACAGTCATTTAAACTGTTGCCAATATTTTGCTATCATTACATTTATTATGTAATAAATGATACCTAGGCAGACACATAAATAAATATGTCTTTATGTATTAATGCTAGAATCCTATAAGTATTATTATCTTCTCATGAACAAGCATAGTTCATACTAAAATTTTCCTTCTAAGATGGTAGATCCAAGTTATAGCCATATAATTAATATATATGAATGTCTATCCTTCATTGTTCTACCACCAAATCTTTGGTCTTCACTTTCAGAATGTAATTAATTAAGTAAATAGTAAATAGTAACAGTAAATAACTCGGCTTGATCAGATACATATACACAGGGTGCACATAAAATAAAAAAAAGTATAAGAAAAATAATTTAAATACAGAGTTCAATGAGTAAAGTTGCTAACAGGTGGGATATGCTGTTATCTACCTCTCAATGTGTGTTTGACATATACATAACTTCTTATCAAAAAGCAAACAATAATTGTTTTTCCTTTTTAATTTTTAAAAAGACATTTGGTATAAATATTCTTCTTTTGTTCATACTGATGCTCTAGAAGCATCATATGGTATAATTTATAGGTACACTATCACAATAATGGAAATATGATTATATCCAAATTGCTTTCACAATTACTAAGGCTTGAATTCATTTATTTTGGTTAACATGAGTAGGGGGGACACAACCACAAATATAAATAATGTATCCCCTGCTGTTCATGGTAACAAACCAAGTAACACATCAATATGAAACTAATATAAAGGACATTAACTCTCAAAGGTTCCCATTTGGAATTCTGTTAAAAAAATTAACATGAATGAAGAAGCTGATCTTGATTGAAAATAACTTTATATTTCTTTGATATATTTCGATTTTCCTCTTGTACTTTTTGTGTCTCTATTTGTGGGGTTGGGGAACTAAGCGGTTCTTTTCAGAAACAGTAAAAGAGAAATGGCTAGAAAACACAACCTAGTAAAATAATTGAGAAATCTGAAGTGATGTTAAATGAATGGGGCTTTAAAAGAGGACACTTAATGGACCTGATTTTCCCTGGATCTGGGAAAATCTATATGGGGTTTTTAGAAAAGTGACTATATAGAAGTCATTAGTGAAGATGTCTGCAAAAAAAAATGAAATGCACAATGTGTATTGCTGGAAAAATCAGAAAAATAGTAAATAAATATCCCGTGAAACATAGGCTTTGTCATTCAGACATCAGAAGCTTTCATACCAAGTAGCAAACTCTTTAAAAGAAATGGAAGCAAATCACAAATAGATGGTACTGTTCAATTTAAAAATTTATAAGATTCTTGCTTCCACACAAAAAAGCAATACAGTGCAGAACAACCCTAAATTACCATTCTGCCCTCATGCTATGCCTGAGGAGTATTACTAGTAGGAAGACAGGTTTCAGATGATATCAGAGAAATGTAGAGAGCAAATGTGCATATACAATTTACAGTTGTGCTTGTTTAATTAGATGACAGTAACAGCAGCAAACAATAGTAAAGCATGGAAAAGGTGTTAATGAGATTCAAATAAATCAGATATCACTGTTGGGCTGCAGATAAGAGATAAGCCCCAATGTATCTGCATTTTAATCAGCCTGATCACAGTTTTGATGAATGTGCCAAAGAACTGTTCTTTGCCCTGTTTTCACACTGAGTGAAAGGCAACAAAAGGAACAGTTTTGATTCTCACACTTCCTGACAGATGAGTCACATGGGATTAATGCTGGAATTCATTAAAGCTAGAATTAGATTAATAAATTCTAGAATTCCTTAGAATCCAAATAGCTAAGGATCATATTTCACTTGATGTATGCATTGCCATGTTAAAAATGTGATACGTAGAAGTCTGGTTAGCTACTTAACTGATTTTTGACAACTGGGCAGAACTTGAGTATGTGACTCTGGGGTGTGTGTGTGTGTGTGTATGTGTGTGATTTGCAAAAATATATACCTAACACATACATAAACACACAGATAACACAATGCATGCCACTTTTCCAAGGAAAATATTCTGAACCATATACATCAATTTTATTGTCACTGAATAAAAACTAGAGCTTCCAAATAAAGACTTGTTCTCATTAGCTAACCATGCAGTAGCCAAGTCTCTAGAATCATAAGGTTCATTAAGAAGATAAACTGCCTCATTAGGCAAATATTTACCAATGAATTGACTACTTAAAAATGTCTCCAAGTAAATACTTAGCCCTTAACATTAAAATTTATTCCAGATGGATGTTGCCTATCAATTTTTACTGAATCTCAGATGCACAGACATCTGAAAGTATAGTACAAATATAGAAGGAAATGAAACCAACTTTACATCGTAGATCTTTTTTTTTTTTTTTACATTGTAGATCTTAAGAAAGATGCAAGATTCCTTGAGGTTGATGAAATTGTTGCTGAATCGCCCAAATCACCTAGAAGACATTGACAAAGGAGTCTTTTTAAGGATAAAAATGGGTAAACAGTTGAATTTAGTTTGACAACAATGATGACACTTCAAAAGAAAACAGTTTGAGAATCAAAAGATCCAAGACCTTAGAAAAGGTGTTAAAGATCCTGAAATATTTTTCTAAATAACAATTTCCTGAACTTGCTTCAGAACTGAAGATGAAGCAAGAGACGCTTTATCACAGCATTATACAATACTTTCAGAAACTAAATTTAATCACTAACTTTATTCTTTATTATTCACGAATGAAAAATCATTATTGTCCTAATCATTAGGTCATATATATAGTTAGAAATCAAAACTTTTGCTCAACACATGCAAAAATTTTTTTATAAATTAAGCTATATTTTAAAGATAATATCCCAAGCAAACTCTTTTTCATAATTTACTATGAATTTACTAATCTTTAGGTGGAACTTCTTTCAGTTACTTTTTAAACATTTGTCATTAGATGATAAATTCTATCTGTGCATATGATGTTAAGTTTAAACCAATCTGAATTTATCTGACTGACTTCTTTAGGTTAAGATGTCAACTATCAATATTTCGTTAGCTTGGGCATGAAAAAGACACAGCTGCCCTACAGAAGTTCACAGTTTAATCAGCGACTTTATTCTCAGCTCCTAGAAAATGTCCATCATTCCCTGCCTCAAAGCCCTCTCCACAGAAATGTAGTTTATTCCTTCAAAGCCAGAAAAAGAATATCTCTGCAACTCTGAATCTCTGACTATGTTTGTTTTGTAACTTCTGGAACAGATTTAAAGGGTTCGTAAGATTGGGTCAGACCCATCCATACAATCTCTTTCTTGGTATATCAAAGAGTGATTGAACCTATCTCACATGGGTAAATTTCCTTTTTTCATGTCATAGGACATAATCACTAGAAGATATCACTTATAGTCACAAGTTCTACCCACACTCAAGGGGAGACATGTATGTATTGTGTGTACTCCAGGTGGTGGGAATAAAAAAGTCACATTTGTTAGCATCTCCACTGCTCCCATCATAGACTTTTCGTACTGGGAAGCTACCAAGTTTAGATGGTAGGAAAAAAGTTTTCCAAAATTCTATTTCATTTTGACAACTCAAAATTTCTCTCTAAGTAATATTACCAGTTTATCTGAAGTGGTAGACCCAATTTGTTCTTTTGCCAGAAAATATCTGCCAAATACCAAAGTCACATAGTTTATTTCAAGTAAAATGGTGTTATAAAAAATAGAGGCTATTTTGGCTTATGAACTCAATAAGCTGATACTTTTTTCCTCTGAGAACCATCATATTTCATCATATTCATCAAGGGCCCTTTAGTTGAAATTTTTTTTTTTTTTTATTTGTAGTTCATGACAATATAGAGTATGATAACTACTAATAAAGTTTAGTGCTTTACTTAATTTATGGTAAGGTGGTGGGAATTATTTTTTCTTCCATTGCTTTTGCACCATAAGTGCAAATTTCAATATACTTAAAATGCAAATAATAACAATATTCAGTATATCACTTCTTGTTAATTTATCTATTAAACAATCATAATGCTTGTAAGGTGATTTCTACTCTTAAAAATGCCTCAATACAGAAAATAAATTATATGTTCATCTCATGATATATAGCATACGTCATTTATGTGGATATAAACATGGTATAAAATACATATTGTATAACAGAAATGCAAGAGAGTGTCCTCCAAGTCACTTCCCCTTACAGAGAAAAATGCATTTATGTGTTCCCGAGTAAAAGTTTGTCTTTGATTACCCCAGATTATGAATGTGTCCTATAAACCTGTAGGTCAAGTATGTAGATCTGAGATCACTGGATGGCCACTGCATCATTTGCAGGGTCTTAAAATATCTGTGTCTGACATATATTCTTTGGAAATTGGCTAAATTTTATAATTTATAATAGTTTAGCCATTAATAATGGTAAAAAATGCCATTATTTTTAAAATACCATAATTTATCCTTTTTAAGGTATTATATTTCTTAGTTAAGGAATATTACTGCCAACTAAGCTATGAGCTGCTACTGATTGTAAGACAAAATCCATTTTCATTCAGAGACATTAATAAGTGGGAAAATGTTTGTGTTAAAAGTGATAAAATGCCATATATCTGCATATGGCAAAAAATGAGTAAAATGACATTACTGAATCTCAAGATTACACTTTAAAAATACCCTTATATTCATACTAAATATGTATTAGTATATCAATTGTCCTACCATGTGAGATGAGTGCAATTGTGCGGTAGTTTGAGCATTCTTTAGCATTGCCTTTCTTTGGGATTGGAATGAAAACTGACCTTTTCCAGGCCTGTGCCCCCTGTTGAGTTTTCCACATTTGCTTGCATATTGAATGCAACACTTTCACAGCATCATCTTTTAGGATTTGAAATAGCTCAACTGGAATTCCATCACCTCCACTAGCTTTGTTCGTAGTGATGCTTCCTAAGGCCGACTTGACTTCACATTCCAGGATGTCTGGCTCAAGGTGAGTGATGACACCATCGTGATTATCTGGGTGGTGAAGATCATTTTTTGTATAGTTCTTCTGTGTACTCTTGCCACCTCTTCTTAATATCTTCTGCTTCTGCTAGGTCCATACCATTTCTGTCCTTTATTGTGCCCATCTTTGCATGAAATGTTCCCTTGGTATCTCTAATTTTCTTGAAGAGATCTCTAGCCCTTTTCATTCTATTTTTTTCCTCTGTTTCTTTGCACTGATCACTGAGGAAGACTCTCCTATGTCTCCTTGCTATTCTTTGGAACTCTGCATTCAAATGGGCATATCTTTCCTTTCTCTCCGCTGGAGTGGCGGCTGCACGGTGCTGGAGCAACTTTGAGGAGATACACCCCCCAAGGTACACCCCGTCCAAGGGCAAAGGACAAGCCCCAGCAAGATGGGAGGAGGGGCACATTCACATTTAGAATCAAACCCCATTCCCTCTAGACACACTCAGAGGACTCAAACAAATCTTGCACCAGGACCCAGAGACCACACAGAGACTGAGACAAAACTGTGTTTCAGCATCTCCTGTGGAGATACGGTCAGCAGTGGACTGCCGCAGGGGCAGGGGCTCTGGGTGCAGCAGACTTGGGTATGGCATAAGCCCTCTTCGAGGAGATCGCCATTAACCCTATGACAGAGCTGCCAGAACTGGTAAACAGACTCCTGGAGGTCACAAACAGAACCTCTGTGTGCACCAGGACCCAGGAGAAAGGAGCAGTGACCCCAGAACATACTGAGCCAGACTTGCCCGGGAGTGTCCTGGAGTCTCTAGCAGAGGCATGGGTTGGCGGTGGCCTTGCTGCAGGGTTGGGGGCACTGAGTGTGGCAGGACATGCATGGGACCTTTTGAAGGAGGTCTCCATTATCTTCATTACCTCCACCATAGTTTGGTCCCAGGTAAATAACAAGGAAGGAACAAAGCTTCACCCTTCATCAGAAAATTGGATTAAAGATTTACTAAGCATGGCCCCGCCCATCAGAACAAGACCCAGTTTCCCCCTCAGTCAGTCTCTCCCATCAGGACACTTCCATAAGCCTCTTATCCTTCTCCATCAGAGGGCAGACAGAATGAAAATCACAATCACAGAAAACTAACCAATCTGATCACATGTACCACAGCCTTGTCTAACTCAAAGAAACTATCAGCCATGAAACTGTAGGGCCAAATGATAGATGGGTCATGGTGGAGAGTTCTAACTTAAAATGTGGTCTACTGGAGAAAGGAATGGCAAACCACTTCAGTATTCTTGCCTTGAGAACCCCATGAACAGTATGAAAAGGCAAAAAGAACACTGAAAGGTGAAGTCCCCAGGTTGGTAGGTGTCCAACATGCTACTGAAGATCAGTGGAGAAATAACTCCAGAAAGAAGGAAGAGATGGAACCAAAGCAAAAACAACACTCAGTTGTGGATGTGACTGGTGATAGAAGCAAAGTCTGATGCTGTAAAGAGCAACATTGCATAGGATCCTGGAATGTCAGGTCCACGAATCAAGGCAAATTGGAAGTGGCCAAACAGGAGATGGCAAGAGTGAAGATAGATATTTTAGGAATGTCCTGGAATGTCCAGGCCTGGAATGACCTGGAATGGGTGAATTTAACTCAGATGACCATTATATCTACTACTGTGGGCAAGAATCCTTTAGAACAAATGGAGTAGTCATCACAGTCAACAAGAGTCTAAAATGCAGTATTTGGATGCAATCTCAAAAATGACAGAATGATCTCTGTTCATTTCCAAGGCAAACCATTCAATATTATGGTAATCCAAGTCTATGCCCCGAACAGTAATGCTGAAGAAGCTGAAGTTCAATGGTTCTGTGAAGACCTACAAGACCTTCTAGAACTAACATCCAAAAAAGATGTCCTTTTCATTATAGGGAACTGGAATGCAAAAGTAGAAAGTCAAGAAACACTTGCAGTAACAGGCAATTTTGGCCTTGGAGTACAGAATGAAGCATGGCAAAGGCTAATAGAGTTTTGCCAATAGAATGCACTGGTCATACAAAGCACCCTCTTCCAACAACACAATGGAAGACTCTACACTTGGGCATAACTACATGGTCAATACCAAAATCAGATTAATTATATTCTTTGCAGCCGAAGATGGAGAAGCTCTATACAGTCAGCATAAACAAGACAAGGAGCTGACTGTGGCTCAGATCATGAACTCTTTATTGCCAAATTCAGACTTAAAGAAAGTAGGGACAACCACTAGACCATTCAGGTATGACCTAAATCAAATCCCTTACGATTATACAGTGGAAGTGAGAAATAGATTCAAGGGATTAAATCTGATAGAGTGCCTGAAGAACTATGACAGAGGTTCGTGACATTGTACAGGAGACAGGGGTCAAAACCATCCCCAAGAAAAAAAGCAAAATGGCTGTCTGAGAAGGCCTTACAAATAGCTGAAAAAAGAAGAGAAGTGAAAAGCAAAGGAGAAAAGTAAAGATACATTTGAAAGCAGATTTCCAAAGAATAGCAAGAAGAGATAAGAAAGCCTTCCTCAGTGATCGGCAAGCATCATAATCTTCCACAATTTAGAGTTCTTAATGTCAGTACAAGGATGAACACTGGTGAATATACCAGAGCTATAACACAAGAAAACTAATCAGAGTTATCAGGAATGTTGTCTAAGTATCCTAAGCAAGAGGGAAAAAAAATGTGGCATGAATTCAGAGCCACTTAATTAAGGAAAAGCAATGTGTGTTTATAAAGGGACATTTATGCCTACAGACTTCCTGTGAGTACACAGTGAAAGTATAGTTAAAAGAAATTTCCTTTTAATATCTTCTTCCATGGCAGAGAAGAATTTATTAACTTATTGTAAGTAACATTTATTGAACACACACCATATTCCAGGTGCTGTCCTAGGCAGAGGAATTTAAAAATATATGTGATATCCTATTGCTATGATAGAATAACAGGATGCCTTGACTGAATTATTTTAATTTCCCCATTACTACAAAATTCACATTGATTTGACTGCCTAAAAGTTATTGCCCTACATATACTTTCAAGATTGCTTAACTGATATTAAACTAAACTTTAAAAAGAAAAAAAAAAAAACAGGATTGCTATCAGATACATGTCTAGACTTTTGTGTTTAATATTTACTTAATACAATATTTTCCAACTAAATCATGAAGCACAGATATACTGTTTCATTCCTAACATTCTCACTCAAACAGACAATGGTATAGAGCTATTCAAGAACTCTAACAGGATTGAGGCAAAGTTTCTAAGCAAAATTATTTTAGCCTCTATGCTTAGGGTTCATGTCTTTAATACTCTACTTGATTTAACATACAATATCAAAGAGAAAATCAGTGGAGCTCACTTAAATATCAGAATTGGTTGTACATATAGCTAACACACAAAAACATCTTGCAAGATATTATTACCAGGATACTAATTTAAATAAATGCTGCTTATGACTGAATGCATAATCAAATGAAAATGAACGATATTAACATATTTAATATGAAAGACTTTAATACTTGTAAGCACACACATAAAGAGGTGACATCTTTACAGTTACTCAGAAATGTCAATAATTTTGTGCATATTTATGTTAACTGTACAATTACAGCATATGAACTAGATACTCACTGATATCTTACTCAAGTTGAAATTAAACCCATGTTAAATTTGAACATATCCTCCTACAGGGCTACAGTCCATGGGGTCACAAAGAGTTGGACATAACTGAGTGACTTAACATTCTCACTTTCCTACAGGGCTAAAGTATATAATTAATTAAATTTTGCATGTAAAGTAAATTATATAATCTATTTTAAGGGGAATAAACTGTAGAGAAAATGCTATTTTGATTGTTCAATCAAACTAAAGAAGATGATTCTTCCCCAAAACAAAACGGTTAAAGATTTATTTTGGATAGAAAAGGTGCTCTCAATTTTAGTTTGTTTTTCTTTAAATCATTTTTCATAATTCCAAATTGGAGTGGGATTTGAAGAATGTTACAATTAAGAAGACAAATGAAAGTAAGGCATCTAAATCAAAATGGAAGAAGTAAAAATGTCTCTTTTTGCAGGTGACACGATAGTCTCATAGAAAGCCCTAAAAACTCCACCATAAAACTGTCAAAACAAATAGACAAATTCAGCAAAGTTTCAGGATACAAATGATATTAAAAAAATAACTGTGTTTCCCATACACTAACCATGAACTTTGAGAAAGAGAAATTAAGAAAATTTACAACTGCATACAAAAGAAAAAAAAATATAGGAATAAATTTAAGCAAGAAAGTGAAATATCTGTACATTGAAAAATATAAGACACTGATGAGATATATTAAAGAAAACACAAGTAAATTGAAAGATATTTCAGGCTCATGAGCTGGAAGAATAAAAACTGTTAAAACAGCCATACTACTATGTACTACAGATCTGATGCAATTCCTATCAAAATTACAATGGCGGTTTTCAGAGAAATAGAAAAAACAATCCTAAAATTCGTATAGAACCACAAAGATCCCAAATAGTCAAAGTGATCTTGAGAAGGAAAATCAGAACCAGAAGCATCCTGTTTCCTATCTTCAAACTACATTATGAAACTAAAGCAATCAAAACCTTATGAGACTGGCATAAAAACAGACACATAGATCCATGGAATAGAAGAGAGTCCAGAAATAGAACTTCCCATTTCAATGCTCAATCTATTTATAACCTAGATGCCAAGGGACTTCCCTGGTGGTCCAGTGGCTAAGTTTCTGTGCTCACAATGCAGGGGCCTGGGTTTGATTCCTGGTCAGGGAATTAAATCCCACATGCCACAACTGAGAGTCTGCATGCCTCAGTTAAAGATTCTATGTGCTACAGAAAAGATCTGGCACAAATAAATAAATATTATAATAAAGAAGCCAATAATATACATGGGAAAGAGGCTCTATCTTCAATAAACTGGTAATAAATTGGACAAACAAATACAAAATAAATTGGACAAATACAAAAGTATGACACTAGACCCCTATTTACACTGCATACAAAAAATAACTCAAAATGAATTAAAGACCTGAATGTAAGACTGCAAAATATAAAATTCCTAGGAGAAAATACAGGGGCTTATCTCATTGATACCGGTCTTGGCAACAATTTTTAAGTTTTGACACCAAAACAACAACAACAACAACAACAGGCAATAAAACAAAAGGAAAGAAGTGGGACTACACCAAACTAAAAAGCTTCAAAGAAACCATCAAAAAAATGAAAAGACAACCTACAGAATGATAGAAGATATTTGTAAACCATATATCTGATGAGAGGTTTGCATCTAAAACATATAAAGAATTCATACAACTCAATGGAAAAAAACAACCTTATTAAAAAATGGTCAGAGGAACTAAATAGATGTTTTACAGAAGAAGACACACAAATGACCTACACACACATGAAAAAGGTGATCAATAGCACTAATCTTTGGGAACTTAGAATCAAAACCACAAAAGTATATATTGTCTGACACATGTCAGAATAACTATTATCAAAATTACAATAAATGACAAGTGTCAACAAGGAAGTAGAAAAAAGGGAACTCTTGTAGATTGTTGAAATATCAATTCGTACAGTTGCAATGAAAAACAATATGGAGGATCCTCAAAAAATTAAAAATAGAACTATCAACCACTAATCCCATTTCTGGGGATATATCCATAAGGAAATGAAATTACTCTCTTGAAGAGATACCTGAACTTCTATGTTTACTTAAACATAATAGCCAAGACATGGAATCAGCTGAAATTCCATCAGTGGATGAATGAATAAAGAAAATATATCATACACACACATGTACACACAATGATATATTGTTCACCCAGAAAAAGAAGGAAATTCTGCCATTTGTAGTAACACTGGATGGTCCTTGAGGACAGTATGCCAAATGAAATGTCACACTTACTGTGAAAGACAAATACTATGTGGCCTCCTAAATTTAGAATTGAAAATAACCAAAGTAACAGAAACCAAACAGCTTAGTGATTGTCAAAGTTTGGGTTGGGTGGTTGATATGGAGGAGCAAGTCAAATGATATAAACTTCCAGTTATAAAACAGATAAGTTCTGAATACGTAATATTTAGGGCTTCTCAGGTGGTGTCAGTGGTAAGGATCTGACTGCCAATGCAGGAAACATAAGAGAAATAGGTTACATCCCTGCATTGGAAAGATCCCCCAGAGGAGGGTATGGCAACCCACTCCAGTGTTCTTGCCTGGAGAATTCAACAGACAGAGGAGCCTGACAAGCTACAGACTATGGGATCGCAAGAGTTGGACACAACTGAATGACTGACAACGCATATAATATGCAGCATGTTGATTATAGTTAATACTATAATGCATAATTGAAAGATGCTAAGAAATTAGATCTTAAATGTCATCACAGGAACAAATTATGTAATTATGTGAGGTGATGAATACTAACTGCAATTATTGGGGTAATCACTTCACAATACATACACACTCAAAAATTGTACACTTTTGTTGGTGTTCAGTTGCTTGGTCCTGTCTCTTTGTGACCCCATGGACTGCAGCATGCCAGGCTTCGCTGTCCTTCACCATCTCTCGGAGCTTGCTCAAACTCATGTCCATTGAGTTGGTGATGCCATCCAATCATCTCAATCTCTGTCTTCCCCTTCCCCTCCTGCCTTCTATCTTTCCCAGCATCAGGGTCTTTGTTCCAAAGTATCAGCTCTTCTTTTTAGGTGGCCAAAGTACTGGAGCTTCAGCATCAGTCCTCCCACTGAATATTCAGGACTGATTTCCTTTAGGATTGAATGTTTGTTCTCCTTGCTGTTCAAGGGACTCTCAAGAGTCTTCTCCAACACCACAGTTCAAAAGTTTCAATTCTTCAGTACTCAGCTTTCTTTATGGTCTAACTCTCACATCCATAACTAACTACTAGAAAAACCATAGATTTAACTAGAAAAACCATAGCTTTGACTAGACAAACCTTTGTGGGCAAAGTAATGTCTCTGCTTTTTAATACACTGTCTAGGGCTGTCATAACTTTTCTTCCAAGGAGCAAGTGTCTTTTAATTTCATGGTTGCAGGCACTGTCTGCAGTGATTCTGGAACCCACAAAAATAAAGCCTGTCACTGTTTCCATTGTTTCCCCATCTATTTTCCATGAAGTGATGGGACCAGATGCCATGATCTTAGTTTGTCAATGTTGAGTTTTAAGCCAACGTTTTCACTCTTCTCTTTCATCTTCATTAAGAGGCTCTTTAATTCCTCTTTGCTTTCTGCCATAAGGGTGGTGTAATCTGCGTATCTGAGGTTATTGATATTTCTCCCAACATCTTGATTTCAGCTTGTGCTTCATCCAGTCTGGCATTTTGCATGATGTACTCTGCATATAAGTTAAATAAGCAGGGTGACAATATACAGCTTATGTACTCCTTTCTCAATTCTGAATCAATCTATTGTTCCATGGGGTTCTAACTGCTAATTTTGACCTGCATATGGGTTTTAAACTTATGCAATTTTCATGTCATCCATATCTTAAAAGAGTGGAAAAATGAAAGATGACAATGAAAGCAGTCTTTGAGTGAGTAATTCCTAAAAAATTTATAACATTCACTTAAAGCAAATAGATATGTAATACTTAAAGCTAATGTGTATTTCAAGTAAGATGACAAAATTTTATTCACAATAAATGACCAAGAAAGTATGTCTTATCCTTAAGAAAGGAGTAAAGTTATCTTATTCCATAGCTATACATACTTCCATCTTTTTTTATTATATTTACAACTTTATCATATATATAATAATTATATTAAATAAGAACATGGAAATCAGAGTTAAAAATAACGTGACTGAAAATAAAAAATCATTGCATGAGTTAGACAAAGGTCTTAAAGTTGAAAAAAGATATATTAAAATGATGCTTAATGATGTCAAATTTCATTGTTGCTGCAGAAGAAATTAAAGTGTAACCAGATGAACAGAATTAATAAGTTTCTAAACAAATTTTATTGAAATGAATTCCTGAAAGGAAAACAAAAACATGCTTTAAAATAGGAAGTTTTCCTTAAAATGTATTATACTGAGAATAGTAAAATAGAGCATGAGATCCAAAATCTTACTTTTATAAAAGGTGAAAATAAAAGTTAATGACGTGTAAGTTGTGATTCTATTTTAAATAAAGCAAAAGAATTTTCAGTTAAGGTGTGAGTTCAACATGAAAGCATTGGAGATGAAGGCATACAAAGTCACCAGGAAACCTACTGGGGTTTCAATAGCTGAGAAGGAAATCAGTGCACATATTTTTAAGTGAATTACTGTTTTCATCCATTAGAGCATCTTTCAACAATTAAACTGTTTCCCAGCACAGTAAATGATACCCCGAGGGTTTGTCATGGTTAATATACCTTTAGATACTTAGCAATTCTTTTTCTCAGCAATAATGTTCTTTTGATAATTACTGTTTTTTTGCATGTGGAAAGCACTTTACACACATTAGATCATTAATAAAACTACTCCTGTGGGAAAATCAAATGGAACTTTCTTTTAAAAGTTAGATTTGAATACTTCTTGTAAATATGCACACCTACAATACAGTAAAATAGGCACACATGACAATTTTTAAAAGCCATTATTACTGTTACCGAATTTGTTAGAATATTTGGAATAGTGTGTCTATAGAGATTACTCTAATAAGAAGGGAAATAAATATTTTAATCCAAAGCTCAACTTGGAAACATGAGAAACTCAGCTGGGATTTTTTTTTTTTTTTTTTAAATTTTTTTATTAGTTGGAGGCTAATTACTTCACAACATTTCAGTGGGTTTTGTCATACATCGATATGAATCAGCCATAGATTTACACTTATTCCCCATCCCGATCCCCCCTCCCACCTCCCTCTCCACCCGATTCCTCTGGGTCTTCCCAGTGTACCAGGCCCGAGCACTTGTCTCATGCATCCCACCTGGGCTGGTGATCTGTTTCACCATAGATAGTATACATGCTGTTCTTTTGAAACATCCCACCCTCACCTTCTCCCACAGAGTTCAAAAGTCTGTTCTGTATTTCTGTGTCTCTTTTTCTGTTTTGCATATAGGGTTATCGTTACCATCTTTCTAAATTCCATATATATGTGTTAGTATGCTGTAATGTTCTTTATCTTTCTGGCTTACTTCACTCTGTATAAGGGGCTCCAGTTTCATCCATCTCATTAGGACTGGTTCAAATGAATTCTTTTTGACGGCTGAGTAATATTCCATGGTGTATATGTACCACACACACTAGAGTTCTAATTAAGTTAGTTGCTCAGTCATGTCCAACTCTTTGAGACCCCATAGATTACAGTCTGCCAGGCTCCTCTGTCCATGGAACTTTCCAGGCAAAAACACTGGAGTGGGCGGCCACTCCCTTTTCCGGGGATATTCCTGACCCAGGGATCGAACCTGGTTCTCCTGCATTGTGTCTTTACTGTCTGAGCCACCAGAGAATCCTGTTCTAACTAACAGCATATCCTAGATAAGCTTTTGTTATATTTTAACATAAATACTTCAATTTCATATAAGGTTTAAAATGTTTATGGAACATGTTGTCTCCATACTGTTTCTTATATATACATACAAACACATATATATGTATGTATATGTGTGTATATATATATACATATATATATACACATATTTGATAAAAAAACATAGTATGAAATTACTTACTCTTTATAGCAGGCATATCCTGACCCTATTATAGACAATAAGGGCAGTGAGATCTGAGGATTTCAGTGAACAGCTTTAGAGCAACTGACAAAGTAGTTTCATTACCACAGGCTCAGTTTTCTCTTGTGAGTCTTAGGCAGTTCTTTCACTGTCCTTATTGCAGTCAATTTGTTATTTTAAGTGTTCTCCTCTGAAATCATGTTGTTTCATTGAGATCCTTGGTCTGTCTTGACTCTCAGGTCACTCTTTAACCTAAAAGTCATTCTGATGGGTCTATAAGACAGGAATTACTAAAAAAAAAAATCAATTTTAAAACCACAAAAATATTCAGTGTGGTATTTGAAATAAATATTACTTTATGTTGTGACACCATCCCTGAAGGGCAAGAAGTAATATAGTCCAAGTAATATGTTGCTGGCAAATTTTAAATAAGTTCTATCCTCTTATGGGCTGAGAAGCAGATTGCCTATGTGTCACGGGAGCCAAGCGCTTGTCCCAGGAACATTAAAGATGAGCTTTTATCCAGAAGGACCTTTTCAGAAACACTGGTATTTCTGTAGTGTACTTTCTTTGTTCTAATAAAGCATATCTATTTTTCCAGTGTTTCATAAGTTTGATATTGTGATCAGATTTTCTCTTGCTAAAGCATATTACCCAAGGCAAGTAGCATCACATTTAGTAACACCTTGTTTAGATTATGAATTTAATCCAAGCCCAGAGAAAGGTTCCTGGGGAGTAGTCTGATAGTAGAGCAGAGCAGAGCAGGCTGTCTATAAAAGTAATTACCCTAAAAGATTTTTTGTCTTATTTTAGTGTCATGGTCTTCATAGACTGGGACCTGGGGACTGGAGTCGACGAGAAGAAGGATGCAGGGGACCCAAGTCTCGATTGAAACAAGGGTACTTTATTTGCAGAAATGCATGCTTATATATCTTCAATAAAATGATTATTCAGCCATTAAAAAGAATGGAATTCCACTAGTTGCAACAAAATGGACAGTCCTTTAAGTAAAAGGTCACTGGAGGGAGTCACTGAAGAGGGTCACTGAAGGGAATCCAAGCAGGTGCTCTTTCCCATGATCTCAGTCCTGAGAACTGCGCACAGCTCTGCTTGTTCCTGTTTTCCAGGAACTGATAAGGAACAGAGAGTCGAGAAAAGGCACACAAAGGAAGAAAACAACATATTGGATCCCTTAAAGTTGAACGTCCCCTGACATTTCAGTAATTTACTAATTATAATCTTGAATAGCTTTCAAATTTCAATTGTCTCATAATAAACCTCGACAAAATGCTAGTCTACTACAGAACCCAAATCCAAACCCAAATCCACTTCTTCAGTAGAAATGTTTAGCAAACATTGGTTATGAGAAACTGTATACACATTTTAAACCCACTGGGTCTTGACCTTATTTTAAAAAATAATCAGATTCATTTTAAACTATCATCAACGTGTCTGATGTTATTAACATGATCAAGCAAATTTATGGATTTTCTATATGATAACATTCAGGACAATTTCTTAAAACAGCTTAAAAAGTAGAAGCTTCTGTTTTCTGCAAAGAATGAATAGTCCACCTTTCTAAAGGAGAAATGTTAAAAATGGAGATGACTAGAAAGAACAAATAACAGAGAGTGGTGGTCTCAATACTGCAGGTTTATCTTAAACATTTGGTTATATTACTCCCAGTCATTTTGAAAATAAAAAAATGAAAACAAAATTATAACCGATTGAGTTGAAATTCTATTCACTTACTCTTCTTACCTCTCCTCTCAAAAAGAAAGAAAGGCATTATGAAAAGTGTCATGCATATCTCTCCATCCCAATATTGCTATGTTTATAAACAGATAATGATTTTCATAAACAATATATAATTGCTTTATATGTTTTTAATATAAACTATATTATTCTTTTTCAATCAATCAGCATCTTCTCTTCACCTACATTCTGTTTTGGAAAGCTATCCACATTGATACCTAAAGACGTAGCTCATCCTTTTAACATTAGTATTAACCAATGTTATTTTGTTTAAAAATTGTTACTGATAAATATTTAAACCGTTTCCTAGCTTTTAGCATCCAAAAATGCTTCAACAAATACCTTCATTTTAACTGGCCTTTTACTACACTTGCAAGAGGCAAATTCTGCAGAAGAAGAAAATGAAAGCAATGTAAATATAAATTTAGTATTATTTCACGTAAAAAAGAGAATTGTCTGGGATTTAAACTCAAAAATTTAATAATCATAAAGCCAATTTGTTTATAAAAAATCTTTTAAAAAGATTTTAGAAGTTCTTTATCTGACATATAGAAATAAGTATCTGCTCCATTACCCTATATTTTCTTGACTGAACATCATCACACACATTACCCTATGGTGGGCATTTCTCATTTGTAGCAACAGAATACTAATAAATCACAATACCTGAGTGATTTTCAAATTTGAAAACATTCTAGATAGGTTCACACTGCCTTGGAAATGACACAAAAACACAAACAAAATAAAAAAAGAAAGAAAATGATCCCTTTTTGACCAGTTTGAGCATACAAGATGAAAGAAACAGTGTGTGTACACACACACACACATACACACCCATTAACACAAAAATAATCTATTAGATAATAGTATTGATCCTTTAAAAAGAAGAATCAGAAATTGGCCAGGACTGTAAGAATTGATTGACAAGAAAACAAAAAGATTAAAAAAAAAAACAAAAAAACAACCTTTTCCAGACTTAGTTGTGGGAAAATATTTGAGCTATGTACTAATTATTAATTAATTAAAATTATATTTATTACATTTTGCTTAACATTTCTTGTTCAAAGGGTCACTGATGTAATTTTTGAGTTGTAATTATAAATCAGTATTAATTGAGAGAACAAAAAGCGAATGATAAAAATATATAAACATAAATAGAGTGGCACAAATGTGCCCAAACTCTATCTCTGTCCAGAAGATCACAAAATAGAAGGAAGCAATACAACAGAGACAAGATCCCTGCATTTTCCATGTGGACAGCTTTATGATGAATAGAGACCTCAGGTAAAGAAGAGCTAGGTCAAGGTATGAGTGTGTGAGGGAATGAATATGTGTTACATGTGTCTGTGTGAGAGAAGCTGCTGATGAGGAATGAATGGAGGGGAAGGCAAGAGAAACAGATAGCAAATACCAAGAAAAATCACAGCACTTCCTGTGCTGAGGAATTCCACATAAAACAGTACTGGTGAAAAGAATGGAAAATGCAACAATATGATACAAAAATTTGCAATTGGATTAAAACATAAGAACTATATAATATGTCTGATTAAATGAGAACATGAATCAGAAGTGCTGCATAAACTAGACTAGAATGTTTTAATGTTCCTTTTAATCCTACTTTTTTATATGAAAATTACATTTTCTTTTAACACTGGGTTTGTATACTGAAGCCTAAAATACTCTGCCATTCCCTAAATATTTTATCTTAGTTTCTTCATTCATAAACTAAGAACAAAATTAATATTTACTTCAAAAGTTTCTTGAATAGAATTAATGAGCTTATACATATAAATCATATAGAATTTTTCATGAAAGAATATATTAATAAAACAAAATACTAACCTTTTGTACCTCTATGGTTAAACTCTGTTTTTTGTTCCAATATCATATATTTCGATATTCTATATTTTCCAGTTTTGTCTAAAACAGTTTTGACTATTCTACTATCCCATCAAAAACATGTTCCTAAATTTATAATATATTTATCATTTAACATTTTCCCATTAAAGACTTTTTAAAACTACAGAGAGCAGAGTGGGTGAGCTGTCGGGTTGAATTGGTCATTATTTCCCACTTTTATGACTGCTCCAGACTTGGGATATTACCTCCACATTTGTCAATACCTTTTATTCTTCATTGTTGTTGTTCAGCTACTAAGTAGTGTCCAACTCTTTATGACCTCATGGACCATAGCATACCAGGCTCCTCTGTCCTCCACTGTCTCCCAGTGTTTACTCAAATTCATGTCCTCATGTCCAAACTCATTCATTTGAGTTGGTGATGCTATCTAACCATCTTATACTCTGCTGTCCCCTTCTCCTTTTGCCTTCAGTCTTTCCCAGCATCAAGGTCTTTTCAATGAGTCGGCTTTTCACATCAGGTAGACAAAGTACTGGAGCTTCAGCATCAGCAACAGTCCATCCAGTGCATATTCAGGGTAGATTTCCTTCAGGATTGACTGGTTTGATTCATTCTTCATTCTTTTCCTGAATCCAAGCTACTGATTAAAATATTATTATGCATGGTTTGTTTTCTTTCTAATTTTCATCATTTCTTCCCCTACCTCTAACTTTCAGATTTATATGTTATCATTGTTATCACTGTCATTGTTTTGATTTTGGTTTTTTTTTCCCCCTAGATTATAAACTGGACCAAATTTTCGTCATATTTATGAGAGAGAAGGAGTTAATGCATCCATTTAGAATTTTGGTGTGTTTTCTAAATAAAAAAGGTCCAAAGATGGTAGGTGAGAAACAGAATCATAGACAATTTACCAAATAATTCAGTTCATGGACAAAGGTCAGAATATTGATGGGAAAACTGGGTTGAGTGGTGACTAAAGTGAATGAAGGAGGAAGCATTCAAAATCAACATAACTCCTCACACAGTATCCAGTTCTCCTTAAGAATTTCTCCATGACAATCAACACAGCATGCTAAAAGTTACTGCCATTGCTATTTTTAACTCTTAGCATAAAAGTGAGAAAAAAAGGTAAAAGTTTAAAATCCCAACTTACTCACTTTTGAACTTTTTTTTACACTTACATTTTTATCTTTAAATTTTGTTATACATACACTTTCCATTTAAAACATATGAAGACAACTCTTTCTTTACTCCTCAAAACCATGAAAACACAACCTTTTGACTTCTGCCTGTGTACCATGCTAGTGGGATACAAATGCAGAGTGTCTGCCCCCAGGAACTGTCTCTAGATCTCTCGGAAGAAATCCCATCGCTATTTCTAGCCAAAAGCATTTCTGTGGACTCATCCAGTGCAAAGTGCTGAATTTCCCAGAACTTGAAGTTGTTACATGTGTCATCTGACAGATTTTGATTATTTATTTATTGCAGATAAAAAAGAGAGAGAATGAAATAGTAAGTCTTTGAGGGGAGAGTTGGCTGTAAACTGTCATTTTGAAGTTAAAAGTCCTACTAAATTTAGATTAGAATTCTTAGAGCTTTAAATCAAAAGCAACTTCCTTTCAAAACAGCCATTTTCTTCTCTGAACTATGTATGGTTTAGGCATATGCTGAATGATACATTTTTAAATTACTATGAATGAAATATGAAATCAACACAAGTTCTTATTAAAATGTTACAGGGATATTTTTATAAATCAATCAGAATAAAAAATCAGGGATATAGAATTATTCCTCCACATACAGGAAAAAGAAAAGCAATATCTAAGGTCATCTTTTTAAAGGTCTGTATCTTTATTACATAAAAGCTCATAAATTGCTTCTAAAAGACATTTATTGTTTACAGAATCAATAAATGTTTTTAAATTTCATCACTCTACACATTTTCACCTATATATTAGTTTTTTAATTTGCAGTCTTAATAAATGCAAGGCAATGAGAATCAGTTATTTTTAAAAATGAATTTTGATAAAATTTAGAAAGGAAGCCTATAAGCATATTCTGGATGTCATAGAAAAGATCCTCTATTCAGAGAGTATGCAGGAATTTCCAAAATAGATTTAAAGAAAAAAGAAATAAAAAATTTATAAAATGTGTACTCTCTGATTTCTGTAAGAAAATATTTCCTCAATGGTAACAACCAAAAAAGGGTAAACAATGGACAATTTTCACATTAGATATTCAGGAATGACACAGATTCGACTGCATTGTGCAAAACTAATAAAAGAAAAACTTGTTGCATATAAATATCTCCATACAGGACATATTTTGACTCTGAAACATAACACTTACCTACGATTAAGTTATTGATTTAGACTAACCAAAAAAATAAAATAAAAACACTTTGATAAAGCTGCCATAACACTGCATGACATTATTATTCCAGAATTGCCATGAAAAGACATTTTTAAGGATGGCTCTCATTATTGTTGGACAGCAAATTCATACTAGAAGATCTGCATAAAAGATGTGAGGAAAATTGGGAAACAAGATTACAGGTAGGTTTGGTTTAATAAACTAGTCAAAATATTATTATAAGTGTTAATCAGTGTTAATCTCATACCTAACTCCTGAACTATGGATTTCTCTACTTAAAAAAAAAAAAAAAGATTCCATTCAATAAAATAGTGTAATAACATGTTTGATCCTTTGAAGAAGTAGAAGACAAGGACTTGTTTTTATAAGTCCTTGGATAAATGAATAAAATAAAGGAATAAAATTATAAAATTAAAAGTCTGCCACAACAAAATAACACTGAATGATTTAAACTACTGAAATTTATGCTCACACACTAGATATAGCATGATCAAGTGTGATATATACTTGGAATGTAAAGGTGTTTTCAGTTTGGGTCAGTTAAGTTCAGTCACTCAGTCGCATCTGACTCTTTGCAACCCCAAGGACTGCAGCACACCAGGCCTCCCTGTCCATCACCAACTCCTGGAGTCTACACAAACTCATGTCCATTGAGTTGGTGGTGCCATTCAACCATTTCATCATCTGTCATCCTCTTCTCCTGCCACCTTCAATCTTTCCCAACATCAGGGTATTTTCAAATGAGTCAGCTCTTTGCATCAGGTGGCCAAAGTATTGGAGTTTCAGCTTCAACAACAGTCCTTCCAATGAATATTCAGGACTGATTTCCTTTAGGATGGACTGGTTGGATCTCCTTGCAGTCCAAGGGACTCTCAAGAGTCTTCTCCAACACCACAGTTCAAAAGAATCAATTCTTTGGTGCTCAGCTTCTTTTCTAGTCCAACTCTCACGTCCATACACAACTACTGGAAAAACCATAGCCTTGACTAGATGGACATTTTGGACAAAGTAATGTCTCTGCTTTTTAATATGCTGTCTAGGTTGGTCATAACTTTTCTGCCAATGATAAGCGTCTTTTAATTTCATGGCTGCAGTCACCATCTGCAGTGATTTTGGAGCACAAGAAAATAAAGTCTGTCACTGTTTCCACTGTTTCCCCATCTACTTGCCATGAAGTGATGGGACCAGATGCCATGATCTTAGTTTTCTGAATGTTGAGCTTTAAGCCAACTTTTTCACTCTCCTCTTTCACTTTCATCAAGAGGCTCTTTAGTTCTTCTTCACTTCCTGCCATAAGGGTGGTGTCATCTGCGTATCTGAGGTTATTGATATTTCTCCCGGCAATCTTGATTCCAGCTTGTGCTTCAAAGGTGGTTCAACATATGCAAATCAGTATGTGCTACACAACACTGAGAGAATGAAAAATAAAAATCATGATCATATCAATAGATGCAGAAAATGCACTTGACAAAGTGAAAGTGAAAGTTGATCAGTCTTGTTTGACTCTTTGTGACCCCATAGACTATACAGTCCATTGAATTCCCCAGGCCAGAATACTGGAGTAGGTAGTCTTTCCCTTCTCCAGGGGATCTTGCCAACCCAGGGATCAAACTGAGGACTCCCACATTGCGGGCAGATTCTTTACCAGATGAGCCACAAGGGAAGCCCAAGAATACTGGAGTGGGTGACCTATATCTTCTCCAGCAGATCTTCCTGACCCAGGAATCGAACCAGGGTTCCTGCAGTCCAGGCAGATTCTCTTAACAGCTGACCTATCAGGGAAGCCCTTGGCAAAGCTCAACACCATTTCATCTTAAAACTCTTAAAAAATTGAGCACCAAAGAAACAGACTTCAACAACATAATAAATAGCATATATGCCAAACTCATAGCTAACATTGTAAGTTCAGTTCAGTCACTCAGTAATGTCCGACACTTTTCAAACCCATGGACCGCAGCACGCCAGACTTCTTGTCCATCATCAACTCCCAGAGCTTATGCAAACTCATGTCTGTTGATTTGGTGATACCATCCAACCATCTCATCCTCTGTAGTCCCCTTCTCCTTTGGCCTTCAATCTACCCCAGCATCAGTATATTTTTCCAATGAGTCAGTACTTTGCATCAGGGGCCAAAAGTTTGAAGTTTCAGCATCAGCATCAGTCCTTCCAATGAATGTTCAGGACTGACATCCTTCAGGATTTACTGGTTGAATCTCCTTGCAGTCCAAAGGACTCTCAAGAGTCTTCTTAAAAACCACAGTTCAAAAGCAACAAGTCTTTGGTCCTCAGCTATCTTTAGAGTTAAATTCTCATACCCATACACGACTCCTAGAAAAACCATAGCTTTGACTAGACGGACCTTTGTTGGCAAAGTAATGTCTCTGCATTTTAATATGCTGTCTAAGTTAGTTACAGCTTTTCTTCCAAGGAGCAAACATCTTTTAATTTCATGGCTGCAGTCACCATCTGTAGTTATTTTGGAGCACCCAAAAATAAAGTCTGTCACTTTCCATTTTTTCTCCATCTATTTGCCATGAAGTGATGGTACAGGATGCCATGATCTTAGTTTTCTGAATGCTGAGTTTAAGCCAAATTTTTCACTCCTCTTTCACTTTCATCAAGAGGCCCTTTAGTTATTCTCTGCTTTATGCCATAAGGGTGGTGTCATCTGCATAGCTGAGGTTATTGATATCTCTCACAGCAATCTTGATTCCAGCTTGTGCTTCATCCAGCCCAGCATTTTGCATGATATACTCTGCATATAAGTTAAATAAGCAGGGTGACAATATATAGCCTTGACCTAATCCTTTCCCAATTTGGAACCAGTCTGTTGTTCCATGTCCAGTTCTGTTGCTTCCTGGCGTGCATACTGATTTGTCAGGAGGCAGGTGAGGTGGTCTGGTATTCCCATCTCTTTAAGAATTTTCCAAAGTTTTTGTAATCTACACAGTTAAAGGCTTCGGTGTAGTCAATAAAGCAGAAGTAGATGTTTTTTTCTGGAACTCTCTTGTTTTTTCAATGATCCAACGGATGGTGGCCATTTGATCTCTGGTTCCTCTGCCTTTTCTAAATCCAGTTCAAACATCTGGGATTTCACAATTCATGTAGTATTGAAGCCTGGCTTGGAGAATTTTGAGCATTAATTTGCTAGTGTATGAGATGAGTGCAATTGTGTGGTAGTTTGAACACTCCTTGGCATTGCCTTACTTTGGTATTGGAGTGAAAACTGAACTTTTCCAGTCCTGTGGCCACTGTTGAGTTTTTCAAATATGCTGACATATTGAGTGTAGCACTTTCACAGCATCATCTTTTAGGATTTGAAGTAGCTCACCTGGAATTCCATTACCTTCTCTAGCCTAGTTCGTAGTGATGCTTCCTAAGGCCCACTTGACTTTGGACTCCACGATGTCTGGATCTAGGAGAGTGATCACACCATCGTGGTTATCTGGGTCATAAAGATCTTTTTTTGTATAGTTCTTCTGTGTATTTTTGCCACCTCTACTTAATATCTTCTGCTTCTGTAGGTCTATACCATTTCTGTCCTTTATTATGCTCATCTTTGCATGAAATGTTCCCTTGGTATCACTAATTTCTTGAAGAGATCTCTAGTCTTTCCCATTCTACTGTTTTCCTCTATTTCTTTGCATTGTTCACTTAAGAAGGCTTTCTTATCTCTCCTTGCTATTTGGAACTCTGCAGTCAGGTGGGTATATCTTTCCTTTTCTCCTTTACCTTTGGCTTCTCTTCTTTTCTCAGCTATTTGTAAGGCCTCCTCAGACAACCACTTTGCTGTTTTGCATTTTTCTTGGGGATGGTGTTGATCACTGCCTCTTATACAATATCACAAACCTCCATCCATAGTTCTTCAGGCACTCTATCAGATCTAATCCCTTGAATCTCTTTGTTACTTCCACTGTATAATTGAAAGGTATTTGATATGGGTCATACCTGAATGGTCTAGTGGTTTTCCCTATTTTCTTCAATTTAAGTCTGAATTTGGCAATAAGGAGTTCATGATCTGAGCCACAGAAATCTCCCAGTCTTATTTTTGCTGACTGTATAGCGCCCTATCTTTGGCTGCAAAGAATATAATTAGTCTGATTTTGGTATTGACCATCTGGTGATGTCCTTGTGTAGAGTCTTCTCTTGTGTTGTTGGAAGAGCATGTTTGCTATGACCAGTGTCTTCTCTTGGCAAAACTCTGTTAGCCTTTGCCCTGCCTCATTTTGTACTCCAAGGCCAAATTTGTCTGTTATTCCAGGTATCTCTTGACTTCCTACTTTTGCATTCCAGTCTCTTATAATGAAAAGGACATATGTTAGCTCTAGAAGGTCTTGTAGGTCATTGTAGAACCATTCAATGTTAGCTTCTTCACCATTAGTGGTTGGGGCATAGACTTGTATTACTGTGATACTGAATAGTCTGCCTTGAAAACAAACAGAGATCATTCTGTCATTTTTAAGACTGCACAGAAGTACTGCATTTTGGACTCTTTTGTTGACTATGATGGCTACTCCATTTCTTCTACCTCATACTCAGGTATAAAAGGCTGAAAATTTCTCCTTAATGATCAGGAACAAGAAAACTGTGCCCATTTACACCACTCCTACTCAACTGGAGGTCCTAACTAGAATAATTAGGGAAGAAAGAGAAATAAAAGGGATCCAAATTGGAACAGAAGAAGTAAAATCATTTGTTTGCTGATATGATCTTATATATAAAAAATCTTAAAGACTCCACAGAAAACCTGTTAGAGCTAATAAACAAATTCAGTAAAACTGCAAGATACAAAATCAACATATAGAAATCAAATCTATTTCTATATACTAATTGAAAAAGAAGACTCATTTCCAATAACATCAAAATAGAATGAAATAATTAGGAATAAATTAGTCAAGGAGGTAAAAGATCTGTCCACTGAAAATTATGTCTTTGATGAAAGTAATTAAGTCTCAAATAAATGGAACATATTCCATGTGCATAAATGGGAAGAATTATTCTTATTAAAATGTCCATCTTTGCCTGTAATTTTACTTTGCCTGCTATTATTTCCTTGCACAGTGGTAACCATAGAGTTCTTTGCTTGTCCTTGAATTTGATATAAACAAAATCCAACAATATGTATCCCTTTGTATATAACTTCTTTCACTCAACACGAAGGAATTCATTTGTGCCATATATGTCAGTAGTTCATTCTTTTTTATTCAGTAGTATTTTATTGTGATAATGGATCACTATTTATCCATTTGGGGTTATTTCCCTTTGAAAATGTTATGAATAAAGCTGTTTGTACATAAAAAAATATCCATAGTACCACAAGCCATTCACAGATTCAATTCAGTAGCTCTCAAAACACTATGTATGGCATTTTTTATAAAACAGAAAAACAATCTTAAGATTCATACACATATGTATGTATATATCAACGACCGACCTGGGGAGTTCATCTTTCAGTGTCATATCCTTTTTTCCTACTGTTCATGGGGTTCTCAAGGCAAGGATACAAAAGTGGTTTGCCATTCCCTTCTCCAGTGGACCATGTGTTATCTGAACTCTCCAACATGACCCATCTGTCTTGGATGGCCCTAGCGGCATGGCTCACAGTATCACTGAGTTAGACATGGCTGTGGTCCATGTGAACAGTTTGGTTAGTTTTCTGTGATTGCAGTTTTCATTCTGTCTGCCCTCTTATGGATAAGGATAAGAGGCTTATGGAAGTTTCCTGAAGTCTTGTTTTGACTGGGTTTTGTTCTGATGGGTGGAGACAGGTTCAGTAAAACTTCAATCCAATTTTCTGAGGATGAGTGGGGCTGTGTTCCCTCCCTGTTGTTTGGCCTGAGGCCAGTCTCTCAACCCAAGCCTCCACTGGAGACTCCTGGACACTCACAGGCAAGTCTGGCTCAGTCTCCCACTGAGATGTGACTGGTGATAGAAGTAAAGTTCTATGTGGTAAAGAACAATACTGCATAGGAACCTGCAATGTTAGTTCCATGATTCAAGGTAAACTGGAGTGATCAAACAGGAGAGTGCAAGAGTCATCATTGACATTTTAGGAATCAGGGAACTAAAATGGACCAGAATGAGTGAATTTAATTCAGATGACCACTATATCTACTACTGTGGGCAAGAATCCCTTAGAAGAAATGGAGTAGCCATTATAGTCAATAAAAGTCTGAAATGCAGTACTTGGATGCAATCTCAAAAATGACAGATGATCTCTATTTGTTTTCAAGGCAAACTATTCAATATCACAGTAATCCAGGTCTATGTCCCAACCACTAATGCTGAATAAGCTGAAGTTGAATAGTTCTAGGATGACCTACAAGAACCTCTAGAACTAACACCAAAAAAAAAAACAAGGATGCCCTCTACATCATAGGGAACTGGAATGCAAAAGTAGGAAGTCAAGAGATATCTGGAATAACAGACAAATTTGGCCTTGGAGTACAAAATGAGGCAGGGCAAAGGCTAACGGAGTTTTGCCAAGAGAAGACACTGGTCATAGCAAACACACTCTTCCAACAACACAAGAGAAGACTCTACACAAGGACATCACCAGATGATCAATAATGAAATCAGACTGATCATACTCTTTGCAGCCAAAGATGGACACGCTCTATACAGTCAGCAAAACAAGACTGGGAGCTGACTGTGGCTCAGATCATGAACTCCTTATTGACAAATTCAGATTTAAAATGAAGAAAGTGGGGAAAATCACTAGACCATTCAGGTATGACCTAAATCAAATTCCTTACAATTATACAGTGGAAGTGAGAAATAGATTCAAGGGATTAGATCTGATAGAGTGCCTGAAGAAATATGGGCAGAGGTTTGTGACACTGTATAGAAGGCAGTGACCAAGACCATCCCAAGAAAAAGAAATGCAAACAAGCAAAATGGTTGTCTGAGGAGGCCTTTCAAATAGCTGATAAAAAAAAAGAAGCTAAAGGCAAAGAAGGAAAGGATACCCATCTGAACACAGAATTCTAAAGACTAGCAAGGAGAGATAAGAAAGCCTTCTTAAGTGAGCAATACAAAGAAATAGAGGAAAACAATAGAATGGGAAAGACTAGAGATCACTTCAAGAAAATTAGTGATACCAAGGGGCCATTTCATGCAAAGATGGCAACAATAAAGGACAGAAATAATATGGAGCTAACAGAAGCAGAAGATATTAAGAAGAGGTGGCAAGAATACACAGAACTATGCAAAAAAGATCTTATGACCCAGATAACCATGATAGTGTGACCACTCACCTAGAGTCAGACATCCTGGAGTCCAAAGTCAAGTGGGCCTTAGGAAGTATCATTACGAACAAAGCTAATGGAGGTGATGGCATTCCAGGTGAGCCATTTCAAATCCTAAAAGATGATGCTGAGAAAGTGCTGCACTGAATATACCAGCAAATTTGGAACCTCAACAGTGGCCACAGGACTGGAAAAGGTCAGTTTTCATTCTAATCCCAAAGAAAGGTAATGCCAAAGAATGTTCAAACTTCTGCATAATTGTACTCATTTCACATGCTTGCAAAGTAATGTTTAAAATTCTCAAAGGCAGGCTTTAATAGTATGTGAACCAAGAACTTCAGATGTTCAAGCTGGATTTTAGAAATGCAGAGAAACCAGAGATCAAATGGCCAACATCCGCTGGATCATAGAAAATGTAAGAGAATTCCATAAAAATGTTTACATCTGCTTCATGGACTTCACTAACACCTTTCACTGTGTGGATCACAACAAACTGGAAAATCCTTAAAGTGACTGGAATACCAGACCTCCTTACTCACCACCTCTGAAACCTGTAAGCAGGTCAAGAAGCAACAGTTAGAACTGGACATGGAACAACAGACTGGTTCCAAATTGGAAAAGGAATACATCAAGGCTGTACATTGTCACCCTGCTTATTTAACTTATATGCAGAGTACATCATGCAAAATGCCAGGCTGGATGAAGCACAAGCAGGAATTAAGATTGCCAGGAGAAATATCAATGACTTCAGATATATAGATCACACCACTCTTATGGCAGAAAGTGATGAGGAACTAAAGAAGCTCTTGATTAATGTGATAGTGAAAAAGCTGATTTCAAACTCAACAGTCAAAAAACTAAAATCATGGAATTGGCTCCCATAACTTCATAGTAAATAGAAGGGGAAACAATGGAAACAGTGTGAAACTTTATTTTCTTGGGCTACAAAATAGCTGCAGATGGTGACTGCAGTCATGAAATTAAAAGACACTTGCTCCTTGGAAGAAAAGCTATGACCAACATAGACAGCATATTGAAAAGCAGAGACATTACTTTGCCAACAAAGGTTCATCTAGTCAAAGACATGGTTTTTCCAGTAGTCATGTATGGATATGAGAGTTGGGCCATAAATAAAACAGAGCACCAAAGAATTGATGCTTTTGAGCTGTGGTGTTGGAGAAGACTCTTGGGAGTTCCTTGGACTGCAAGGAGACAAAACCAGTCAATCTTAGAGGAAATCAGTCCTAATATTCATTGGAAGGACTGATGCTGAAGCTGAAGCTCCAGTTCTTTGGCCACTTGACACGAAGAACTGACTCACTGGAAAAGACCCTGATGCTGGGAAAGGCTGAAGGCAGGAGGAGAAGGGGATGACAGAGGATGAGATGGTTGAATTGCACCACCGACCAGTGGACATGAGTTTGAGCAAGCTCCGGGAGTTTGTGATGGACATCGAAGCCTAGTGTGCTGTAGTCCATAACGTTACAAAGAGTTGGACACACTAAGCGACTGAAATGAACTGATGGAGATGCTCTACACAGTCAGCAAAAATAAGACAGGGAGCTGACTATGGCTCAGATTATGAGCTCCTTATTGCAAATTCAGACTTAAATTGAAGAAAGTAGGCAAAATCACTAGGCCTTTCAGGTATGACCTAACTCAAATCTCATACGATTATACAGTGAAAGTGACAAATAGATTCAAGAGATGAGATCTGATAGACAGAATACCTCAAGAACTTGGGACAAAGGTTTGTACCATTCTACTGTAGGTGGTGACCAAAACCTCCCTAAGGGGGGAAAAATATGCAAGAAGGCAAAGTGCTTGTCTGAGGAGGCCTTACAAACAGCTGAGAAAAGAAGAGAAGTGAAAGGCAAAGGACAAAGGGAAAGATATACTCAACTGAATGCAGAATTCCAGAGAATAGCAAGGAGAGAAAAGAAAGCCTTCTTAAGTGAGCAGTGCAAAAAATAGAGCAAAAAAATATGATGGGAAAAACTAGTGATCAGTTCAAGAAAATTGGAAATACCAAGGGAACATTTTATGCAAAGATGGTCATAATAAAGGACAGAAATGCCAAGGACCTAAAAGAAGCAGCAGAGATTAAGAAGAGGTGGCAAGAATACACAGAAGAACTATACAAAAAGATCTTAGTGATCTGGATAACAGAATGGTGTGGTCACTCCTTCAGGGCCAGACATCCTAGAATGTGAAGTCAAGTTGGCCTTAGGAAGAATTACTACAAACAAAGCTAGTGGAGGTGAAGGAATTCAAGCTGATCCACTTATAATCCTAAAAGATGATGCTGTTAAAGTGCTGCCCTCAATATGCCAGGAAATTTGAGAAAGTCAGCAGTAATCACAGGATTGGAAAAGGTCAGTATTTATTCCAATCCCAAATAAATGCAATGCTACAGAATGTTCAAATTACTGTATAATTGTGCTCATTTCACCTGCTAGCAATTAATGCTTAAAATCCTTCAAGCTACCCTTCAATAGTATGTGAACCAAGGACTTTCAGATGTACAAGCTAGATTAAAAAAAAAGTAGAGGAACCAGAAATCAAATTGTCAACATCCATGGGATCATAGAAAAAGCAAGGGAAATACAAAAATAAATTTACTTCTGCTTCATTAACTATGCTAAAGCCTTTGACTGTGTGGATCATACCAAACTGTGGGAAAATTCTTAGAGATAGGAATATCAGACCACCTCACTTGTCCCTTGAGAAACCTGTATGTAGGACAAGAAGCAACAGTTAGAACTGGACATGAAACAACTGACTGGTTCAAATTTGGGAAAGGAGTGCATCAAGCTGTATACTGCAACCCTGTTTATTTAAGTTATATTCAGAATACATCATGCAAAATATTGGGCTGGATTAATCACAAGCTGGCCAAGACTGCCATAAGGAATATCAAAAACCTTAGATATTCAGATGATACCACTCTCATGGCAGAAAGTGAAGAACTACAGAGCCTCTTGATGATGATGAAAAAGCTGACTTGAAACTCAACATTCAAAAAATTAAAATTGTGGCAACTGGTCCCATAACTTCTTAAGCTCAAAATCACTGTGGCTGTTGACTGTAGCCATGAAAGTAAAAGATGCTTCCTTCCTGCAAAGAAAGCTATGACAAGCCTAGACAAGGTATTAAAAAGGAGAGACATCACTTTTACCAACAGTGGTTCATAGAGTCAAAGCTATGTTTGTTCCAGTAATCATGTACAGATGTGAGAGTTGAATCACTGAGAAAGTGAGTGCTAAAGAATTGATGCTTTAGAACTGTGGTGCTGGAGAAGACTTGAGAGCTCCTTGCTGAAGGTCCAAAACTTTGGCCACCTGATGTGAAAAATAGACTCATTAGAAAAGATCCTAATGCTGGGAAAGATTGAGGGCAGGAGAAGAAGGGGGCCACAGAAGAAAAGATGGTTGGATGGTATCACATGAATTTGAACAAATCCAAGAGATAGTGAAGGGAAAAGAAGCTTGGCGTGCTGCAGTTTATGGGGTCTCAAAGACTCAGAAATGACTGCGACTGAACATTGAACATCAATGGAGAAAAACACAGAAGTAATAAGAAAATTTACCAGACTGCAATCCATTCATTAAAAAAAAAATGCATGCTGTAATGTTCTTTATCTTTCTGGCTTACTTCACTCTGTATAATGGGCTCCAGTTTCATCCATCTCATTAGAACTGATTCAAATGAATTCTTTTTAATGGCTGAGTAATATTCCATGGTGTATATGTACCACAGCTTCCTTATCCATTCATCTGCTGATGGGCATCTAGGTTGCTTCCATGTCCTGGCTATTATAAACAGTGCTGCGATGAACAACATACTAACACATATATATGGAATTTAGAAAGATGATAACGATAACCCTATATGCAAAACAGAAAAAGAGACACAAAAGTACAGAACAGACTTTTGAACTCTGTGGGAGAAGGTGAGGGTGGGATGTTTCAAAAGAATAGCATGTATATTATCTATGGTGAAACAGATCACCAGCCCAGGTAGGATGCATGAGACAGTGCTTGGGCCTGGTGCACTGGGAAGACCCAGAGGAATCAGGTGGAGAGGGAGGTGGGAGGGGGGATCGGGATGGGGAATACGTGTAGATCTATGGCTGATTCATGTCAATGTATGACAAAACCCACTGAAATGTTGTGAAGTAATTAGCCTCCAACTAATAAAAAAAAAAAAAGAATAAAAAAAAATGCAGTTCATATAAGACAGACATAGAAATTGTAATCATATTCATAACACTGATTTTATATAAACAAATATAGTCATATATGTGTTATATATAGTAGTATGTTATATATAAAATATAATAGGTGCATTATATATAAAACACTGATGCTTACCTAACATTTCTAAAATAATGAAAATAAATGCCATATTCTTTATCTGTAAGATGAAGTTAAGCATTCATATATTTCTACAAATTTGCATAATTAAGAAGAAAAACTCAGTTTTTAACTGAATTTTACTTTGAATCTTCACTCTAAAAATATAGTCAGAACTTAATCTTTTCCATACAACCACCTAGCACACACATCACAATTTGGTTTGTTTCTCAATTAAAATATAAGCACATTTAATCTTCAGAGACACAGATCTTACAAGTAATAAATCATATGCCATAAGGAAACAGAAAGGGAAGTCATGCCTGACTCTTTGTGACCCCATGGACAGTAGCATGCACCAAGCTCCTCTGTCCATGGGATTTTCTGGGCAAGAATACTGGAGTGGGTTGCCGTTTCCTTCTCCAGGGAATCTTCCCAACCCAGGGATCAAACCCAGGTCTCCCGCATTGTAGACAGACACTTTACCGTCTGAGACACCAGGGAAGTCCTAATCATATGCTATAGTTTTACACAATTTATGAATTTCAAAATGTCCTATAATATATCTCTAGTGAATAACAAATTTCTACTATGCACCCAAACCCTAACTGTGGCCACCTTGCTAGTTATATTTCAGATTATACTGCATTTTCCTTGTATTTCTCATTGATTTTTTTGCTATAATGATGTGCATATTTTATGTTTTATCTTTAAATTTCGATGGCTGAAAAGATCTACACTATTTAATTCTCCATGATTAAGTGAGTCACATCATTAACATTAGATAGTTTGCTGATCATGCCCTTTTTATTCCAAGTTTAGACTTCACAAAAAGATTAAAAATTTATATATTTAAAGAGATGGCAATTTTCACACAATGTTTAATAAGAATCAGATATTTAAATGTTTATTTAATATAGAATGCTACTTATTTATTGGAAAGAATGAGATAGTTCCTTATGTATAGATATGGGAAAGAAATAATAACATTTAACTTAAAAGTCAAGTTTCAAAGTAATGCATATAAGATGAACTTACCTCTAGGTAACACATAGAAAACTTATGGGATCACATGGGATGCATTTTGCTTCCAGATCTTAACTACCATTGATGCATATTTGAAGCATCTAGGCACCATGAGACCCAAAGTCATCTCAAGGTGGGGGTTTCTTATATTAAGTTTGTCATTTAAGCACTTTCCAGTTACCTGAATTGTGCTAAAGTCAAACTCCATTAGGATTCTAAAACCAGATGTAATTATTGACTACAAAATCCAGAATGGGATACCATTCTGGTGTCTCAAACAACTTACCAAAGTTAAAAATAGAAAATAAATTAATTTTGAGTATATAATTCACAGAGTTAATCAAGATTCACCATCATATTCCAGGAAGGCCAGGATCTAACTGTGTGGTCAATCTACACCAGCTGGGATTAGTCCACTCTATAAAGCCTATGCTCATAATCCTTGATCAAGGTCTTTTTACAATAGTTTTTCATCTAGATTAATGCACAGCTTCACATCTTTTACAATAGCAATACCATATAAAACTCAATAACTCATACATGAACAAAATGAACATTTGTAATAACCAATGAGTTACATGTATTGATCCAAAAAGACAACTAATCCATGCTCTGATTCTTGCCTAAATTTTCTCATGATTTTCTGCCGTATTATTAATAACAACTAACTTTACTTTTTGTCTACTGTAATTTGGACTTTAATAATAAGCTTGAGCTCACAAATTTAAAACCATATTAAATTTTTATTTCTTTTCAAAATGAATGACTGTGAAAATTAAGGAAATGTCTTTATGATTTCAAACTGAGTGATAAGAGCAGGCCATTACTTTTATATATATCATGAATATAATTTTAATAAGAGACTATACATTTACTTCTACTTCTTATGTAGAAAGCTTCAAAAGGGCCACTTTAATGTCAAAATGACAAAATGCCATATAAACTATAAAAGCATAGCTTCTCTTCAGCCATTACTAAGCAGTGGTCATAAGATAACCACATAACTGGATTTCTAAAGAGAGACAGGACTCTTTAAGGAGAAAAGGGACACCCTGACATCTCACTTGTGACACAGATTAGGAGGAAGAGACATCAGCACCCACACAAGAAGATAAAGAGAAATCTGTTAAAACCATAATGAATTGAAAGGTTAAGGATGGACTGGTAGGTCAGTCTGGAATATTTTGGGACTGCACTCACAAGTGGATTTTGTCCCCGCTCATAAAGATCTTTTCTCTGGGCCCCCACCAGATACTCTTGAGAAATGTGGAATATAGAGCAAGATAAGATATCAGAAAGAGCATGATGACTGGTTTAGGTGACAGAAGGTGATTAACTACTTGTGGGGAGCAGAGACAAGAAATACATACTTCCTGTAGTCCTTCTTTCAAAGGAAAAGGCTTTAAAATGCAGGGAGAGTGACACAAATTCTCTCAAAAAAGATAATCATCTGTGTGAGGACAGGTGCCTATTCCTGCCACTTTCACTGGATCCTTGTCTCCCAGAAAGCAAAAGTCTTCAGCAAGTGAAAGAGGGGGAGCAAAACTTACAAATTCCTTTCTTCTCCTCTCAGGGCAGTTGGGAGAAGAGTGTAATGTAACTCTTCTATTCCTTGAATGGGGCTTCCCAGATGGCGTTAGTGGTAAAGAGTTAACGAATCCACCTGCCAATGCAGAAGACAAAGAGTCCAGGGTTCAATCTCTGAGTCAGGAAGATCCCCTGAAGGAGGGCACGTCAACATGCTCCAGTGTTCTTGCCTGGAAAATTCCATGGACAGAGGAGACTGGGGGGATACAGTCCATACGGATGCAAAGACTGGGACACGACTGAGTGACTAAGCACAAGGAAATTCCTTGGTGAGAAACAGTAAGTCTTCTCAGTAATAAAATAATAGTGATTGATACTTTATATGTCAACTTGGTTAGGCTATCCACCCAGTTCAAACTAACCCAGTTGTTTAGATGTTGATGTGAAGGTATTTTGTATATTTGAGTGGCATCTACAATCACATGTAACTTTAAGTACAGGAGATAACTTTCAATAATCTGAGTTGATTCAGATTCAGTCTATCAGATGAAAAGCTTCAAGAACAAAACTGAGGTTTCCTGAAAAAAGAAAAAAAAAATCTGCTGACAGACCACGGACTTACCTCCTGCCCAAGTTTCCAGTCTGCAAGCCTGTGTTCCAACTTTTCAGACTTCCTCCTCTCTCCACACAGTCACTTAATTCAATAGCTGTCAATATCTCTCTACATACTCAGACACTTCTTACTGGTTCTGTTTTTTCTCTGGTAAAACCCTAACATAGATTTTGGTATTGAGAGGTTTTCTAGAGGAACAGGAACTTGAGGATGAATATTCTGATTTGATTTTGTTTCCACACCACTCCTGACCCTGGAATTGGTTCTCTAAACTGATTAGATTTAAAGGCATTAAAGATTCTTATTTACAGTGGTAAGAGGACACTGGTAGCTCATGGCATGATGTGACAACAGAGATACTCAGAATGTCATTACCGGGTAATTCCAATCAAATACTTATACAAGATAAAATTTTGCATGACTATGTTTTTGATATCTTAGAATATTTTAGTCAAGCTAGGGAATATATCAGCTGCTCCTAACTGCACTGGAAAATATGCAGAAAGAAAAAGATGAATTTGGGGCTAGAAATTCAAGTCTTTACACGTGTGGTTAGTCAGTCAGTCATGTCCAACTCTTTGCAATGCCATAGACTGAAACCCACCAGGTGCCTATACATGCCCTCAAAGAAACCTGTAGCCAGAAGGCCAAGATTTTTGAGAACCAAATCCAGGGTTTCATCCTAAAAGTGATTAAAATATAACACAAATTGAATTCCCAGCCTCCCAAGGATTCCACTGATGTGCATAGTCGCTCAGTCAAGTCTTAGTCTTTGTGACCCCATGGACTTTAGCCCACTAGGCTCCTCTGTTCATGGGGATTCTCCAGGTAAGAATACTGGAGTGGTATGCCATGCTCTCCTCCAGTGGCACTTCCCTTACTATGTTTTTCATCATCCTGAAACAGATGGCTTGATAGAATTGTGGAATAAGCTTTTAAAAACCCAAATACAGTGCTAGTTAGCTGAAAATATCTTGTATAGACAGGGCAAGATTCTCAAAGACTATACATGCTCTAAATCTATGTCTAATATATGGAGCTATTTCTTTCATTCCCAGTATGCTCTAGGATCAAGGAATAATGGGGTAATCACTATTATCCTTACTAATCCACTGGAAAAACTTGTACTTCTCATCCTTGTGATCATATATTCATAGGTGTCTTAGTCCCAAAGGAAGAATCACTTCCATTAAGACACACAGCAATGGATTTCATTAAACTAGAATTTGAATGCCTTCTGTATACTTCGAGGCTTTCATGTCTCTGGATCAACTGGCAAGGAAAAGAGTTATTATATTGAATAGGGTGACCACCCCTGATTACTGAGGGGATTTAGAATGCTACTACACAACTGAGGTAAGGAAGAATGTGTCTGGAACACAAGACATCCCTTTGGGTATCTTAGTGTTACCAAGTCTATGAGGTCAATGGAAAATTGCAATTCAAATCCTTCACGGAAGTTAATGGCCTAGACCCTTCAGGATGAAGTGTAGGTGATCCCATCAGGTAAGAAACCATGACCAGCTGAGGCGCTTACTGAGGGCAAAGGAAATATATGAACAAAATGAGAAAAAACAGAATAGAATTAATAAGACTTGAACAACATCAAATGGTGTGGTATAGATACGTGAAGTTAAAGAAGAAGTGAGTGAGAGTATAATCAGGTCAAGAGCAACAGTTAGAACCATACATGAAGCAACAGACTGTTTCAAAATTGAGAAAGGAGTCAAGGCTGTATATTGTCACCTTGCTTTTTAACTTCAATGCAGAGTACATCATGAGAAATGCCTTGATGGATCAATCACAAGCTGGAATCAAGATCACTGGGAGAAATAATAATAACCTCAGATATGCAGATGATACCACTCTAATGGCAAAAAGTGAAGAGGAACTAAAGAACCTCTTGATGAAGGTGAAAAGAGGAGAGTGAAAGTCTGACTTAAAACTCAACATTCAAAAAACTAAGATCATAGTATTTGGTCCCATCACTTCATGGCCAACAGATGGGGAAAAAATGGACACAGTGACAAACTTCATTTTCTTGGGCTCCAAAATCACTGTGGACAGTGACTGTAGCAATGAATTGAAAGATGCTTGCTCCTTGGAAGAAAAGTTATAATAAATCTAGATAGCATATTAAAAAGCAGAGATATCACTTTGCCCACATCATTCATGTGCATTGAGTCAGTGACGCCATCCAACCATCTCATCCTCTGTCACCCCCTTTCCTCCTGCCTTCAGTCTCTCCCAGATCACGGTCTTTTCCAATGAGTTGGCTCTTTGCATCAGGTGGCCAAAGTATTGAAGCTTAAGCTTCAGCAACAGTCCTTCTAGTTAATATTCAGGGTTGAATTCCTTTAGGATTGACTGGTTTAATCTCTGTGCTGTCCAAGGGACTTTCAAGTCTTTACAGCATCACACTTCAAAAGTTTCAATTCTTCAGTGCTCAGCTTTCATTATGATCCAACTCTCACAACTGTACATGCTACTGGAAAAACCATAGCTTTGACTATATAGGACTTTTGTCGGCAGAGTGATGTCTCTGCTTTTTAATATGCTGTCTAGGTTTTTCATAGCTTTTCTTCCAAGGGGCAAGTGTCTTGTAGGATTTCAATTTGCCAACAGCAATAATTGTATTAAATTTGAATTAAGTGTCAGAGGTTACCAGACTGAATTAAAAACATTGGAACCCCAAAATACACTGTCTATTATAAAATCATTTTAAATGTAAAACAGTGATAAATGTAAGCCTATAAAATGGTGGAAATATAGAGACTGAAAATACTAATAAAAGAATGCTGGAATGTTTGTATTAGTATCAGAACAAGATTATTATGGGGGATAGAGAGATTCTGAATAATCATAAAGGGAAAAATTCACTAAGAATATTTTTAACAATCCTAAATGCTTAGGTAATAACAAGAGAGTTTCCAAATATATGAAGTAAAACAATGACTATTGAGTTGATGAAAATAGACAAATTTAAAATTATAGTTTAATCCCCAATGCTCTTCAATCAGGAATTAACATAAAAGATACAGAGAAAATCAGATAGGATATAGATGATATGAAAAACACTATCATTCACTCCGACCTAATTGAAAGTTATAGAACACTTCAGTCAACAACAGCAGAATACATATACATAAGAATTATGATCATAACATAGTAATGGAAGCAGACTCCTTTGTTACTTTGCTGACAAAGGTTCATCTAGTCAAAGCTATGGTTTTTCCAAGTCATGTGTGGATATAAGAGCTGGACTATAAAGAAAGCTGAGCACTGAAGAACTGATGCTTTTGGACTGTGGTGTTGGAGAAGACTTCTGAGAGTCCCTTGGACTGCAAGGAGATCAAACCAGCCCATCCGAAAGGAAATCAATCCTGAATATTCATTGGAAGGACTGATGTTGAAGCTGAAACTGCAATACTTTGGCACCTGATGCAAAGAACTGACTCACTGGAAAAGACTCTGACGTTGGGAAGGATTGAAGGCAGGAGGAGAAGGAAGAAACAGAGGACGAGATGGTTGGATGGCATCACTGACTTGATAGACATGGATTTGAGCATGCTCTGGGAGTTGGTGATGGACAGGGAAGCTTGTTGTGATGCAGTCCATAGGGTCGCAAAGAGTAAGACACAACTGAGCAACAGAACTGAACTGAACTGAATTGATATATTCACTTCAAAAAATAATAGAAAGTATTATAATGAGGATATCTTGGAACATTAGGTCATCACTTACATTTATCCATAAACATGAAATAAAAATACAGCCAAGAGTAAGTGGAATACAGTAAAGGGAAATAAATCATAAACTAATTGAAGTGCTTTTCAGAATATGTAATTAAAAAGAGAATATGGAAAATATTTTCTCTTTGCATATTGTGAAAGTGACTAAGGACCAAGTTTTAGAAAACGTAGCTACAATTAGCTCAACATTTTTTTTGAAGGCTCATTCTGTCAAAAGCATTTATTAAATGAATAACATTCCATGCGAATAAATAATTTCCAAGACAGAAAGGTAAAAGAATTCAGTGACTAAAGAATCCAATTTTTACCTTGATTTTAATTTAAAAAAATTAGAATTTGGTGGCAAAATAAACATGTCATTTGAGATTTAGCAATACTGAAGGTATGAATATATGAGAAAAATCTAAAATACATCCAGACTTTATGAAGGTAGCTATTTCTGATGAAAATTTTAGGGCGCTCTCCAAAACCCATATAATAACTATTTCTGGGGCTATAAAATAAGGGGTATCCTTACAAAACTGCTCTGTAAATACATATATGTAGAATTTTCTTTTAATTTAAAAATACGTTTCTATATTTGGGTTTAAATTTATTAAGTTTTACTTTAGTTTGAGGTTCACAGCAAAACTAGGGGGAAGGTACAGAGACTTCCCATACAAGCACACATGCGTAGGGTCCTGGATTATCAACATTCCCCACCAAAGTGGAACATTTGTTACCACTGATGAACCTACAATGACACATCATAATTACCCAAAGTCCATAGTTCACATTATGATTCACTTATCATACTCTACACTCTATGGGGTTTAACAAATGTACAACATATATACCACCATTATAGTATTACACAGAGTATTTTCTTTTTTTATATACTTCACATTTTTTTTAAGTTTCTACAACATTTGTTGGTTTCTGCCATACAGCAACACAAATCAGCCATAATTATACATACATCCTCTCCCTCCCTAGCCTCCCTCCCCTACCCCATCCGATTCTTCCAGGTCATCACTGAGCACCAGACTGGGCTCCCTGTTCTACACAACAACTTCTCATAAGTTATCCACCTTATACTTGATAGTGTGTATATGTTGATGTTACTATCTCCATTCATTCCACTCTCTCCCTTCCACACTGGGTTCACAAGTCCATTCTCTGAATCTGTGTCTCCATTCCTTCCCTGCAAATAGGTTCACCAATATATCATTTTTCTAGGTTTTATATATATGTATATATATATACACACACATTAATATACTATGCTTTTCTCTTTCTGACTTATTTCACTCCATATAACAGGCTCTAGGTTCATATGCCTCACTAGAACTGACTTAAAATTTGTTTCTTTTTTGTGGCTGAGTAATATTCCATTGTATATATGTACCACATCTTCTTTATACATGTATTAGTCAATGGGCATACAGATTGCTTCCATGTCCTGGCTACTGTAAACAGTGCTGCAATGAATACTTGGGTACATGTGTCTTTTTCAGTTATGGCTTTCTCAGGGTATAAGTCCAGTAGTGGTGTTTCTGGGTCATATGGTAGATTTATTCCTATTTTTTAAGGCATCTTCATACTGTTCTCCATAATGGCTGTAACAACTTACATTCCCACCAACAGTGTGGGAGGGTTTCCTTTTTGCCACATCCTCTCCAGCATTTATTGGTTGTAAATTTTTTGATGATGGTCATTCTGACTGGTGTGAGGTGACACACAGAGTATTTTCACTGCCTTAAAACCCTGTGTATTCTATTTATCCATTCCTCCCCTACTTCAACCCCTGGCAGCTGAGGATGCTTTTACTCTTGATACAGTTTTGCCTTTTCCATAATGTCATATTCGTGGAGTCATATAGTGCATGGTATTTTCAGATTGCCTTCTTTAGCAATATTCATATAAGGTTCTTCCATGTCTTTTTATGGCTGAGTATCATCTCATTTCTTTTTAGTGTTGAATAATACTCTATTTCCTGGATGTACCATAGTTTATTTATTTGTACAGTTTCTAAAGCATATAATGTGACAAAGTATCTCATTATCCTTGAAAGAACAGACATACTTCTAGCTTCACTGTGCTTAAAATAATACTGCCACATATTCTACCCAGTAGTATTATTTCCTCAAGTACAGTTCCATAAAATCTGGTTCAGGGTAGGCCTCTAATATTAGAATAGAGAATTCTTATACCTGGCAATATATATATATATATATATATATATATATATATATATATATATATATATTTAACAGCTGTTTAGTAAGACAATTTCACACATATTCCTTGTGGAAAGCATGACAAAACAAGAAATTTGAGCCCTTGCAGTTAATTGATTACACTTGCAATTATAGTTAAGTTGGTTAAATGACTTCGGGGAAATCAATTTACTCCATATCACCAGTAAATGTCACCACTATACACAGTGAATTCTCCACTAAAAATGCACGTTCAAGAAATAAATCCACTCAAAGAACAATTTTATTTCATATCATGTTGCTGTGCTTCCAGTGATTTTCTTACAGTTCCTACCACCAGGCTGCAAAAACAATGGTTTCTCTAGGTTCTCTGAAAAGCAATGATAGGAGGATTAATTAACAGTTTCAAATGGATGTATAATTGCCTATCTGGAATCCTGCCAATTTCAAAAGAGAAGGCAGGAGAAGTAAATTAAGAAACAACTAATAAATTGAAACTACTATGGTTTCTATTTTAAGTGTTTATGGGAAAATTTCTACGTTAAAAAAGACATTACATTTTCATACATATTTTGGCATCCTTTCCAGCTTTTTTTCTCTGAGAAGGGAGGAGGGTTGATAAGAACACTATTAATTTTGTCTGAGATGGTAAGGCAGAACAGCATCCATTTGCCTCTAGCCATCTAATTTTATTGTTTGTTACCCATTTGATCACCTGACTTTCCTGTTTGCTCCCATGATAACTGTGGAAAGATTTGTAATACTACTTCCTGAGGGTCTGAAATGCTGTCAAAGTCTGCTTAAGAGACAAGCACTTAATGTGAGAAGAGTTTTGCTCTGTGCCACTTGAACCTTGGCCTTTCCACTGGAGCATTTGACAAGAGTGTTAAATCTGATAGTAGCCTCTGGTTTATCCTATTATGGCTATTCAGATGAATAGCCCTTAAGCATTCAGATGAAACATCCAATCCATTTCTAAGAGACCTTGGATACCGACCAGATGGTAGTTCTTTCTGTTAAAACTGAGTTACACCTCTTGATGAAAGCAAAAGAGGAGAGTGAAAAAAAGCTGGCTTAAAGCTCAACATTCAAAAAACTAAGATCATGGCATCCAGTCCCATCACTTCATGGCAAATAGATGGGGAAACATTGGAAACAATGGCTGACTTTATTTTGGGGGGCTCCAAAATCACTGCAGATGGTGACTGCAGCCATGAAATTAAAAAACACTTATTCCTTGGAAGGAAAGTTATGACCAACCTAGACAGCATACTAAAAATCAGAGATATTACTTTGCCAACAAAGGTCCATCTAGTCAAGGCTATGGTTTTTCCAGTAGTCTTATATGGATCTGAGAGTTGGACTATAAAGAAAGCTGAGCACCGAAGAATTGATGCTTTTGAACTGTGGTGTTGGAGAAGACTCTTGAGAATCCCTTGGACTGCAAGGAGATCCAACCAGTCCATTCTAAAGGAGATCAGTCCTGAGTGTTCATTGGAAGGACTGATGTTGAAGTTGAAACTCCAACACTTTGGCCACCTGATGCGAAGAAAGAACTCATTTGAAAAGACCCTGATGCTGGGAAAGATTGAAGGTGGAGGAGAAAGGGACGACAGAGGATGTTGTGGTTGGATGGCATCACCGATTCAATGGACATGAGATTGAGTAAACTCCGGGATTTGGTGATGGACAGGGAGGCCTGGCGTGCTGCAGTCCATGGGGTTGCAGAGTCGGACACGACTGAGCAACTGAACTGAACTGAGCTGAAACTTATACTTAAATGTGAAGTATTCCATAGTACGCTTCCTTATGACACAGGGTTCTCCTTTACTAATTTTCTTAACATTGTGCCCAAAGAAAACCTATGACTATGAAAGTTCTAAGTTAGAAATAATAATATTACTGATGACATGATATCTCTGATAACCTTTCTCCAGATACTAATACTTTGATACTCTCAATTACTGAGACTCAGTCATACTTTACCTAATATGTACCAGAAACTTTGCATTCATTATCTCCTTTGATACTGAGAGTATCCTGTTAAAGTGATATTATCACTAGTGGGTGAAAAAACTAAAGTTCAATGAGGCAAATAGATTTTTTTGAGGATTCACAGCTAGTATGAAGTCCTGGATACCTTCAAAGCCCATTCTCATTCCATTCTAATTCAGAGCTCTTTATACTCTGCTACCAAAGTACCTTTGTACATTGTCAAAGTTTAGGTCCAACAACTCCCTGTAAGTTTAAAGTTTTCTGGAAGTCACCCTGGAATTAAAGATTTCTATAAATCACCTTGGAAATGATTTACATTTTGCATTATACTATATGCTATATCATTTTTTTTTTTTTTTTGGTCTTTTTAGTCTTTTTACACAGTTCATTAGGTTCTCATGACAAGTATACTGGGGTGGTTTCCCCTTCCCTCCTCCAGTGGATCACGTTTTGTCAGAACTCTCCACTACGACCTGTCCATCTTGGGGGGCATGGCATGGCTCATAGTTTCTAGAGATAGACAAGCCCCTCAACCACACAAAGGCAATGATTTGTGAAGGGATCACTGCAGTCCATGGAGTCGCAAATAGTCAGATACAATTGGGTGACTGAACAACATGATATATCAGTAATTGTTTTAAAAACATTCAAAATTATTTATATGTTAAATTGCTTAGTTTTCTTCAAATATCAGAGATAGACTGATGCTCCCAGATGTTTGACTATGCTTATTCTGTTACAGAGCCTTCTACTTCCAAAATTACAGAGAGATATATAACAGTTTGAGAAGCACAAAACAGGAAGTAAATGGTAAGAACAAGGCCATGAAAGCAAAAGGGCTTGGCAAGTTAAAGGGACTTCAGTGAAGGAGAGATATATGTTACACATGGATGCATGCCATGTTAACTAGGGTAGAATCATAGAAAACATGAGTTAAAATCATTTGTTTTTTAAATTTAACTAACTGCTAATATATTTGGAAGAGAACAGAAAATAACTAATCTATAAAAGCAATGCAGTCCAACACATCCCATATTAATTGGGTTTAAAAATGACAAGTGAGTGAATGAAGCCGCTCAGTCGTGTCCGACTCTTTGTGACCCCATGAACTGTAGCCTAACAGGCCCCTCAGTTCATGGAATTTTCCAGGCAAGAGTACTGGAGTGGGTTGCCATTTCCTTCTCCAGGGGATCTTCCTGACCCAGGGATCGAACCTGGGTCTCCTGCATTGCAGGCAGATGCTTTACCGTCTGAGCCACCAGGGAAGCCCCAACTTCATGTTAAATGCTGGAATATTACAAACATGTGTAAAACACATTTCCATCCCTCAGGATACTAACAAGAGACTGCAGTCACATAAAACTATAAAGACATGTAATGTGGTAAGTATCACCATAAAAGTATGCAGAGGACACACAAGAACCACAGAAGAAAGTGTTATATCTGGGATGCTGTTCTCCCTAAGTTTGTAAGGATCTTATACAGCAGATGGGTGGAAAGTACCACACAATTACTAAGATAGTCTGATGTGTTTTAGTGGATGCTAAATTGTTTAGTATGCTTGACTGCAAAGGAATGTCCATGCTAGAGAAAAGTGTAATGGGAAGAACAGCACATAAAGTGGAATAAAAATATTAAGACCCCCTTAGAATGCTCACATGGCTTGCTGCGCTTTTCCTTTATAATATTCAGTGTCCTTCTAATTACTTGTTCAGGACTATCTTCTCTACTAGACTTTAAAATCAAAAATTGCAGGGACTGTGTCTTGTCTTTCCTACTCTGCATAGTTCCCAACACACAGCATGCATAATGTCCTGGGAAAAATCCAAAGGAAGGGAAATATGTACTTGATATGGTGCACCAGACAAAAACTGACTAGAAAGTCACAGGGAAGGGAGCAGCATGTGTTAAACAGTGTCTTTAGAAGATCTGACTGGACGTAATGTGAGGGATGGCTTAGATGAGGTATTAATTCACACTCAGAACTCATTCCTGGGACGGTAATAAGCCTGGAAAGAGTAATGACAAACTATGCTAGGAAGAAAAGGATGATTTATAGGTGTATGTTTAACATAAAGCTGCCCATATTTTTCAAAGGAAGAATAAAAAGGCTGAAGAAAGCAACAAGATAGAAACAAAGACTTAACTTCTAATCTGAAGGACAGGAGGAAAACAGTGATTCTGAAGGAAAAGGAGTTAGTTTGGCGGAGGAAATTAACAAGACTTGATAAGAAATACAATTCAAAGATAAGGTGTCCATAGGTTCGTGGATTTATCTCTGGGCTTTCTATTCTGTTCCATTGATCTATATTTCTGTCTTTGTGCCAGTACCATACTGTCTTGATGACTGTGGCTTTGTAGTAGAGTCTGAAGTCAGGCAGGTTGATTCCTCCAGTTCCATTCTTCTTTCTCAAGATTACTTTGGCTATTCGAGGTTTTTTGTATTTCCATACAAATTGTGAAATTCTTTGGTCTAGTTCTGTGAAAAATACCGTTGGTAGCTTGATAGGGATTGCATTGAATCTATAGATTGCTTTGGGTAGAATAGCCATTTTGACAATATTGATTCTTCCAATCCATGAACACGGTATGTTTCTCCATCTGTTTGTGTCCTCTTTGATTTCTTTCATCAGTGTTTTATAGTTTTCTATGTATAGGTCTTTTGTTTCTTTAGGTAGATATACTCCTAAGTATTTTATTCTTTTTGTTGCAATGGTGAATGGTATTGTTTCCTTAATTTCTCTTTCTGTTTTTTCATTGTTAGTATATAGGAATGCAAGGGATTTCTGTGTGTTAATTTTATATCCTGCAACTTTACTATATTCATTGATTAGCTCTAGTAATTTTCTGGTAGAGTCAAGACAAAAGTAATAAGGTTTGTTATTGAAGTAATTTATTTGCCTAGGTCTTTTGTCTTTTTTATTGCTGATGAGTTAAAATCTAGCTTAAGAGTAAAGATAATATCACAATTGCTTGTCGTCATTATTGTTGTTCAGTCACTAATCATGTTGGACTCTTTGAGACGCCATGGACTGCAGAATAACAGGCTTCCCTGTCCTTCACTATCTCCTGGAATTTGCTCAAACTCATGTCCATTAAGGCAGTGATTCCATCCAACCATCTCATCCTCTGTCACTCCCTTCTCCTGTTGCCCTCAATCTTTCCCAGCATCAGGGACTTTTCCAAAGAATTGATATTTCATATCAGGTGGCTGAAGTATTGGAGTTTCAGCTTCAACATCACTCCTTCCAATGAATATTCAAGGTTTATTCCCCTTAGGATTGATTGGTTTGACCTCCTTGCTGTCCAAGGGACTCTTAAAAGTCTTCTCCAGCACCACAATTTGAAAGCATCAGTTCTTCAGTTCTCGGTCTTCTTTATCGTCCAAATCTCACATCCATACATGACTACTGGAAAAACCATAGCCTTGACTATATGGACCTTTGCCAGCAAAATAATGTCTCAGCTTTTTTAATACGCTGTCTAGGTTTGTCATTGATTTTCTTCCAAGGAGCAAGCGTCTTTTAATTTTGTGGCTGCAGTCACCAGTGACTGCAGTGATTTTGGAGTACAAGAAAATAAAATCTGTAACTGTTTCCACCTTTTCTCCATCTACTTGCCATGAGGTGATGGGACCGGATGCCACAGTATTTCTTTTCTGAATGTTGAGTTTTAAGCCAGCTTTTTCACTCTCCTCTTTCATCTTTATAAAATTGTTTAAGCTTACTCTATTGATTTATATGTTTATTTTTTCCTTAAGCCACACTTTGAAGAGTGTATTTACAAATATGAATACTTTTTAAAAAATCTATAATTTTGCTTAGAAAAATGGAATCACAGCTTCTGACCTCCACTTTTCACAATGACTTCAATAAACAGGAATTTACATCATTGGAAACAGTTTTAAATAGGGTGCTATGGAGTATATCCTTGGAATCTCTCCTCTTTCTAAACTTACCAATGAAAAACAACTTCGTACTCCCCCATAACAATATTGACTTTGTTTTCTTCCTTCAAGAGAAAATATCAAACCTTTTCTTACGTTTTTAGGGGCTTGGGGAGTTATTTTTTAAGAGAAAAAACCTTTCTGGTATACTACATTTGAATAACTTTTTTTTTTTCTTTCAGATCATGAGCTTATGGGGACTACAGGTCTGGATCAATAGCACAAGCACATCAAGTTTTCTTAAGCCCTGGATGAAATGCAGAGGGAGATCAATTCATGGCCTCAAACTTTCTTCAAATGTTTTGTTTCCCAATGACCAAAGGAAAACTATAGCTGTGTCTGCTTCGCTTTTTCCTATGACCAGATATTTTCAGGTTGATTTTTAGAGTGCATATACCAGTTTTCATCTTTACTTACAAACTTAATTTTAGCAAGAGAAAAAGATGGTTTAAATGTACTATAAGAATCACAAGTTAGAGTTCTCTGAGCTCGCAGTTCCTTCTCCTGGGAGGGTTCTTGGCTTTTTTTCCCCAGCATGGCCCCCAAACACCAGTCTTCTCTTCCACCCCAAGCGAAGAAACTGAAGAAAGCCAGGCCGACTCCTGCCTCCAGGCCAGACGAGGCATCTGCTTCTTCAAATTTGCCGAAGGAAGAAAAAGAACAGCAAGAAGCAATTGAACATATTGATGAAGTACAAAATGAAATAGACAGACTTAATGAACAAGCCAGTGAGGAGATTTTGAAAGTAGAACAGAAATATAACAAACTCCGCCAACCATTTTTTCAGAAGAGGTCAGAATTGATCACTAAAATCCCCAATTTTGGGGTAACAACATTTGTTAACCATCCACAAGTGTCTGCACTGCTTGGGGAGGAGAATGAAGAGGCGCTGCATTATTTGACAAGAGTTGAAGTGACAGAATTTGAAGACATTAAATCAGGTTACAGAATAGATTTTTATTTTGATGAAAACCCTTACTTCAAAAATAAAATTCTCTCCAAAGAATTTCATCTGAATGAGAGTGGTGACCCATCTTCAAAGTCCACTGAAATCAAATGGAAATCTGGAAAGGATTTGACGAAACGATCAAGTCAAACACAGAATAAAGCCAGCAGGAAGAGACAGCATGAGGAACCAGAAAGCTTCTTCACCTGGTTTACTGATCATTCTGATGCAGGTGCAGATGAATTAGGAGAGGTCATCAAAGATGATATTTGGCCAAATCCGTTACAGTACTACTTGGTTCCTGACATGGATGATGAGGAAGGGGAAGGAGAAGAGGATGACAACGATGATGAAGAGGAGGAAGGATTGGAAGATACTGATGAAGAAGGGGATGAGGATGAAGGTGAAGAAGATGACGATGATGATGAGGGGCAGGAAGGAGAGGAAGATGAAGGAGAAGATGACTAATGGAACACTGATGGATTCCAACCTTTTTTAATTTTCTCCAGTCCCTGGGAGCAAGTTGCAGTCTTTTTTTTTTTCCCTCCTCTTGTGCTCAGTCATCCTGTTTTTGAGGTCTCTTTTCTCCTTTATACCATGGTTCACAACTTATTTGGGGAGGGGGGAAATATCTTGAGCAGAATTCAGTGGGAAAAGAATCTCTACCCCTTTCTGTTTCAAATTCATTTTTATCCCTTCCTGTCTCAACAAAAACTATGGAATCAACACCACCATGCTCTGTGGGAAAAAAAGAAAACCTTCTGCTTCCTTAGCTCTGCTGGAAGCTGGAGGGTGCTAGGCCCCTGTGTAGTAGTGCATAGAATTCTAGCTTTTTTCCTCCTTTCTCTGTATATTGGGCTCAGAGATTACACTGTGTCTCTATGTGAATATGGACAGTTAGCATTTACCAACATGTATCTGTCTACTTTCTCTTGTTTAAAAAAAGAAAAAAAAAAACTTAAAAAAATGGGGTTATAGAAGGTCAGCAAAGGGTGGGTTTGAGATGTTGGGTGGGTTAAGTGGGCATTTTGACAACATGGCTTCTCCTTTGGCATGTTTAATTGTGATGTTTAATGGACATCCTTGCAGTTTAAGATGACACTTTTAAAATAAAATTCTCTCCTAATGATGACTTGAGCCCTGCCACTCGATGGGAGAATCAGCAGAACCTGTAGGATCTTATTTGCAATTGACATTCTCTATTGTAATTTTGTTCCTGTTTATTTTTAAATTTTTCTTTTTGTTTCACTGGAAAGGAAAGATGATGCTCAGTTTTAAATGTTAAAAGTGTACAAGTTGCTTTGTTACAATAAAACTAAATGTGTACAAAAAAAAAAAATCACAAGTTAAGTCAAGTAAAACAAGGAAAATATTATAAATTTTGGACAATAGGGAAAAAGAGACAGGGAAGCCTTAAAACATTTATTTTAAGAAGACAAAATATTTAGAGTGAATGAGTAAAGTCTGAAACTTGTAGGATCATAATTGGGTGGGGGGAGGGAGTAAAATTAAAGATATTTGACTCTAAAAGCTCAAGTAGCATAATGTCCATGAAATAAATTTAGGAAATGAAACAGAAGCCCAGAAAAGTAGTACCAGGAAACCACTGACAGCTTCCTCTTTTTAAACAAAAATAGTAAAAAGTGAATACTAGGGCAATGATGGAGAGACAACTAATTACACTGAAATCATTTATCTAGACTAAAGTTTATGATATGCAACCCAAGTCCTTATATCATGAATTTTAAGAATCCAAACACTAATATGTTTCAGTTTAGGCAAGGTAACATATATATATATATATATATATATGTATGTATGTATAGTAGAGATAAATATATAGTTCTAATTTCTAAAGTAGACTGTACTATTGTTTGCAATTATAAATTTAGATGGATAAATAACCCAAACCAGTTTTTTCATACTCAAAAAGTATATGTCAATTTTTGTTTGATAATCACCTATAGACATTGTATAGTTTTCAAATTTCCCTGTGATGTATTAATTAATCATGCTGGGTTACACTTCTATAACTTTATATACCTGTTTTAATTAAACTCTTCTCTGCTCTAATTTAAATCACTCAGGATAAACTGAGTATTTATAAACAAGTTGTTATATAATATTCAGATATTATGAACAAGGAAGTATGATGTAGCCCTTATCTTCAATCCATGTAAAATCTAAGCAAATGTTCCAGAACCATATCTCAAACATTTTTTTCTGTTTCTGTTTCTGTTTTCTGTGTTTCTGGAGCCAGAAAATCTGAGTTCAAAATCCAATAATGATACCCAGAATTTATAATTGTGAAAGGAGTTTACTCCTTTGTGTCTGAAGATTTTTTTTTCAATTTTAACAAGAGGGCATTAACTGCCTAAACATATTATGAGAAGATTAAAAAGACAGAAAAACAAAAGTAAAATAGACTGTAATGATATCATTATATATAATAACATGTATCCTTTGTCTCTGCACTGATCATACAGTCTTTCTAAAAGGGAAAAAATAATGGTAGAAAAGTTTCCTTTTATTTTATCCCTACATACATAGTCTTTCTCCTTAAATGACAATGGAAGTTATTTCTCTTACTTTTCAATAATTACAGTTACCTGCTATTGCATTTCTTTTTACTAGTGCCTGGATATCTGCTTTGACTCCCAGCCTGGTAATCATAGCCCTGCTAGGATATGGTCAGGCCTCCTGTTACTGCCTGCCCATCTAACTCCAACCTTTAGTGTCAGTTAAACCTGCTTAATCTCCTTCTCTTGTCAAAGAGCTTCTTAGTCATATTTTCAGTTCATGGAATTGGAGAAGTGTAATTTTTATTCACTAACTTCTTGTTTGAGACTTAATAGTATATTTAAGATGTGTTTAGAATCAAGAAGAGGTAGAATGATAGAATAGAGGAGAAAAAGAGAGTGTGATATGGAATATTTGACCTCCAAAGACAAAGTAATCATTTAACACATCTAGTTTTTTAAATAAATGCTCTATTCTAAGAGAGAAGAAAAGATTCTACCCCAAACCAGGATTACTGTAGTGGGATTTGGGCTTATATATTCTTTTATATGGCTCAGGTGTGTTCCACAGCTTTCTTAACATGCTATGTATAATGCAGTGGTTATTCTCCTGGTTCATATCCCTCTCAAGTACTAAATTATCACATGAAAAATATGAAAGCTCTATGACACCACACTTAAAACACTTCGTCGTCAGGCAGGCCACTGACAGTAGGAAGCCACTACATAGACTGACCACAACAAAAACATTAGGAAATAGGAAAAAAGCACATGGAGAAGTGCAGGCTTGTAGTTACTAGAAGTGATGACACAGGGCGAAGAAAGAAAATAGTTACAGGCTCATGATGCCATCACTGTGAAGGAGCCCAAATAGTAATTCTTATGTATTCCTGTGTATGAGACTGATATGCTGGAACTTGAATATTTACTCAAGTAAAACTACATTTCCTACTTGAGTATAATTTCCTGTGGTTCTTACCACTAGCTGTCACTTTTCTTACACTGCTGATGTATATATATGAAACAGTGTCCTGGATGTTCCCTCAGGGGTCTGTAACCCTGGATTACTATTGGCTGCTAGAATACCAGCGTGACCAAGATTAACATGAAACTTTTGTTTACACAACATAGTTGTTCTGAAAGGGAGAGAGGTGTTCCATGTGGATAAGGATAGAAAATAGTTTAAAATGATTTATTAGAGGAGATTTTGCAACAAATATATTTCCTTACTATCCACTTGCTACACATTTTTAGGTATTATCAGGAGGTGGAAAGTAAATGGAGATTTCAAGGTCCTTTCCATACTAATTGAGGGTGTGGTCAGGAGCTCCAGAAAGTGAAAAGTATCACAGACCTATAGGTGGTGTTAGCTGGAGGTCAGTTCTATGACAGAAGAGTACCATTTTCATAAGCTCACCCTCCAATATTACTACCAGTTATTGGCACTAGAAAAATTGTTGGTCATCACGACGATGTTTAAGAGATATTCCAGGAGTGAAGCTTAAGCAGATTGAGATCTGTCCAAAATTTCAAACCTATAGTTATCGTTAAAAGGTGTTCAATTATCAGAAAAGTTATGCGTTCAAAGAAGGATCACTACCTTTATGTATGGACTACATTTGAAATTGTGAACAAATTTTAGTAGTTGCCATGTAGAGTAATGGTCCAGTTATAGCACCTGTGGCAGGTGTCTGGCATAATAGAGCTTCCAGTCTTGCAGAAAAAATAATAACCTTAATATTCTATGACATCTTCCATATCAATTTATATCTCAATGGTAATAAATATAAATATAACAATTTCTGACAAAATACCTTGATGTATAGATCTCCTCTTTATTTTGATACAAGAATTTCCATATACTAATTTCTTTTAAGGAAGTAATCTGAGATTTTATCATTTCTCTTTGTGTTGATAGAATAATTTTCCTTATCTATGCTATGAAAATAAATATTATTAAATAAGTATAAAATATTAAATAAATAGCTGACTCTGGCTATTTATGTCTTCTAGATAGCAATAATCTCTCTGGTAGAATAAATAGATCTTTCAAAACATAAAAAAAAAAATACTTTAATGGACTCTGATGGGCCTGTTAGTTAAGAAAGACAAGGACTCTTGTTCACAAATGGCTTACGGATATTCTTCAATTGTCTTGTGTAATAAAATGGGAGGTATTCAAACTGACAGACCCAGCCAGAGAGAAATAACATGGTGGGTGATAAGAAATAAAATGGAAGAGAAAGTGAAAGGGCAGAGGACTAGAAAGTAGAGAAGAGAAGAAGGAGGGAGAGAGAATATTCAGTCCTATGGTGGGATGCCAGGGTGCATCAGTGTTACTTAAGTTGTCCAAGACCTTAAAAAAAATTGGAAAAGAGCTGATTTCAGGTCAACAAAACAAATGTTTGGTCTATTAAGATATGGCAAAAGTCAGAATGGGACCTGGAAACTATCAACAGCAGAGAATGAGATGCTGGGATGTTGCAAATAATGGAAATTTGCAAAATCACTAAAAGTATTATAGCATTCAATTTTGGCAAAATCACTACTAGTATTATAGTATCCAACAATCTAAAAAAAGCTGATTCATTTTCAAATGTTTATAATTTGCTTTATTGGGCATTTCTTTTAAATAGGAAATAAACTTGGATTTAAAAATTGAAGTCAATGAAAAACCAGATTCATTTTATGAAATGTCATTCTGAGAAACATTTTTCTAAATCACATTGACTCCATTAATATGTATTTTAATACTCTTTTTAATGCAACGGAACTAGCTGTATTAAAATTATTGAGGCTCTATTTTGTAAAACCATTTCTTTTATCTCTCCCAAAACCTACAGCAAGAAATAACATACTTTTCATTCATTTTACACTAAAAGCGTAAAAGTATGTCATCTATCCAATTTTCAAGGTTTCTTGCTGTAAGGATAATGCTTTTGTTTTCCAATCACTGCTTCTCCGACTGGTGGGTAGTAGAAACAAAAAACATGCAAACTCAAAATTGACATGCTTTGCAGAATCTGAGACGAAATGTTTCTCTGCCTATCAGTTCAAGCAGAACATATAATTATTTTCACATCTCACAGGAGTAGTCCTTTTTCAGTGTTAGATTTCCTTAATGCTCTGAGTTGGCAATGACAGGGAGAAAAAGAAGAAGGAAAAAAAACACATTTGGGGACTGTCATTTGCAATCAGTTCTTTGAAACTAATTTTGGAATGACTTTTAAATTCTGCAAAACATTTATCAGGCAATTCTCTTGATGGCGAAAACAGTTATTTCTCAGTTAAATTTGCCATGAAGTTTTCCCAACTCTTTGTCTCATTTTTGACAGGCTATTTTCAGGAACATCATCACCATAAGGAAGGTAGAAGTGTGGCTCCTATCCTAGGAAGACTTTCATTAATGCATTATCTTTTTCCAGCTTTACAGACACATTAGGTATTTAGGTATTGACTATGGCACGGTACTTGTATGGGTAAAAATCATAATACCATTATCTTTAGGGCTCAATTTGCAAACTGGAAAATGATTCAAATTTAAATTCTATGAAAATTATCTTCCTTGGCAACACAGTTCATGGTTAGATTTGGTAGGTATATAACAATATAAAACAATTGTTATTTTTATAATTTTATAATTTTATAACAATTATTTTTATAATTGTTATTTTATAACAATATAAAATGTCTTGTTAAGAGCAGCGAAACATTTAATACCCTGATACTGAAACTATGCTAAGGTGTTAGGAAGTGTAATGAAACACAGGTAAATTAAAAGGAGCTATAGTAAAACTATAGTTTGATCACACATCAGACTTTAATCCATGTCTAATACTTGCTGCAAATGTAAAACGTAACAAAAAATTGTACTGAAGAAAATAGAGGAATAGCAAGGTTATTTCCTTTGTGTCCTAGAAGATATACATATTAAATAAGGATGGGCAGTGTAACAGAATCTTATTGATCATAATGAAAATTCTCAATAATCTATATCTTTATTTCCATAGATTTACATCAATGTTAAAGAATACATCCGAATGGTACAACTCTTGACATAACTCTCTGAAGATGCATCCTGAAGGCTTACTCTGAAATAAACTCAGTTGTGAGAACTGCTGAATAGTGATATAAATAGAAATTATTCTAGAAACACTGCTAGGGTTTAAATTAGAAGCAATCACAGAGGATCGCAAATGTATCATTTGAAAATATCTTTCTATGCTGTTTTCACTGAAATTAGAGAGAGCAAACTTAACAATTACTAAGTTATTAACACTATGGTTAGAATCAAGCCTTAAAACTTTAGCACTAGAGATAGAGTCCTTCAAAATCTATAGCCAGTCTACTACTCAGATTGATTTCTTACCAGCTTTCTTTTCTTCTTCTACCACTTTTACCATGTCACCCACTGAGAACCAAGTAACACTTTATGCACTTTCATAATCCCATATACTTGTGTGTGTACATTGTTGTCTCTTTGTGTACAATTATTTCCAAGGTTAAAAATGGTGAATTGCTGTTCATTCCTTCAAACCCAGCTCTGATAAACCTTCCCTGACAGCACAAGAGAGCCATCCATTCCTTGTTTGTACCACAGCAATTTGCGGTGTTCTATTAGAATGGGAACCATTTTAAATGTCTATATAAGAACTGACATTTTCCTATCAGAGGCACATCCAAGATGATAAATTCTTTCTGTTAAGGTGATCACCCACTTCACCTGCACTTTTAAGTCACTGAGATGTCTCTGTCCCATTATCCTCTATGACACCATAAGGAAAAGAAGAGTTAAGATAAATTCCATTACATATCTTTGTCCATTTTCTGTATAGACCCTCCCCACCCCTTTCTACCACCACCATGACTCTCAACCATCAGTAAAAAAGGAAGTTCAGGGGCAAGGTAGATCATATGACACAGTTGGAGACTGAACTTAACAAACACAAGTTGCATTATAAAACCTAAATATTAGGAATGAGGCACCAAATTTGGCAGGTTCGGTACAGCTGCAAGACTTCTGCCGAGAAAACAAAATGCAACAGGATCATCTTTAAGAAGCCATGCATAAAGTTAAAAAAAAAAAAAAGACTAGAAGGTGACATGACCTATAACCATCACAGCTACCCAGGAATCAGGGATAGGAATAAGCGTTAAATAGCAGGCTATTGAAAACAGTTGCAAAGCCACAGTAGCATTTTGAAGAGAAATCAGTCCTTAGACTGTAAGACTTCTCACAAACCCTGCTGTCATATATTGTGCCACAATGTAATTATTTCTCAATTAATCTTCCATAAAGAAGACAAACTTTTTGAAATTATAAATATAATCTATTTTAATTTTGAATCACCAACACATTAAACAATAACTAATAAAATATTTTAACGAAAACTTGGAGTAATTACAACAAAAACACAGCAGGTTTTTTAAAATAGATATCTGGCAATTATTTAATGAGGAATTCATTATGTTTCAGACTATTCTTCTTCATAAAGTGCAGAGGAAATTCAAATAAAAATTAAGTTCCTAACTCCAACATTTAGGTCAACTATTATAAAGTGATGTTGAAAGAGGAAATGTTAAAACATAACTTTGGCAGTAGTCATTTGTAAAATTAATTTAGAAATCCAACCAAAAGTCCATCAAGTAGGCATTAATTCTTTTAACAAATATTTATTGAGAAACCACATTTTATTGAGAAAAAGTAGGCATTTAGTTCAGTGGCCACAGGACTGGAAAAGGTCAGCTTTCATCCCAATCCCAAAGAAAGGCAATGCCAAAGAATGCTCAAACTACCACACAATTGCACTCATCTCACATGCTAGCAGAGTAAAATGCTCAAAATTCTCTAAACTAGACTTCAACAGTATGTGAACCAAGAAATTCCAGATGTCCAAGCTGGATTTCAAATAGGCAGAGGAACCAGAGGTCAAATTGCCAACATCTGCTGGATCATAGAAAAAGCAAGAGAGTTCCAGAAAAATATCTACTTCTGCTTCATTGACTATGCTGAAGCCTTTGACTATGTGGATCACAACAAACTGTGGAAAATTCATAGAGAGACAGGAATACCAGACCATTTTACCTACCTCCTGAGAAATCTGTATGCAGGTCAAGAAGCAACAGTTAGAACCAGACATGGAACAAAAGACTGGTTCCAAATTGGGAAAGGAAAACATTAAAGCTATATATTGTCACCCTGTTTATTTGACTTATACGCAGTGTGCATCATGCAAAATGCCAGACTGGATGATGCACAAGTTGGAATCAAGATTGCTGGGAGAAATGTCAATAACCTCAGATATGCAGATGATACCCCTCTTATGGCCAAAAGAGAAGAGGAACTAAAAAGCCTTTTGAAGAAAGTGAAAGAACAGAATGAAAAAGCTGACTTAAAACTCAACATTCGAAAAACGAAGATCATGGCATCTCATCCCATCACTTCATGGCAAATGGGGAAACAATGGAAACAGTGACAAACTTTATTTTCTTGGGCTCCAAAATCACTGCAGATGGTGACTGCAGCCATGAAATTAAAAGACACTTGCTCCTTGGAAGAAAAGCTATGACAAATCTAGACACCATATTAAAAAGCAGAGACATTACTTTACTGACAAAGGTCCCTATAGTCAAAGCTATGGTTTTTCCACTATCATATATGGATGTAACAGCGAGACCATAAGAAAAGCTGAACACCGAAGAATTGATACTTTTGAATTGTGGTGTTGCAGAAGACTCTTGAGGGTCCCTTGGACCACCTCTTGATCAAATCAGTCAATACTGAAGAAAGTAAGTCCTGAATATTCTTTGAAAGGACTGATGCTGAAGCTGAAACTCCAATACTATGGCCATCTGATGCGAAGAACTAACTCATTGGAAAAGGCAGTGATGCTGGGAAAGATTGAACATAGGAGGAAAACGGGATGGCAGAGGATGAGATTGTTGGATGGCATCACCGTCTCAATGGACATAAGTTTGAGCAAGCTCCAGGAGTTGTACAGGGAAGCTTGTACAGGGAAGCCTAGACAGGGAATCCTGGCGTGCTGCAGTCCATGGGATCACAAAGAGTTGGACACTACTGAGCAACTTAATTGGGGCATTTAGAAAATAAAGTATTTTATATTCTTCAAGTGAGCACTATTTCTATAATTTTGTATCTATATTTCCTATAGAAAACTATGAAATTCTGTTAAATTAAAAACTTGAAAGGTAAGTTATATTTTATAGTCTCATAAATATAGGATATTATATTTCATCTTATTTTTAAAATCTGCTTATAAAATATATAGTATATAATATACAATTTTACTCTATATTATATATATAATAGACTGAAATATAACCTGATACTTCCTATTTTCCTTCTTAGTCATTTTTCCTTTTTTAAGTCACCTTTCTTCTCATCACCTCAAAGGAGTGATACGGTAGTATACATAGAAAGAAGGTAATTATCATGATTTCAGACTTTCACTTTACATTTTACAAAGTAAAATGTAATAGGGCTCTTTCATTTAGGCAAAAGACTTGGGGTTTTAAGAGGGAAAGATTTTCCTTTTCTTCCCATCTCTCAAAGCTAGTAAAGGTTTTCTCAGGTTTAGAGAATGGAGGAGAACTAGCAGGGAACCACTAAGAATATAGACACAGGGAAGTGTCCCAGAGTTTCTGTGCTTTGCATTCTTTCCCCAGCTCCATGGAGAAAGAGTGTCTAGGAAGAGAGATTTCACAACTCAGAGCAGTTTAAAGAAAGAAGACTGATTCTTTCACTTCCCTCCAATATCACACAGAAGTGTCAGTGAAGATGCCAAATCCAGAGTGGTTTTCATTGATCAATGCTTAAGATCATGAAGCAAGCGATGGAAGGTTCACCATAAGCAAACATGGATATTAAACAACCAGAGATTGTACAAACCACACACATGCCTCTGTGCCATGTAAACCCTTCAGCATTTAGATCTGACTTCAAGGTGAAAAACGTCGGGCTAAATTAAGTCTCAGCTACTCCAGCAGGAAAAGGTTTTAAGTTTATGAAAGTCCTCTTCTACATTCTCCACTAGTACTATGACTGTGTAATTGAAATTCTTCCTTTTCTATCTGACTGTCCTTGCTCATAGTGCATGAGCAATCACATTTTTTCCACCTTTTTCTTCAATATCTTCAATATCTTTAGCAGCTGAAAAAGATGCTACTTTTGGTAGCTCAATGAATAACACTGAAATTGGTCCTGCCTACATAGATTTTGTAATTCCCTGGTGGCTTAGATGGTAAAGCATCTGCCTACAATGTGGGAGACCCGGGTTCAGTCCCTGGGTAGGGAAGATCTCCTGGAGAAGGAAATGGCAACCCACTCCAGTATTCTTGCCTGGAAAATCTCATGGACAGAGAAGCCTGGTAGGCTAAGCGACTTGACTTTCTTTTCTTTACTTACACAGATTCTAAATGGGCTTGATCTTCAAGATTGCACAGTCATGCTTGAGTGTATGTATTGATGTCATTTAGATTTATTACTTTTGCTGTTATCTTTTCTCCAAACTTTTAGAGGATATTCAAAAATCCTGATTTCTCTTTTGAGTTCTTCTTTGACCCACTAGCTGTTTTTGCTTAGAAAGTAGAACTTAAGTGTTCTTACCAAAAAAAAAAAAAAAAAAGATAAATATGCAATGTGATGGATCTGTCAACTTAACAACAACAACAAAACCTGGATAATGAGGTCCTGCTATTCTTAACACTCTCAACCATCTCTTTTAAATGACTTAAGAGTCAATCATAGCCAATAATTTTTTATTAGAGAAAAATAAGAGACTTATGGTAACTAGGCCACTAGGAAGTCTTAATTATTTTTTTCTCTAAAATTATTTTTGCATAAAAAATTTTGTCTATAACTTCCACAGTATATTCAGTAGATACTAAATATATATATACATATATGCATATGAAAGAAAAAAAGAAAATAATGAAACAATGTCTTTACTATGGGATAACCTTTAATAATATATATTCTATTCTATTATTTTGTCTCATTTTAACATAATGGTCATTACAGAGGGACCATAAATATTGCTTTTCTCAGAAAAATTCTGGTTTACATCTACTGACAAATTTATTATTAATAGCGTCTTACTTCTCTCTCAAAATTGTCTCATGTTATGTAATGAAGGATTTGCTTATTCTACTTAAGGTCCACAAAGTTGATTTCTCAACCCAGTATTAGGTGGAACTCAAATACGTGAGTGTCCTGCTCTTGGATCTGAGCTCTGCTTCTCAGAAAATAACTCCAACTTCTTATAATTTACCATCCTCCACTATACTATAGACTGAAGAGTTTCACTATTTTCTGAAAAATTTAAGTCATTTTTTGGTGACAGGTACAAAGCTTGGCTATCAGCAGGTTCTTGATACCATGTGATTCTTATAAATTTAGATAGCAGTGTAATTAACTTTATCATGATGTATGTAAATTTTGCTTATTATTTTGTAAAGCATCACTCAATGCTTAGTGAAAGTGAAAGTGTTAGCTGCTCAGTCATCTCTGACTCTTTGCTACCCCATGGACTGTAGCCTGCCTGCCAGGCTCCTCTGTCAATGGAATTCTCTAGGCAAGAATTCTGGAGTGTGTTGACATTTCCTCCTACAGGGGATCTTCCTGACCCAAGCATCAAACCTAGGTCTCCTACATTGCAGGCAGATTCTTTACCAACTGAGCCACCAGGGAAACTTATTATTTTTTAAAGTACTACTCAATGTTTAAGTGATACTTTATTTAAAATCACCTTATATACCCTAGAACTTGTTTGCATTATCTTTGAAACTGTTTTGAAACAAATTTCTTGGATAAAATCATAAAATTTGAAATTTCACTCATGAAGCAAATAGTTTCAGCTGGCTAAGCAAATTCCCACTCACAATAGCCACAGCCTCTTCTCATGATTATTTTTCTCTCATTACTGGGCCAACCTTGGGCCTCAGTTTTGGTCTATAATATGTAAGCAAAAGTCATTACTAAAAGAAAAAAAAAATCTTTATTTATTTATTTATTTTTAACCATTTACTTTTTACCAACTGACCCTCTTCATTGTACTCACTGTTCTTCTTTCTCTCGGGAATAAAATAAAAGTAGGAAAGGCATAACTTCCACTATGTGATTGTAATACAGCAAATGTTAAGAGAAAACTCTACATATTAGGAATGAGTGAACAGAAGAAGAAACTTTGTCCCTTTGTAATACTGGATTGCTTACCCTTGGATAACTTATGGTGCAAAACCAAGATACTTTTATATCTTCAAGTCACTACAGTAGGATTTTATGCTATGTGCAGAATATAAAATGCCAACAGAAAAAAAAAATGTCAACAGAAGTGGATACTACAAGTAACAGAACCTAAAATGTGACTTATATGACAGGAGAGGTAAGGACCTAGATAGTGTGTATCCCATAACACCAGCCTGAAAAATAAGTATCCATGGTTAGAGGTGACAAAATATTTGATAAAATGCTTGCTTGCTGAACCTTGTGAAACAGAACACTCATCTTCTCTGATGTCAGGGGAACCTGTGCTGTGACTTATTATTCCCAGAAAATCTTTACAAGAGAACAATGTATTCAAACTAAACTTAGTCATATACCTTATATACACGTGTACTTTTCCTCATTAAAAACAAAGGAGTCTGTAAACATTTTAAGATAATTGTAGTCCACAGACAGTCTTCAAATGAACAAACTTTGACATAAGAATCAAAACTGACACTAATTATTAAGGTAGTTCTTAATGAGGATATACAATGCAAATAATGAAAATCTTGAAGAATTACCCAAATGTGATTGATAAAGGCACACATTTTTAGTCATATCCTCCACACTTGTGTTTGAGATTTTACTTCAGGAATCACAGAGCAAAAGGTTTCAAAATAGAGTAAAGTGATACATACATATACATGTGATATATTCTTTGAACCTAGGCATGTGTTACCTTTCAGTTCAGGTCAGTCGCTCAGTCATGTCTAATTTTTTTGTGACCCCACAGGCTGCAGCACACCAGGCTTCTCTGTCCATCACCAACTCCTGGAGCTTGTTCAAACTCATGTCTATCAAGTGGGTGATGCTATCCAACCATCTCATCCTCTGTCGTTCCCTTCTCCTCCTGCCCTCAATCTTTCCCAGCATGAGGGTCTTTTCCAACAGTCAGTCTTCACATCAGGTGGCCAAAGTATTGGAGCATCAGTCATTCCAACCATAAGTCCTTCCAGGGTTACCTTTGGGCCTTTACACAGATTTGGGTCTGACAGGATCCTGAGTGAAGAACTGTCTACTGATTGCCTAGGACTAAGCTTAAGTAGTAAATTTACATGGTTTCAAGAAAAAGCTACAGCACAAACTGAATATACTTTCATTTGCTCCACAACGATCTTCAAAAGTAAACTGAGCTGTGAACCCTTTGGTTCAAGCGAAATATGATTTCTTAACCATTTTGTAGAGAGTTAAGTCTTAAGTATGAGTTACCAGATTTCATGCTAATATGACAGATACAAGATATAATGCATCAATAGCCTCAGAAACACAGATGACACCACTTTTATGGCAGAAAGTGAAGAAGAACTAAAGAGCCACTTGATGAAAGTTAAACAGGAGAGTGAAAAAGTTGGCTTAAAACTCAACATTCAGAAAATGAAGATCATGGCATCCACTCCCATCACTTCATGGCAAATAGATGTGGAAACAATAGAAACAGTAAGACACTTTATTTTGGGAGGCTCCAAAATCACTGCAGATGGTGATTGCAGCCATGAAATTAAAAGATGACTGCTTCTTGGAAGAAAAGCTATGACCAAACTAGACTCCATATTAAAAAGCAGAGACATTACTTTACCAACAAAGGTCTATGTAGTCAAAGCTTATGGTTTATCCAGTAGTCATGTACAGATGTGAGAGTTGGACTATAAAGAAAATTGAGTGCCAGAGAATTGATGCTTTTGAACTGTGGTGTTGGAGAAGACTCTTGAGAGTCCCGTGGACTGCAAGGAGATCCAACCAGTCCATCCTAAAGGAGATCAGTCCTGAATATTCATTGGAAGGACTGATGCTGAAGCTGAAACTCCAGTACTCTGGCCATCTGATGTGAAGAATCGACTCATTAAAAAAGACCCTGATGCTGGGAAAGATTGAAGATGGAAGGAAAAGGGGATGACAGAGGATGAAATGGTTGGATGGCATCACCGACGTAATGGATATGAGTTTGAGTAGTCTCCGGGAGCTGGTGATGGACAGGGAAGGCTGGCATGCTGCAGTCCATGGGTTGCAAAGAGTCAGACATGACTGAGTGACTGAACTGACTGAAATTTTTAATTATGTTTTATGGAACAGTAAATATTACTTCCATGGAAAAAGTTAAAATAAAAATCCAGGGATTGGGTGTTTAAGGGCAAAAATCTAGACAGAAAAAGAAAGTCAAAGAGGAAGGGTATGGCCCAGGAATACATTGGAGGGCTAAAACCTTTATAAGAAAAGAGACCAAATTTAATTGTATGTGAAGGAATGATTAGGTAACTATTAAAAACAGTGTATTTAATTTTCAGATTTAAGTCTTATGTAGCAATATCATATCCTTCTCATTGAAATCTTTAAAGCTATCCTTGATGTGAGTTATATTTCAAGGAGAGAAGGAATCAGAGTGGTATCAACAGGTGGTCATGATGCAAAAAAGAGAAAATATATCTGAGTTAAAAAGGAAAATGGATTTTTAGAATTTTATAATCAACTTTGAGACAAAAGTCTTTAAGGGAAGCACTGCTTTGCATCTACTGCCCAAGGTATCCCTTAGAGTTACTGACAGGACTACTATGTTTTCTACTATATGGGGAATGAGGTAAATTTTCTAAATCTTAAATCACTGGATGGGATGAGGAGCTGGAGAGTTTGGGGTTATCGAGGAGAAAGACTTAAATGTTACATCTGTAATACCCACCTTAGAAGTATTTTCTTTTTAACAATTTTTGAAATGGTTAAAACGAAAACCATATTTCACAAGTTCAGTAGGTGAAATTATAGAAAATAAGTTTCTCTGCCACTCCCTAAGATTGTAAGTAGGTGTCCTAAAAAGGGCATTCAGAGGTAAAGTGTAAATAAAAGTAATTTCAGGTCAATCAAATTAAACAGTCACATTAAAGAAAATGTAAATGATTAATCTGTAGGTTATCCATTCTTTTAAACAGACACTGCTGATTTTTCTTTTCAATATACATTGGATATAAAGACAAATATGGAAAGGTTCCCATTCGTGAACAATTCATTGTACAGATTAAGCAATATATACGTATGCAAATGATTATAATAAAGTTCTAAGTGTTTCAGTAATGATGGACACATCGTAGTTGAAAATACCTAGGGAAGACCAACTAATGCTTAACTGAGATGTCAACAAACCATTTATATTACACAAAGTCTTGAAGAGAAGTCGAAATTTACTAAGAATGTAGAGAAGAAAAATTCAGAGGAAACAATATGTGCCAAGAGCTAAGAAATCTGTAGGACCATGACACTTCTAGGAAGTAGACAATAATTTAGTATCAGGAGGGAATAGTGAAAGATGACGTTGGAAATAGAGGCTGAAACCACTTAATTCAGGTCGATGAGGATCAGGCTGGGAAGTCTGGGCAATATTCTTAGACCACTTAAGTTTTAAGTAGTAAAGATGGGCATGATACATTACAAAAGTATATTTAGGCCAAAAGTGTGCCTCAAAATTATATTGATCAGTTAAGACAAAGGAACAAATAATCGTCAAAAATTCAGTGGCTTAAAGTTCCATAATTTATTCCTTGCTCACCTAACATGTCCTAATGGGAGTTTAGGTCAGCAAGGCAGCTCTCCTCCAAACTATCATGTAGAGGCTTAGGTTCTGTCTGTCTTGGCACTCTGCCTTCTTCTGAAGTCCTGTTCTTTTCTTCATCCACCTGGTGCAGAAAAGATGGCATGAAGGAGACACAACTACCCTCCCAGGGTCAGTTCAGTTCAGTCGCTCAGTCATGTCCAACTCTTTGCGACCCCATGAATCACAGCACACCAGGCCTCCCTGTCCATCACCAACTCCTGGAGTTTACTCAAACTCATGTCCATCAAGTCGGTAATGCCATCCAGCCATCTCATCCTCTGTCGTCCCCTTCTCCTCCCGCCCCCATTCCCTCCCAGCATCAGGGTCTTTTCCAATGAGTCAACTCTTTGCATGAGGTGGCCAAAGTATTAGAGTTCCAGCTTCAGCATCAGTCCTTAAAATGAACACCCAGGACTGACCTCCTTTAGGATGGACTGGTTGGATCTCCTTGCAGTCCAAGGAACTCTCAAGCGTCTTCTCCAACACCATAGTTCAAAAGAATCCATTTTTTGGTGCTCAGCTTTCTTCACAGTCCAACTCTCACATCCATACATGACCACTGGAAAAACCGTAGCCTTGACTAGACGGGCCTGTGTGGGCAATGTAATGTCTCTGCTTTTTAATATACTATCTAGGTTGGTCATAACTTTCCTTCCAAGGAGTAAGCATCTTTTAATTTCACGGCTGCAATCACCATCTGCAGTGATTTTGGAGCCCCCCAAAAAATAAAGTCTGACACTGTTTCCACATTTATTTGTCATGAAGTGATGGGACCAGATGCCATGATCTTAGTTTTCCGAATGTTGATCTTTAAGCCAACTTTTTCACTCTCCTCTTTCACTTTCATCAAGAGGCTTTTTAGTTCCTCTTCACTTTCTGCCATAAGGGTGGTGTCATCTGCATATCTGAGGTTATTGATATTTCTCCCGGCCATCTTGATTCCAGCTTGTGCTTCTTCCAGCCCAGCGTTTCTCATAATGTACTCTGCATATAGGTTAAACAAGCAGGGTGACAATATACAGCCTTAACGTACTCCTTTTCCTATTTGGAACCAGTCTGTTGTTCCATGTCCAGTTCTAGCTGTTGCTTCCTGACCTGCATATAGGTTTCTCAAGAGGCAGGTCAGGTGGTCTGATATTCCCATCTCTTTCAGAGTTTTCCACAGTTAATTGTGATCCACACAGTCAAAGGCTTTGGCATAGTCAATAAAGCAGAAATAGCTGTTTTTCTGGAACTCTCTTACTTTTTCGATGATCCAGGGGATGTTGACAATTTGATCTCTGGTTCCTCTGCCTTTTCTAAAACCAGCTTGAACATCTGGAAGTTCACGGTTCATATATTGCTGAAGCCTGGCTTGGAGAATTTTGAGCATTACTTTACTAGCATGTGAGATGATTGCAATTGTGCGGTAGTTTGAGCATTCTTTGGGACTGCCTTTCTCCCAGGGTAGGTACAGGAATTGTTACAGATCGCTTTCATTGATTTGAATATAGTCATGAACTCACGCCATTACAAAATGGACTAGTAAATCTGTTCTAACCTATTCTTTATGCATGTCCAGTGTGAAAAGTGCATGAGGTGCAACTTAAATCCAAATGTCTCACATACACTTTACAAAGATCTAGAGGTTCCTACTAAAAATAAAGCATGATTAATGTGCTAACTGTTGAGAACCCTACAACATAGTATATTGAAGATACATATGTGAATTCAGTAGCAGTAAATGGGAAAAAGCTTAACAACTCTAACATCACTGTACTTGAAAAAAGGAGCATTTTCAGTCAAGTATTTGCTTCAAATGCAGTATAGAGATCTTTTAAAACATTTATCCAAAAGGCCCTTTCTTCTAGTGACCTCTAAAGAGGCTCCTGGCGTCCAGGACTGACTTAAAACAAGAAGGACACACTTACAGACTGATGACTCAAGATACACAAAGATAACATAGCAAATGATTCCACAAGCAGTGAACAAAATAAGCATATGTTGTTTGTGAAAATCAGTGATTTTAGATGAACCTGAACACTTGGGACTAAAAAAGGTACCATCTGATATTTTAGAGAGTAGATGAAACGATGAGAAGAGTTTAAAAAGGATAAGGAAGAGTTATCTTTTGAAAGAATTTAAAAATAATGTGTATGCAGAAGATACAAAATTCTCCTGACCTCAATACATACTGGGAAGAAAGGAGTTTTCCTATGGACTCTTTGAGCCATATTTATAAAACTACTTAGATACACAGGAGACAGACTTGACACTAGTACCTAAACAAAACCAGCTTCCTTCTCCTCCTCATCTTCATTCACCACAATCATGATGTTACTTGCTACCTATAGTCAGTATCTGTAGCAACCTTCCCTGAGGCACTAGATATTTGGGGGAATATGCAAAGAACCTACATTTAATAATATTAAATCAATAACATATTAATTAACGCTAGTTAATCTTAAAATAGAAAATTTTAAAAGTACCACTCTACTGTGGAACAAAAAATGCCATTGTTTTAAGTCTCTATTTTTTCTCATTTATTTACCAGAATAAGTTGTACCTTGGCTCACTTTACCACAATTCATTCTACATATTGTGGCCAGAGTAAATATCCTAAAATGGAATTCTGATCATTTTACTGCCTAGAATAAACCTTTTCAGGGAATCTCTATTTTGTCCAGACTGTACTCCCTAGCATGTCATGCATTCTCCTCCATCATCCAAATCCTGCCTACCTTTTCATTTTACCCTTACAACTTCCATATTGTCATATTATGCCCAAATTATGCTGAAATATTTCCTCAAGTAACAAAATTTTTCCATTTCTTTATGGTTATACATTTCCTTTGAATGCTCTAATTTTTGTCTACATTAATACCTACTTCAATATGTATTTCAAATACTCCATTTCCTTTCATTGTTCTTCATGGTCTGAGTGAGCTGCTCATTCTTGACATTCTCAGGCTGTCAAGGCATATCTCTTTCATTGATACCTTTAAATACTGCTTTAAGCACTGGTTTATCTATCAACCTCCCATATTAACTTTTATGATCTTTGGAAGTATGACCTGCATCTGTTTTCTTCCTCCTTTTTTGTAGTGCCTGTGTTTGGTACAGTAAATGATATCCAGCATATACTTGGTTAGAGCTTCCCTGGTGACTCAGTGGTAAATAATTTGCTTGCTAATGCAGGAGACACAAGTTCAATTCCTGGGTCAGGAAAATCCCCTGGAAAAGGAAATGGCAAGCCACTCCAGTATTCTTGCCTGGGAAATCCCATGGACAGAAGAGCCTGGCAGGCTACAGTCCATGAGGATGCAAAGAGTTGTACACAGCTACTCAACAATGACAACAACAAAAAAACCAAACACACTTGGTGTTTGTTGATTGATTACCATGTAGTGTGATGGGCACAGTGATCATGGAAGTAACTGCTGCTCAGGTGTAAATCAACCAGCTAACCTCCTTCAGAGATTTCCTTCACAATGAGTCGCCAAACTCAAGGGAGTTAGCTTCTGTGTGCAGCTTTTATCTAATGACTCATGACACCATTGGTATAAAGACCTTGCTGTTAGGTCTAATGTAGGACGCTTGATGGACCATGTACATTCCTCCACAGTAATAGCTCAAGATTCTTGGTCCTAAAGTGCTTTAGGGCTTTTCAATCTACTCAATACTTCCATCCTCTCCTTCCATCCCCTCAAAATCCCAGGTGCTGATTCTTAGTTAATAGCCTGTATGCTAAAATTACAATTTATCTTTTCCTTATGGACAACTAAGTGTGACAGATGTTACCAGAAGAGGTCTGAGAAAGCAGACTATAAGATGGGGTTCTGAAAGTGAATCATTTGTTACCTGGTAGGATATGAGGACCCTATCACTAACAATAGGTGAACTTTAGAAACCTCCCAGCATGAGCTGAATTATTAAAATCCTCACCAGTGAAAAACTGTGATAGTGAACAGATAGAAGGACCTGCATTAGTAGGTGCCACTTGTCAGATGTTTGAGAAGTACAGAGAAATAATAGCTGTAAAGACAATGGAACTGGATGGCTAAATGTCACCGATACTTTAGAAAAATGTAACAGAAAGCTGCTAGACATTCACAGGCAATTAAAGTTCAGTTCAGTTGCTCAGTCATGTCTGCTTCTTTGCAACCCTATGGACTGCAGCACGCCAGGCTTCCCTGTCCATCACCAACTCCCAAAGCTTGCTCAAACTCATGTCCATTGAGTTGGTGATGCCTGTGGCATCACAGGCAATTAAAAGTCAACTCTGAAAACCAAAAGACCACCCTGGCAAACTATGAAGAGACTTCTGTAATTCAACGGCAAAGAAAACTAAGGACTGGGCAAAGGACATAATAGTCACAACGGGTGAACACCCAAGAAGGGCAGACATACAACCAAGGCATTGTCTATTATAGCAGCAATAGACCCCCCATTAGGACAAACAGAAATCTTGGAATTTATTAAGAAGATACATGGAGAATTCCTCACAACATTTTCAAACATCTGACTTCTCTGTTGACTATGAATCTGCTAATTAAGAGCAAGCACTTCAACAAGAGAGAAAACTACACAGAGAACTTCCCCCTATAAGACATGTGTTCCTTTAAGACCTTTCTTCAACTCTGCTTCTGGCTACTGGAACTATAACTCACATTAAGTTGCATCATAACTCAGTTAGGGACATGCTGGGACTCATAAGAAAGGAATAGGGCTATATTCCAACAGAGCTGCAAGTCTGAACTAGGATATACCAGCTAAAGTTAAGGAGCATGTACAGACTGGATTACGAGAATGCTTGATCAAGGCAGTCAGCACATAAATGGAGATAAGGGACAGGTTACTGATTTGGGAGCATTATTCCAAGTTATAGGATTTAACAGCAGGAAAGTACCCCTAAAATGTTCTCAGAAGTGTGGACAAAGAGCTGACACATTCGATGTGGAATTAAAAAGCCACAATTTCCATGGCTGATGATTTAGGAAAGGATTAAAAGGCTCAATGTAAGACACATCACAGAATTACATTCATGAGATAGCCTATGTGTACCATTTACTAAGACCTTAAGGAATATGCTGGTGAAAGGGGCACTGGCATAATTAAAAAGTCAATAATGGCTCTCCTCCTTTTGTGGGAAAAGTCATTATAGAATTGGACTAGCTGATAAAAATTGACACAATAGAATCCTAAAGCAATAAAGGCAAGGTTCTATGCTTAACCGCTACAAGTCGAGTAAAATTTCATAATCAGTAATAGCCTTAAATTGCAGATTTAGGAGTAATGACTCACAGAAAACTGTGAAAGCGGTTAAAAGAACTTAGTGTCCTAGGGAAAACAGTAATTATAAATGGACAGCCAATAAGGACACCACTCAGCTTATATCATAACAACAACAACAAAAAAATCATGGCTGGACTACCTAGTAGCTAGTGGGAGTTAAACCTCCCCTGACCCTCCACCAGATAAAAGGTCATAAACTCTTGCCAGTTTTCAGGCACAGAACCCACTTCCTGATGATTCCACTGTGCCCACTGGAAGAAGGACCCTGCAACATTATAAAAGTAATTTGATAAAAACTCTTTAAGCGCTTCCCCAAAGATTCTTACAATAATGTGATGTATCATGATGCTCTCTCCTTACTCCTCCCTGCCCTGGTATGAGTGTATGAGCATGGGATGTGTTCATGTAAAATATAAAGCTCTGGTTAAGATTCAGATTATTTTGATTCCAGTGAATCCAAACACCTATCTGATTTTAATTTTCATGTCCCCCAACTATATAATTTGAATTGCATACACAATAGCTTTTGCAAGCCAAACACTGAGCCTAGGCCATATGTTAAAAGGTTTTATGTAAAAGGCCAGATTTTTTATGTAGAAGGCCCATCTAGTCAAAGCTACGGTTTTTCCAGTAGTCATGTATGGATGTGAGAGTTGGACTATAAAGAAAGCTGAGTGCCAAAGAATTGATGCTCTTGAACTGTGGTGTTGGAGAAGACTCTTGAGACTCCCTTGGAGACTCCAACCAGTCCATCCTAAAGGATATCAGTCCTGAATATTCATTGGAAGGACTGATGTTGAAGCTGAAACTCCAATACTTTGGTCACCTGATGTGAAGAACTGACTCATTGGAAAAGACCCTGATGCTGGGGAAGATTGAAGGTGGGAGGAGAAGGAGACAACAGAGGATAAGATGGCATCACCAACTCGATGAACATGAGTTTGAGTAAGCTCCGGGAGTTGGTGATGAACAGGGAAGCCTGGTGTCCATGGGGTTGCAAAGAGTCGGACACGACCGAGTGACTGAACTGAACTGAGAAGACCAGGTAGCAACCAATGAAACTACCCCTTATCACAAGCGAGATAATAATTTAAAAAAAAATTACATCAAAGGGGATTGGGAAAAGATCTAAAGATCTATTTTAGATCTTATTAAAGATCTAAAATACACAGGAGTAGTGGTTTTCATTTAGTTGGACTGGGCCACAGAAGCAAGAAGTGGCTAGCGGTCTTCCACTTCAGTAATACTGTTAGGAATTTAGTGATCACTGACCTGCCTCTTGAGAAACCTGTATACAGGTCAGGAAGCAACAGTTAGAACTGGACATGGAACAACAGACTGGTTCCAAATAGGAAAAGGAGTACGTTAAGGCTGTATATTGTTACCCTGCTTATTTAACTTAGATGCAGAGTACATCATGAGAAACGCTGGGCTGGAGGAAGCACAAGCTGGAATCAAGATTGCCGGGAGAAATAAAAATAACCTCAGATATGCAGATGACACCACCCTTATGGCAGAAAGTGAAGAGGAACTAAAAAGCCTCTTGATGAAAGTGAAAGATGAGAGTGAAAAAGTTGACTTAAAGCTCAACATTCGGAAAACTAAGATCATGCCATCTGGTCTCATCACCTCATGGGAAATAGATGGGGAGACAGTGGAAACAGTGTCAGACTATTTTTGGGGGCTCCAAAATCACTGCAGGTGGTGACTGCAGCCATGAAATTAAAGGACGCTTACTCCTTGGAAGGAAAGTTATGACCAACCTAGATAGCATATTAAAAAGCAGAGACATTACTTTGCCAACAAAGGTCCGTCTAGTGAAGGCTATGATTTTTCCAGTGGTCATGTATGGATGTGAGAGTTGGACTGTGAAGAAAGCTGAGCACCAAAAAATGGATGCTTTTGAACTATGGTGTTGGAGAAGACGCTTGAGAGTTCCTTGGACTGCAAGGAGATCCAACCAGTCCATCCTAAAGGAGGTCAGTCCTGGGTGTTCATTGGAAGGACTGATGCTGAAACTGAAACTCCAATACTTTGGCTACCTCATGCAAAGAGTTGACTCATTGGAAAAGACCCCAATGCTGGGAGGGAATGGGGGCAGGAGGAGAAGGGGACGACAGAGGATGAGATGGCTGGATGGCATCACCGACTCGATGGGCATGGGTTTGGGTAGACTCCGGGAGTTGGGAGTTGGTGATGTACAGGGAGGCCCGGTGTGCTGTGATTCATGGGGTCACAAAGAGTTGGACATGACTGAGCGACTGAACTGAACTGAACTGAACTGGCATGCCATATCATATATTCCAAAGTAAAAGATCATGAATTGCAGCATGTACCTCCAACCATAATGAAATTAAAATACACACACACACACACACACACACACACACACACACAAACACATATACAGCCTGATAAGCTTCTTTAGAGGAGTACACTCCACATCTGTGCATACTGTCTAGGCCCATATACCATGTAACACAATGCTACCAGCTCTGAGCATGGCCCCAAATAGGAAAGAGTTCTACAGCAGATCCAGTTTGCAGTGCAAGCTGTCATGCATTCTGACATACCTAATGGCATATGAGATAGTAGTGGTGGTTCCATTCAATTCAGTTAAGTCACTCAGTCATGTCCGACTTATTGTGACCCCATTAACTACAGCATGCCAGGCTTCCCTGTCCATCACCAACTCCTGGAGTTCACCCAAACTCATGTCCATTCAGTCGGTGATGCCAACCAACCATCTCATCCTCTGTTGTCTCCTTCTCCTCCCACCTTCAATCTTTCCCAGCATCAGGGTTTTTTCCAATGAGTCAGTTCTTCACATCAGGTGGCAAAAGTATTGGAGTTTCAGCTTCAACATCAGTCCTTCCAATGAATATTCAGGACTGATATCCTTTAGGATGGACTGGTTGGATCTCCTTGCAGTCCAAGGGACTCTTAAGAGTCTTCTCCAACACCACAGTTCAAAAACATCAATTCTTCAGCACTCAGCTTTCTTCACAGTCCAACTCTCACATCCATACATGACCAATGGAAAAATCATAGCCTTGACTAGATGGACCTTTGTTGACAAAGTAATGTCTTTGCTTTTTAATATGCTGTCTAGGTTGGTCATAATTTTCCTTCCAAGGAGTAAGCGTCTTTTAATTTCATGGCTGCAATCACCATTTGCAGTGATTTTGGAGCCCCCCAAAATAAAGTCAGGCACTGTTTCCCCATCTATTTGCCATGAAGTGATGGGACCAGGTGCCATGATCTTAGTTTTCTGAATGTTGAACTTTAAGTCAACTTTTTCACTCTCCTTTTTCACTTTCGTCAAGAGGCTCTTTAGTTCTTCTTCATTTTTTGCCATAATGGAGGTGTCATCTGCACATCTAAGGTTATTGATATTTCTCCCAGCAATCTTGATTCCACTTGTGCTTCTTTCAGCCCAGCCTTTCTCATGATGTACTCTGCACATAAGTTAAATAAGCAGAGTGACAATATACAGCCCTAACGTACTCCTTTTCCTATTTGGAACCAGTCTGTTGTTCTATGTCCAGTTCTAACCATTGCTTCCTGACCTGAATAAAGATTTTTCAAGAGGCAGGTCAGGTGGCCTGGTATTCCCATCTCTTGAAGAATTTTCCACAGTTTATTGTGATCCACACAGTCAAAGGCTTTGGCATAGTCAATAAAGCAAAATAGATGTTTTTCTAGAACTCTCTTGCTTTTTCGACGATCCAGCGGATGTTGGCAATTTGATCTCTGGTTCCTCTGTCTTTTCTAAAACCAGCTTGAACATCTGGAAGTTCACGGTTCACATATTGCTGAAGCCTGATTGGAGAGTTTTGAGCACTACTTTACTAGCGTGTGAGATGATTGCAATTGTGCGGTAGTTTGAGCATTTTTTGGCATTACCTTTCTTTGGGATTGTAGCGGTGGCAGGAGGAAAAAATGTCACATGGAAGTTACAGACAGTGCTAGTGAAGAATCATAATAAAGATCTCTGGGGCTCTAGAGCAAGCCTATGCCATCTACAACATACATGCCTCTTGAGAAAAAAGTCCTGGCATGTTTTAGGTGAAGTGCCTGATGAGACAGCAAAAAGCTATGAGACTGAACTATCCCCATGAGATGGATTCTGTCAGATGCACCAGGTTTTAAGATTTTCAGGAACATTAAGTATTCATCCATCATATTAAAGTTGTACCTCTGTGATCAAATACAATTAGAGCTAGAGGTTATAAACAGCTGTGTGAGCAAACAGCTCAGATCTGCATATCATTTGCCACTGTTGGACCAGTGCTGCTCTTGCAGGCCACAAGTCTGATATACAAAGAATCTTGTTTGAACAGCAATAAAGTAAAAACTGATACTTTATGGATGTGCCAAATATAAGCAACGTCTTCACTGAAGTCTTCCTCAAGAGTGGACTTGAAAGTTAATGATGAATGAAATATGTCCCAATGGACAGCTTCATGCTGTCCATATGACCATCCATTTTGTTGTTAAAAAAAAGAAAAGTGGCCTGATATTAGAATTTATGTGGTGTGATGAGCAGTGGCAAATAGCCTAGCTGTTCACGACCCTGGGCAATGAAAGTATGAAGTGGGTCCATGGTATGAACCTACAGCAGACATAAGGGAGCAGGAACAAAGTGTGAAGACCTTTGTATGGATGCACATCATACAGCATGTACCACAGGAGACTAATTAACAAGTGGAACACTCAGTTCATTGATGTTATGGAGCCTGTCATCAATTATACTCCTGCTGGTGTGTTGTATACAAAAGAGAGTGGTCACATTGGAAAAGATGAGACTATTCATGGGACCAACAATATGAGCTCCCATTCAATGAGGGGCATTTATGTTCTTGTGATACTGAATTTTCAACCTGTTAACAACAGAGACTAATGCTTAGTCCCCAGTATAACATATTTCTCAAGGAGACCAACTGATCAATTGGTGAAAAATTATACATTATAGTCCTTTTAATTTAGAAATCCACATATTTGCTCTACTAGAAAGAGATAAATACTGAGGATATAGATTTTCCCTATTGCTGTGCTAACCCAGCTTCTGCTGTGATCTGAGGGCTGATTCACTGGCATGAAATCCCATGCAATATTGTACCAGACCAGGGGAGTCTGGAGCATGCATAGCAAAGGAGATATGAGAGTAAGCCAAGTTACATGATATCTACTGTCTGTATCAAATACCATACCACCCTACCACCTGTAATTTTTTTTTTTCCCCAGTCTGATAGAAAAGGGTATGGTCTCCTGAATATTCAGTTGAAGGATCAGTTTGCAGATGTTATTACCCGAGGATTAGGTACCATCTTTAGGATGTAGTATATATACTGAATCAGTATATACACATGCTACTGTTTTTCTAACAGGAAGAATACCTGGATACCTAGACCCCTACAATTCTGTCTTTGCTGGTCCAGGTCTCAACATTTGGCACTTTCATCAGAGAATTCTTCAAAACTCACTTTGGGCACTCTGGTGAGTCATTATACTCCCAAGATCCTTACTGGGCTATCCTGCAACATAATTACAGGCTAGAGCATTGACCTCTAACAAATATCTTGCATGCCAAACTCCATCTCAATCTCTGCTGCTAGAAACCTCAACTGGTTATGAACAGTATTAAAGTGTAATCGCTATACTACATAGGAAGTGTATGTATACTACATATGAAGAGTATCTCTAAAGCTTCCTTTAGAGATATATTTTTATGGACATATCACAGTTGGAATTTGTGTTAACATTTACAGTAAATCCCCATTTGGAGCTCTTGTAGCCTGATAAGAAGCAGGAAAAATGGCAGGTTAGTAAATTCAAAAACAACAGTGACACAAATATGTCACATTTGTGAAGATGATACATAATTAGCTTCTACTCAGTTGTCACGTGACTAGCCCAGAAAAGTCAGAATCTCATTTATGCTAGCTGTGTACTGTGTTTAGTCGCTTCAGTTGTGTCTGACTCTTCGTGACCCCATGGACGGTAGCCCACCTGGTTCCTCTGTCCTTGCGGAGTCCTCAGGCAAGAATACTGGAGTGGGTTGCCATGCCCTCTTCCTGGGGATTTTCCCAACCCTGGGATCGACTTAGGTCTCCCACATTGTGGACAGATTCTTTACTGACTGAGCCACCAGGGAAGCCCAAGAATACTGGAGTGGGTAGCCTTTCCCTTCTCTAGGGGAATCGTCCTGATCCAGGAATTGAACCTTGGTCTCCTGCACTGCAGGCAGATTCTTTACCTGCTAAGCTACCAGGGAAGCCCAGCCATGCATCACTTACTATGTAATACATTAACAACACAGGAGGAGGATTGAAAATGAAGGAACGTAATTTCATCAAAATTGTTCCATGAGAGAGAGAAGGAGCAAGAAGAAACAGATGAGAAGGAGAAAACCAAATATGGAAATACAAGTATATTTGGGTAAAAATCAAACATCCATACTCTACGAGTATCATCTATTATCGATGTTTACTAACCTGTGCACTTCTGCGAAGGAAGATTCGTGCAGAACCTTGAAGTTGCTGGAGAAACTAACACCTTACATTCCAAATTTAGCTTAACATTAATCAAACACTAACCTTGACATTATGCCATTTACTATTTATCAAAAATCCAAACAATGCAAGTCTAGTACCTATTTTAACAATATCATGTTTGCTCTTTAAACATATCATTTGGCAATAAAATCTATAATGCAGATTATAAAATCGAGAGTAGTTGAGTGTTACAACCATCAGACTCGGACTTAAAAGTATTAGATTTTCATAAAGTGCCTTTCTGAGAAGATACATACCCATCTGTAAAGCATGTGCACTAACCAGTAAAAGAGCAAAATACCAGTGAGGCAGCAGTTAACCCCAGATGCTGCACTGGAGGCTTTTTTTTTTCCCTTTAAGGCATTATTTTAAAAGAAGGAATGTTACAAAAACAATTACTACAATTACACTTGAAGGCGGTGCCATGTGATGCTTAAATAAAATCTTCAATTATTTACAATCATGCTCTCAGTGCTCAGAAAAATGAGGCTCAGGAAATTGAAGTAACTTACTCAAATTCACAAAGCTGGACAGGATAAGGGTTGGCAGTAACTCATGCCTGTGACTCTGCCTAATCAGGTTATTATATAAAATATCCTGCGAGGAGACAGTTCTCCAAAAGTGGTGAAGAACTGAGGAGAAGATGAAGTCACTCGCGGAGCAAATATTAACAAGCCCGGAATACCTACGTCTACGTCAGGTCACGTCATATCACGTCTACCACAGGCGTACCTCACGTCACGCCTATCTATGTCACTCACGTCACGTCTACTTCAAGGTTACCTCACGTCACGTCTGTTTACGTCTGTTTACGTCTACATCACCTCACGTCACGGCCTGGCACCTCCTCTACCTCCATAGCTCCACTTATGTAGTTATACTGACGTAAAAAATGTTGTCTAGGGGCGTGTCAGGGAGGCGTTTTATTTGAGGCAATTGGTAGAAAGTATTTTCAGAGACGACTTGTCATTAAGGAGGTCAGTGGCTTCCAACTATATAGCATGTACTTAGGTTTTCTAGTAGTAAGTATTGTAGAAAGAGAAAGAGCTAGGAGGAATGGTAAAAAGTTTGAAATTCGCAGTGCTGAGGAGACAACTTACAGACTGAACTTGGATCAACTGGCCACTTTTCGAGCCTTTTTGGTAAGTATAATGACCCTCAGAAGAGGGAGTGATGTTTGGCACTGTGTGAAATATTAGAAACTCACGCTGCATGGCAGAGCTCAGACAGACCAGTTAAAGACAGCGTGAAACCTTAGTGGAGCCTCAACCATCCATTCTTCTCACAATGCACTCGTGCCGGAAGACTGCTTGTAAGCACCAGGGCCACACTTAGAGTTCTGGAAGCTTTCATTGTTTGCTCTATGTGTGGTTTTACCATAGTAAACTGAGATTTATAAAGGAGGATGCTGATTTCCCTTTTTTTCTTTGTAATCTTTGTGTTTACTTGAGAAATTTTTTGTTTATGAGAATCTGTTTTGTGTTAAGAAACAATTGAAAAACCTAGACGAAACCAAACTTTACAGTAATCACCACCTTAGGCATTATGCTGAATGGACAAGATAAGCATAAGCAAATTTCCCAACAAAATAGTATCTCATTATGTGTTTGCTGTTGCTAAGGGTGGTTTGAAAGTGACGATCATGGTAATAATAGATGACACTTTACTAGTTACAAAATATCTTACTTGTTTTTTAAGATCTTAAAATAATTATACAAAGTTATATGGTATTAACTCATGTTTAAAGATGAGGAAATAGGTTTAGAAAGATTAAGTGATTTTTTTCAAAAAACATAATCAACAAACGGCAGACCTTTCGGTTCCAGTTGTCATGCAGTCTACTGCAGCATACTGCCTTTCTCTCTTTGGGGGGAAAAAGTGTGTGTCAGTATACTATACTATATATATATTATTATCAGCAGGAAATACAGTCTTTTCATCATGGCACAATAATCTAGAAAGAACAAATGCTTATCATAATGTAAGACTCATCTTTGAGTGAAGGGTAGCTATTTTAAATAACAAAAACCCTTTCAGTTCATAGTAGTAGAACTACTTTCGAGACAGCTGGTGTAAGTGAAGACAACATGGTAAATGCATTCAGCTCTGAAATAGCCTCTGATACTGCTCAGCTAACTTTTAATGTGTCTTGCAGCTCAGCAAACCACTGAGGGTGCAGTCCTGCTGCCCTTGCATTTCTTTTGTGCTCACGTAACTCCCGTTAACACTGGTCAAAGTTCAGGGTACCAGGAACTAAGGGCAATTTTTCTCTGTTCCCTAAGTTCTCTAAAGCTTTGAGGTCATAGACATTTAGCAGTACTTTCTCAATAAGAGAAAATACTTTTCAATAAGAAGGGGATATTTTGCACAGAAATAACAAAGCTGCAGGGAAGCCCTTGCTTACTGTAGGAAATCGCTGATGTACAGAGCCACGTGACACATGGCTCTGATAGGGCACCAGCTGCTTGGAACCACTTCAGGGCTGTAGGCTGTGGGAAGAGGACTCCCATTGGCTGTATGTGCACCTGATTGGCTGGATGACAGCAATGCCTTCCAGCCCTGCAGTTTCTTTTCCAGTATTCACCAGATGCAATTAGCAGAGTCAGAAGGAAGCAACTTAAAATCTGCCAAAATAGGTCAGTAGCCTCATTGTTTGCCCATTAGTTTAATCACAGGATATGTGTTTAGAGCCACAAAAGTCCTATGAAAATTATACAAAAGCACTTCCTCACTCGTAAGTTTTGCCATAGCTCCTTATTTTGTAAACATCGTATGTAAAATAGATCTCAATGAAAAGAGGAGCCCCTTTCAATTGAGAGGTGGCTCAGGTGGTAAAGCGTCTGCCTGCGATAAGGGAGACCCGTGTTCGATCCCTGGGTCGGGAAGATCCTCTGGAGAAGGAAATGGCAACCCACTTCAGACTCTTGCCTGGAAAATTCCATGGACAGAGGAGCCTGGTAGGCTACAGTCCATGGGGTTGCAAAGAGTCGGACATGACTGAGGGACTTCACTTTCATTTTCCATGTACAACTTACAAAAGTCTGAAGTTTCCTTTAAAAGCTAGTAGTTGGATAAATGCAGGATATTGATATTATTATACACTACAGCTTGTAGATTAAGACATGCACATGCTTTTCCTATTTCCTCAACTTGCACCTTACCCTAATATTTTCCTATAAATAATGATTCATAGATAGACTTTAAAAAACTAAATCATGTACTAAATATACTCTCTAGTGTTATTTAAAAGGATGCAAACAAATTATCATCCCTTAAAGCCTGTGAACAAAGCTTTGCACTTAAAGCAAAATGTTGCCCCTTAATTGATTTTTTAGATGAATGTGCTGCCTTTGAGATTTGAACTGACCCCTGCATTCAACATATTTTTTTCTGCATTTTTGGCATGCAGATGTCAAAATCTTACTAGCTAAAATGTAAGTTATGTTTCAAAGCAGAAGCAGTTGAAAATCTTTCTAAACCTTCCTGATACATAAATTAAGACATAAGAAAGAAGCTAGAAAAAAACGAGACAAATGGAAATAGTACAGGTGTGCTTTTCATCACATCTCCAGAAAAATTGCTGTCTTCTTCACTGATTTCTTCCTTTGCTTTATTTTTTTATATAAACAATGTAACATATGTTACAATTAATCATATATAAGCCACTGGGAGAATAAATGCTGTCACAGTAATTAATGGTTTAACTTACTCTGAGTATTTTCAATATTAATAACCTAAATGGGACTATTGTGTTACTGTGAACAGGAACATATGTTGCTTTTTGCATTTTGTCTCTTAGAAATGAAAAAGTGAGTATGCTTATTCTTCCTAGGTTTTGGTCAGTGGCTTAAGATTAGAAGCAGGCCAGAGGAATATTGTCAGCACCCTGTGTTCCAGGATGGATTGATACAATATGCTGCCATTCCAATAGGCTTCAAACCTTACCTTTTTTGCCTCTATTCTTCAGATAGTTTAGGATGGTATAAGGGATTTCAGACATAATGAATAGTGCTCTTCATCAAACAAGCAAGCAAGCAAACAAACAAAATTTGAGTAATCATCAAAGCAATTTTTGCCAGTTTGTAGGATTGTATCAAGAGCCCTCTTGTGAAGGACTCAACATCAAACCTTAATGTTCCTTCCCAATAGTACAGGGACTCATTATTTAAATCTGCTTTCTGTTCACGGGTCTTATAGAAAGAGCATCTTCTAGCAACATAAAAAAATATTTTTGCTTCCCACATATTGTTTGCTCATTATGGTCTTTTTTGTTTCTGTTAATTATTTATTGTTTGTTGTTGTTCTATATTAAAATAGGGCCCTCATATTGTAGAGTATCCTCATGGTTATAGGAAGATTTTGATTGTAAGAAAGCCATAGATAAAAGTGTTTGGCTACCACTCACCATTCAACCAGACAGGTAAAATGATTCCCACTTAGAAAGATAATTTCTAAAAATGCCTTTCATTGGAAGAATAGGCCCAGAAAAAAAGTGTGTTAATTTTAGCTAATTTTATTGTTATTTAACTTAGGAAGGAAATATCAAAATAATAAGATAAAAGTAGCAGTAAATTTAAAAATAACAAAATAACCAAAATTCCAAGAAGAAAATGTTGGTATATTGAAGAGAGTGATCGAGCTATTACTGTAATTATTATAACAACCTTGAAGCAATTAAGTGATTCATTTAGAATATGTGAACTAGACCTGTATTTCTGTCTGCTATTACACACTGAGTAATAGTTGAATCCCAGGAAAATAGGATTAGAGCCAAAAATATGTATTTTATAACAATATATGCAAGATGGGTGGATAGACTGTAGGTAAGCACAACCATAAAAATATAATTATGCTCATGTTAAATGTTACAATCAAAATGTTTGCTTTATTTAGTGAGTCTCAATATTTCAAGTTAAAAAGCCTCAATCATCTTGGCCAAGTGAAGCACTTAAGCTATCACAAGTGCCTTAAGACTGACAGCAAGTTGTCAGTCATTTAAGAATCTCTTACAAAACAGTACCCAAAGTTGAAATATTAAAAAATTTTAAACTTTTTTATATTTGTATTTTAGGAAAAAAGCTTCAACTAGTTTATTAACCTTCACATACTTTTCCTACTTATGAAGAAATAATTTTTCCTTGAATGTTTGAATAATAGCTAATCCAGCAACATAATGCTGAGGAAATTTTGTGTAATTAGATACAAGATGGAACTGGGTGAATAATTAGAATTCCTGGACATTGACATTAAGAATTCAATATAGCCTGTAGGGTAGGCTTTAGTTCTTTAAAGTTATTGAAGCCAGTGGTATTTTTTCCATATAATGTTCTGGTATAGTTTATGACACTCACCATGATTAATTTCACAAATTCTTTTCAATTATTAAGGTCAGGGGCCTTCTTCCAATGTTTATCTGCAAATCTAGAAAGACAAAAACAAATGCTATTTCTGGCTTCAAAGTTGTATAAACACACAAGGAACTTAGTTATTTTGAAAAATTGAGTCTAAAAGTTTTATTTGCTTAATGTGATATTCTCTTTGTATAATTTCACTTTTACTGAAATGTAAACCAGCACATCTTTGGAACTACATCTCAATTTTAAGGCCTGAGTTCACAAAACTAGAAAGTGATACATTAAGCCATCTCAACAGAAGACTTTGATAATCAGTGTCCTAAATCACAAGATGACCCATTATTTAATGAAAAATCTGAAGATAGGAAGTTGAAAGATTGTTTCAGTAGTTCATTGATATTAGTAAGTTTGTGTTCTCTTTCTGTCTTTTTGCTTTGTGTTTTGGCTTTAGTTTATTGTGCTTGTTGCCTGTGGATAAAATGTGATTTTAACAGTTCTATACATCATGTTACCATTCAATGAAGAAAAAATAGGAAAGGAACTGCCAGTGAGATATTCCATTGTAGTTTTTTTTTTTTTTTTTTAAATCAGTAATAGATTTCACATAAGTTTCCTAGAAAATTTGCTGATTTGTCCTTGTACTTCATTGATTAAAACTCACAGGGCTATCTCACTCTCAGGAAGGTTGAGAAATTAGTGTGTTTTTTTTTTTTTTTCCCCATTTCTTAATTGTAGGTCCCAAGGGATAAAGAGGATGGAGTTTTCTTTGAATACTTCTGATTTTGTAAAACCAAACTTGGCTCAAAGGTTATGAAATAGAAAATTCATAACATATGAAGTTCTATAACATAATGAGTTAGGAAGTGAAAGTGTTAGTCACTCAGTTTTGTCTGACTGTGCAAAGCCTGCCAGACTCCTCTGTCCATGAAATTCTTCAGTCAAGAATACTGTAGTGGGTTGCCATGCCCTTCTCAAGAGGATATTCCTGACCAGAGATGGAATCCTGGTCTTCTGCGTTGCAGGCAAATCCTTACAGTCTGAGCCACCAAGGAAGCCCAATATGAGTTAGAATATTTCCTAATTATAATTTGAAGATCATAGGATAATTGCTTTATTTTTTATTGTAATGATCCAATGAGAATTTCAATGGTGTGTTTCTTTCTAGCAAAAAGTATGTTGGGAGAGACTTACTTTAGATTTAGTCTTGTAAAGACTCATTTATACTATCCAGCTTTATTGATGTAATTTGTCATAGTTTAGCACCAGTCATTTTTAACTGAAAAAATATACTAATAGATGGAATCATGTGCTGAAAATCTTTTGGGAAGAGGGAGAATTGGAAGTAAGTGAAGTTAAAAACTAAACAACATATTTCAAGACCTAATGCTGTAACAGATAATGAGAGATAAAAGTTACTGTTGCTCTTCTCATTGTTGGTATCCTTATAGTTAACTTTCACACCCACAGAACTGGTAACTAATAAAAATAAAGACAACAGACACTATTTGTATCCACTATGCTGCTGTCTCTTGAACACTGTACCTCAGAATCTAGCTACCTACTCATTTCTATAACCTTATTCATTATCACCACCAATAGCTATTGGATGCCTTATGCTTCAGTGGGGCTGGTGGTTTTAGCCCACAGACTGTAGCCCACCAGGCTTCTCTGTTCGTAGAATTTCCTTGGCAAGAATATTGGAGTGGGTTTCCATTTCCTTCACCAAGGGATCTTCCTGACCCAGGGATTGCACCTGCATCTCTTGCATTAGCAGGCAGATGTCTTTACATCTGAGCCACCAGGGAAGCCCTGTGCTTCAGTATCACATTGTTGAATCAGTATGCTAGCTGAAAAGAAGTTTGAAAAGTTGTTTTTTATTCCTTCCTTTATTCTGAGATACTGAAAGATACACAGAAGTAGTAGGCTGAGGGCCACAACCCAGAATAAGTAAAGTCAGTTTCAGGATCAAGAAGATGACAAATTGAAGAAAAATCAATGAAATAACAAAACTAGTTACACACACACACACACCCACACCCCTCCCAGGGCATTTTACAAGACCTGGACAAATCAAATTGGTGGTAAGGATGATTTCTTTGTTCTCTCATTTGATTTTAAAGATATTTATAAGCCAACCAATTTGCATTCTGACCATAATATAAATAATTTAACAATTGAGCTTTGGTTTTTTTTCCCTCTGGGATATGAAAATGTTTTATTAAAATAACCAGCATCATTTATCAAGCTGATAGTTTGCATATAATGAAAGGCATTTCCTTTTCAGGAAAATAAATTCCATATATTTTCAACTTGATCATTGTATTGTACCTCTAGTAGTTCCTATGAGTGATGTTGCAAGATACTTTTGTTCATCTTACGCAGTTAGATGACAAATGTTTGTTTTTCTGCCTTGATGTATTAGAGAGAAACCCAGAACTCCTTAGACTGCAAATGCAAAACACCTCTTTAAAACCAGACTCATGTAAAATTCTAAATATTCCCCAAGCTTTTATAAAATTTGATTAAACTATTAGATCTGTCAGTGTGCATTGTTTTACATTTTTCTTTTGAAGAAGTGAAAGAGAGCAGAGATGTACGAAAGAAAACATGACTAAAAGAGGAAGACAGAAATATATTAATGTATATTAATAGAAACAACTGATATAATTTCCTCTGAACTTACTATAGTATATAATTTTGAATAACTCATTTTTATAAGTCATAACTTTCTTATTTTTAAGGATTTGTATGTCCTTTGAGTTTAAGAAAGTTTCTGTGTTCAAGAATAAAGAGCATCTATCTATAATCTTTTACAGATGTCTACAAATTCATCTGAAATGAACTTATATAAGTGCCTTATTAGATAACATTTTTTAAGTATGTCACACTGAAGACAGTGTGCTGTTAATAGAGAATTATTGAATGCCCTTTCAAAAATATGTAGAATCTATATTTAAGATTTTTATAACTTCTTGTTACATTCTAAAATTGTATAAGTCCATAATACAGAATAGACTCTATGACACAAGTTTAATGGTTCTACCTAATGTTTTATTAATATACTTTCAAGGAATCTTACTCAAGCTTATTGTTGTTGTTCAGTCACTAGGATGTGTCCAACTCTTTATGACCCTGTGGACTGCAGCACGCCAGGCTTCCCTGTCCTTTACTATCTCCCAGAGTTTGCACAAGTTCATATCCATTGAATTGGTGATGCCACCCAACCATCTCATCCTCTGTTGCTCCCTTTTGCTCCTGCCCTCAATCTTTCCCAGAATCAGGGTTTTTCCAAATGAGTCAGCTCTTCATATCAGGTGGCCAAAGTATTGGAGCTTTAGCTTCAGCATCAGTCCTTCCAATGAATATTCAGGGTTGGTGTCCTTTAGGATTGACTGGTTTGATCTCCTTGCTGTCCAAGGGACTCTCAAGAGTCTTCTCCAGCACTGTAATTTGAAAGCATCAATTCTTCAGTGCTCATCCTTCTTTGTGGTCCATCTCTCACATCTGTACATGACTACCAGAAAAACCACAGCTTTAATTATATGACTTTGACTTTTGACTATATGACTAACTTTGTTAGCAAAGTGATGTCTCTACTTTTTAATACAGTTTGTAGGTCTGTCATAGCTTTCTTCCAAGGAGCAAATGTCTTTTAATTTTGTGGCTGCAGTCACCATCCACAGTTACTGTCAAGCCAAATAAAATAAAATCTGTCACTGTTTCCTTTTCTTCCCCTTCTATTGGCCATGAAGTGCTGGGACTGGATGCCATGATATTAGCTTTTTGAATGTTGAGTTTTAAGCCAGTTTTTTACTCTCCTCTTTCACTCTAATCAAGAAATTCTTTAGTTCCTCTTGCTTTCTGCCATTAGAATGGTATCAATCTGCATATCTGAGGTTATTGATATTTCTCCCAACAATCTTGATTGCAGCTTGTGCTTCATCCAGTCCAGCATTGTGCATGAAGTACTCTGCATATAAGTTAAATAAGTGGAATAACAATATACACCCTTGACATACCTGTTTCCTAATTTTGAGCCACAATATATACCCTTGACATACTCGTTTCCTAATTTTGAGCCAGCCCATTTTTCCATGTCCAGTTCTAACTGTTGCTTCTTGTGTTGCATAAAGGTTTCTCAGGAGACAGTTAAGTTGGTCTGGTATTCCCATCTCTTTAATAATTTCCCACAGCTCGTTGTGATCCACACAGTCAAAGGTTTTAGCATAGTCCTAATGAAGCAGAAGTACATTTTTTTTTTAATTCCCTTGCTTTTTCTATGATCCAACAGATATTGCCAACTTGATCTCTGGTTCTTCTGCCTTAAGTTTGTGTACTTAAGCTTATACAAGCAGGTTAACTGAATTTTTAAAATATCATTAAAAACTATATTTTGAGATAATTTTTAATAAATTTCATGAAGCACTATTTCCTCCTAATATGACTGCATCACCAAATTATTGATATTTTGTGTGCATGTATATATGCATGGGAATGAAAGCTATTATTTTTTTCTGTAATAACTGGTGGAAAATATGGACACCTCCCATACACAGTGATTATGAATACTTGTGATAACTTTAGAATACTTTTCTTACCGTCATGTTTTTAAAATATATAAATGATCTAGTTCTTTATAATATCTATTTTACATTTGAATAGAAAAATGAAAATGTGAGTAAGGGAAAGGTCTTGAGTTTTCCTTCTGCTTCTGCTATTATGAAAAGCTGGAGAGATCATTAAAATTTTTTGAGCACTAACATTTTAACCTATAAAATGAAATAATCCATGTGGCTAATTTTAACAGCTTTTTCCCCAGATACAAGGAAAAGAACAAGACTCTGATTTGGAAATTCCTAAGTCAAAAATTACCCTAATAATGCTGTTTCTGTGTGTCATATGTTATGTTATATCTCTGTGGGTGATTGAATTCTGCAGCAATAGTATAGTGGTTCTTCAAATTCAGTTACATTTAAAGTTTGTGTTCTGACAATGTATAAAAAGCAAACAATACACAAAAACTTATCTTACTGCTAAATGTGATGATATTTTTTCTCCTAAATGTTTCTGCTTTCTATTGTGAGCTTCTCATTGAACAAAGGGGTCACCACCATAACTTCTTGCATATAATCTAAAGCACTTTAAGTGGATAAGTTTTTCATTTTAACATAGTACATCACACATTTATTCATGTCACATAGAATGTCTTAGAACACTTTTAAAGGTGAGCTTGTGGTAAAGAACTCACTGGGCAGTGTAGCAGACATAAGAAGCCTGTGTTTTATCCCTGGGTTGGAAAGATCCATTAGAGAAGGAAGTGGCAACCCACTCAAGTATTCTTGCCTGGAGAATCCTATGGACAGAGGAGCCTGGAGGGCTACAGTCCATAGGGTCTCAAAGAGTCAGACACCACTGAAGTAACTTAGCATATAGCACAGATCTTCTGTTGATTTACTTATAGACCTTTTAAGCAGTCCAGACTTTCACATACAACTTAAATAAGTTTATTTGCATTGTGTCCACAATTCAATGTGAACAATAGAGTTTTTAGAATATAAAAACAAACATGTTTTTATTGCGTCTCATGTTTTATTGTCCCACAGAATGAAATATTTTTTGCTTTAGCTATTATATTAATGATATGTTGCTTTTTCCTTGTTGGTGTTTCCGTCAACCATTCATAAAAGTCTATGTTGAATTAAATTTTCTTAGTTCAAGGAGTTAAGACCTTAATTTAAGTCTGATTTTTTAAACTTGATTTTGAATGTAAGAATTTAGATTCTGAAAGCAGAGGCAATTATTTTTCTTCCTCATTTCAAGTATGTTATTTTTATATATAATATTTATCTGAAGAATTTATGCTTAAACAAATTCTGATCATTACATAAAGAGGCATTAATGATTGAACTTAGCTCCTAGATGCTAAGTGCTGTATTTATAAATTTTTAGACAATCATTTACACAGAGTTCTCTGTCTCATTTAAATCCATTGTTACTGTTTTTTTTTTTTTGGCAATCTAGTAAATTGTTTATTTATCTTTTTTTAAATTTTATTTTCTTCTCTATATTTTATTGTGAGTTTAAAAGTTAACCCTTAAAGACTTTGCAATACAGAATTGTCAAATATTTTGCCCTCTTCTCTCATTAGTTAAAACAATATGAATAACAAAATAATCAAGTAGTATAGAATTACAAACAAATATATAAAATAACTATGAGTCCATACTGATAAATAAATGGCTGCATTAATTTAAAAATGGACGAGAATAAGCAAATCTCCCATGGAGAACTTCAAGTAATTCATATAGATACTTTATCCTCAGGAGAAGGAATCATAACTCACCATTTCTTAAGTGTAGGTTTTTCATAGTGGAAGAGGAAAGAGAGGAGGAGGAGGTAGAAGGGGAGGAAAAGGAAAAAGAAAAAGCAGCAGCACTTGCTGCTACTCTTGGCTCTTATCATGGCTTACACAAAAATCAATTTGAGATGAACCATTAGGCCTAAACTTAAAATCAGTAAGACAATAGAAGAAAACAAGGAGTATATAGACTAGATTTCTTAGAGGACAGAGAATGTATGAACTATGAAATGAAACATTGTTAATTGGAATTTATAAAAATTCCAAACATCTATGCTCATCAAAAAGCATAATCAATAAGTATCTGATAGAAAATATTTGTAACATATATATGATTGAGAAGAAATTCTATCCACTGTGTCTCTGTTGCGAGGGGGGGGTTCATATATAGGGGCTTCTCTGGTACCTCAGCTGATAAAAAAATATGCCTGCAGTGCAGGAGACCCCAGTTTGATTCCTGGGTCAGGAAGATCCCCTGAAGAAGGGATAGGCTATCCACTTGAGTATTCATGGCTTCCCTGGTGGTTTAGTCAGTAAAGAATCCGCCTGCAATGCGAGAGTCCTGGGTTTGATCCATAGATTGGGAAGATCCCTTGGAGGAGAGATGGCAGCCCACTCCAATATTCTTTCCTGGAGAATCCACATGGACAGAGAAGCCTGGTGGGCTACAGTCCATAGGGTTGCATAGTCGGACACAACTGAGCAACTAAGCACGTACACACACTGTTCATGATATGGACAGAGAGGTCTCTACATACTGTATATGAAATAACTACATGACAGTCACTGGTAAGAATATTTTGCTGAATATTTTGTGTTAAAAATATGGCCTTTCATTAAAAAAAATTATTTTCCTTTTAGTACTAATGGCACAGAGTTGAATAAAACTCCGTGTTTTCAATTAGTCACTAAAACTAGAGCATAAGTTGTAACTGAGATGTCTCTCTCTCTCTCTAGCCTGAAAAACAAGCAGCTCAGTTCAAAATTCAATAGACATTCATGCTTCTTTGAAATGAAGAACCAAATAAATTTCTTTTTACAATCTGATGCTATCTCTATTCCTGTTGACATCAGAAGTTTAAAAAAAAAAAAAGTAAGTTGAGTTGCTTCCAACAAAGTCATAAACAACTACAGACATAAACTTAGTATTTCAATTTTGTCATGCAATAGCAGAGAAAGAATCCCTATTAACATGGATACTCTTCTGTTTTTCATGTAGGGACAGTTTTTTGCTAACATAAAGTCCTGATATAGACTTAAATATTCATAACCAAAATTAATAATGGTCAAAAATTCAAATTTTGTATTATCTATATTAATGGCTTTCCATTGCTGTAGTTAACAACAGTAATTACTTTCCATTGTTTAGCGCCCATAAAACCATGTTTCTGTATTCCTGTTCATGGTTTGATAGGGGTATTTATTTATGTCTTTTCATTAAACCCTTTCTAATGAAACTTTAATTATAATACCTTGTATCTATTCAGTAATTGTTACCTGCTTTCTTGAAAATGATTTCTCTTTTTCTTAAAACAGTGCATGTTTTATAAGATAATACCTATGACAAAGAAAAATGACTGAGAAGTAGTATTTGGTCTGTGGGTTTGAGCAAGAGAGAGAAAGAGGAGAAACTCAACTCACATGATATAATGATTAAGTCATCCCAAAATAGATTTCATTAAAGACAGAATCCTACTGTCTGCACTGTATACTATTCAGTGGGACTCACAGCCATTTAACTTCTTAAAACCAGTGTATGGGAAGGTTGAACAATAAATTAAGGATTAGCAATTTCTAGAAATCAGATTTAAACTAAATCATTGATTTGAACTTAAAAGTTGACCTTTGACAGTCTTTTAGAAAACTTAGAATAAAGCCATCTGAAAGAAGAACCTCAATGAAATACAAATAAACTTTCTCAGCCAGTAACAATAGGCATTTACTTACCAAAGAATAGCTTTGATAGAAAGATATTTTTGCACTGAAAGAAAAAAAACTTATCTGTTTTAAAAAATAAAATAGGAATAACTTGAATTTGATAAAAGTGTTTTTTCTAGGGCACTCTCGTAACACTGCCTGTGTAAGATTGCTTTTAATTATTTTTTCCCTAACTTTGGTAATTTGATTTTCTTTATGAACTTTTCAAACACAGTTATGTTAAGAGCCATATTTTGAAACAATCAGAATAATTACTTTTGTCTTATTTAAGAAATACTAAGTGGTAAAGTTATAATGCCTCTTGATTGTTTTAGTCATATCAATATTAAACTTCTAATACAAGTTCTCTTTAATAATGAAAGTAAACCACCTAAATTAGACCACAAGTTTTTTAAGATGAATCTAAAATTACAGTACTCTTAATTCTTTTAAATATGTTCATATTAAGTATGTTTTCATTAGTTCAGAATGTGTCACAGCTATATCTAATACTCTGTTAAAAAGAAATCCAAATGCCAGAAAAAACAGAGGACAATTTGCCCTGTTCTTTTATAAACCTAGTTTAAGGCACATTTTCAAATCAAATAACAATGACCATATTAAGCATATGTAATTATTATAAAGGCGTATCAACCAGATTTTTCATACCACAGTGGTTTTCATTTCTTGCTATAGAAAATTTGTTACTTACTATGATAAAGCTCCAATTAAAATATGAAATTCAGATAATGGATCTTTGAGCAAAGATAAGAAACAGGGCTTAATTATTCAGAGATCATGTATCTGAATAAGAAAAGTTTTAATATGTCTTGATAGATAAATATTCTTAAATAAAATAATAGCCAGATATTAGAATTTTTATTATAACTATTTAATGGATATACAAAATAATTTGATCCATTGAATAGGTCCTAAAACCAATTTTAATATTCCTATTCATGATCTAATAGAGGTAGATTTGTCTTTCTGTTGTATCTTTAATATATATGTGAAAAGAAATCTATATGCATGTCAAGAAGCAATAGTTAGAACCAGACATGGAACAACAGACTGGTTCCAGATTGGGAAAGGAGTACATCAAGGCTGTATATTATCACCCTGCTTATTTAACATATCCAGAGTACATCATGTGAAATGCCTGGCTGGAGGAAGCACAAGCTGGAATCAAGATTGCCGGGAAAAATATCAATAACCTCAGATAAGCAGATGACACCACCCTTATGGCAGAAAGCAAAGAAGAACTGAAGAGCCTCTTGATGAAAGTGAAAGAGGAGAGTGAAAAAGCTGACTCAGCACTTAGCATTCAAAAATGAAGATCATGGCATCCTGTCCCATCACTTCATGGCAAATAGATGGGGAAACAATGGAAACCATGACAGACTTGATTTTCTAGGCTCCAAAATCATTACAAATGGTGACTGCAGCCATGAAATTAAAAGACACTTGCTCCTTGGAAGAAAAGCTATGGCCAACCTAGACAGCATATTAAAAAGCAGAGACATTACTTTGCCAACAAAGGTCCCTATAGTCAAAGCTATGGTTTTTCCATTAGTCATGTATGGATATGAGAGTTGGATCATAAAGAAAGCTGAGTGCCAAAGAACTGATGCTTCGATCTGAGGCGTTGGAGAAGCCTCTTGAGTCCCTTGGACCACAAGGAGATCAAACCAGTCAGTCCTAAAGGAAATCAGTTCTAAATAATCATTGGAAGGACTGATGCTGAAGCTGAAGCTCCAATACTTTGGCCACCTGATGCAAAGAACTGACTCAGTAGAAGAAACCCTGATTCAGGCAGGTTTAAAGGCAGGAGGGGAGGAGGATGACAGAGGATGAGATGGTTGGATGACATCACTGACTCAATGGACATGGGTTTGAGCAAGGCCTGGGAGTTGGTGATGAACAGGGAAGCCTGGCATGCTGCAGTCCATGGGGTCACAAAGAATCGGACATGACTGAGGGACTGAACTGAACTGAACACATATGTATGGAGACAATTATATATATATAACATACAGTATTATAAAATGAATAAAAAGCAGTTACAGGCCAAATATTATTCTAACTATCTCAGTAGTCACTTTAAATATATCAATAGGTTTAGCACACCAGGGCCATTGGTAGTGATAAAAAGAAGCAACTCTTGATGTATATTGTTTACAAGGAACAGACTCTAAGTATAATGACACAGGTTAAAAGTTACATGATAATCAAAAGAAAGCTGAAAGAGCAGTATTAATTTTATTCAAAGCAAAGTCTAAACAAAGAAGATTTTCAGGGACAAAGAGGTCCATTATATAATGACAAAGAGTTAACCCTCCAAGAAACTAACAATTTCCAATATATATACATTTAACAATACACAGAGCTACAAAATATTTGAGGAAGAAACTGATACAACTTTAAGAGAGATATGTACTCTTAAATCTCTAAGCTGCATTTATTATATTTTTACTAACAAAGTAAAAATATTTCATAATATATAAAAAATACAATTATACTTTTATAAATCAACCAATACCTGTTAGTTGTTTATTATTAATATTATATACAGGCATACCTCAATTTGTGTTCCACAGATGTTGCATTTTGTACAGATTTAAGGTTTATGGCAATCCTGCATTGTCAGATGATGGTTAGCATTTTTTAACAATTACATATTTTTTAATTAAGATATGTATGTTGTTTTTTAGACATAATGCATTGTACCCTTAATAGGCTAAATGTAACTTGTATGCACTTGGAAGCCAAAAAGATGTGTTTCTCTTTATGGCAATATTTGCTTTATTATGGTGGTCTGGAAGTGAATCCACAATATCTCTGAGGTATACTTGTAAGATTTTTAAGCCATGTAACAATATAGATTTGCCTTTTTATCCTTAATATCTAACAATGTCATTAGTAACAGACTTAGCACTTACTAAAATGAAACATTGTAACATCAATTAATTCTACCTTCCTTAAAATTTTTGATATCAGGATTAGTTCATATTTCTAAAATTATGGTAAACCCAAAGAACTTTTGGTAAATGGATATAATTTATCTATATATACTATACTGACATTAAAAATGAGATATTTTTAAAAAATACTTAATTCATTTATAAATGATAGTAATAAAGCCTTCACATATTTACCTACTTTGTGATTTGAAAAATACTGGTTCATTGAATTATGCAGATATTCTAAGTGGTGCCATATTTCATTAAAATGTATTTTTGAACATAGCAATCATTATTGTCACCCCTCAAGCTAATTAAGTTATCGGCTTCGTAATGGCAAATAAAAATTTTCCAAAGTTGTATTTGGCTTAAAGTTTTATTTTTATTTTTTGCAACAGTAAGAGTTGGTTTCTTGGAGTATCATGTGCACTGTACTTTCCAGACAAATACGCAAATCTAAATAATCATAATTTGCTGTTCATTCAGGCATAAATGTAGTTTCTTGATAAAAGCTTAGTTATGTGTTTAGTTCAAAAAGTTGCACAGATTTTTTAATTTAAGTTATCATACTTCAGAACACAACAGAAATATTTAGGAACACTTATCTCTTCATGACATAGAATATTAAAAACAGGTATACTTAAGGACTAACAGTTATTAAAATTAATAATTTACTGCTTCATCAAGGACTTCATTTATTTATTTATTTATTTTTAGTTCTGCTGGGTCTTCATTGCTGTGAGGCTACTTCCTATTGCAACATGAACTCCTGTTGCGGTGTCTTCTCTTGTTGTGGAGCACAGGCTGTAGGGCACACAGGCTTCAGTAGTTGTGGCATTGGGCTCAGTAGCTGCAGCTCCCAGGCTCTAGAGAACTGGCTCAGTAGTTGTGGTACACGGGTTTAGTTGCTCTGAGGTATTTGGGATCTTCTCAGATCAGGGATTGAACTCATGTCTCCTGCATTGGCAAGCGGATTCTTTATTACTGAGCCACCAAGGAAGCCCAAGGACACTCTTTATGTCCTTTAATTTTTATCTGTGAACATATGGAGGTGAAAATACTGTAACTTCAAATACACTTTGATGCCAATGACTTTATTGGATTAACCACAAACAGTTTATGTGTTACTGCCTTTGCACCCTTAATTCAAATGCCAATAAAGTTACAAAGGCAGAGTCAGTGTGGTAGGCAGAATAACATCTCTCAAAGATATCTCTTGTCCTAATCATAGGATTAGATGGACCTTTGTTGGCAAAGTAATGTCTCTGCTTTTTAACATGCTGTCTAGGTTGGTCATAACTTGCCTTCCAAGGAGTAAGCGTCTTTTTAATTTCATGGCTGCAATCACCATCTGCAGTGATTTTGGAGCCCCAAAAAATAAAGTCAGCCACTGTTTCCACTGTTTCCCCATCTATTTGCCATGAACTATGGGACCGGATGCCATGATCATAGTTTTCTGAATGTTGAGCTTTAAGCCAACTTTTTCACTCTCACTTTCATCAAGAGGCTCTTTTGTTCTTCTTCACTTTCTGCCATAAGGGTGGTTCCATTTGCATATCTGAGGTTATTGATATTTCTCCTGGCAATCTTGATTCCAGCTTGTGCTTCCTCCAGCCCAGCATTTCTCATGATGTACTCTGCATATAAGTTAAATAATCAGGGTGACAATATACAGCCTTGACGTACTCCTTTTCCTATTTGGAACCAGTCTGTTGTTCCATGTCCAGTTCTAACTGTTGCTTCCTAACCTGCATACAGGGTTCTCAAGAGGCAGGTCAGGTGGTCTGGTATTCCCATCTCTTTCAGAATCTTCCACAGTTTGTTGTGATCCACACAGTCAAGGGCTTTGGCATAGTCAATAAAGCAGAAATAGATGTTTTTCTGGAACTCTCTTGCTTTTTCGATGATCTAGTGGATGTTGGCAATTTGATCTCTGGTTCCTCTACCTTTTCTAAAACCAGCTTGAACATCTGGGAGTTCATGGGTCAAGTATTGCTGAAGCCTGGCTTGGAGAATTTTGAGCATTACTTTACTAGCGTGTGAGATGAGCGCAATTGTGTCATAGTTTGAGCATTCTTTGACATTGCCTTTCTTTGGGATTGGAATGAAAACTGACCTTTTCCAGCCCTGTGGCCACTGCTGAGTTTTCCAAATTTGCTGACATGTTGAGTGCAGCACTTTCACAGCATCATCTTTCAGGATTTGAAATAGCTCAACTGGAATTCCATCACCTCCGCTAGCTTTGTTCATAGTGATGCTTCCTAAGGGCCCCCTGACTTCACATTCCAGGATGTCCAGCTCTAGGTGAGTGTAAGTGATCACACCTTCATGATTATCTGGGTGATGAAGATCTTTTTTGTACAGTTTTTCCATGTATTCTTGCCACCTCTTCTTAATATCGTCTGCTTCTGTTAGGTCCATACCATTTCTGTCCTTTCTGAACCCATCTTTGCATGAATTATGCCGTTGGTATCTCTAATTTTATTGAAGAGATCTCTAGTCTTTCCCATTCTATTGTTTTCCTCTATTTCTTTGCATTGATCGCTGAGGAAGGCTTTCTTATCTCTCCTTGCTGTTCTTTGGAACTCTGCATTCAAATGGGTCCATCTAGTCAAGGCTATGGTTTTTCCATTAGTTGTGTATGGATATGAGAGTTGGACTATAAAGAAAGCTGAGCGCTGAAGAATTGATACTTTTGAACTGTGGTGTTGGAGAAGACTCTTGAGAGTCCCTTGGACTGCAAGAAGATCCAACCAGTCCATCCTAAAGGAGACCAGTCCTGGGTGTTAATTGGAAGGATTCATGTTGAAGCTGAAATTCCAGTACTTTGGCCACCTGATGCGAAGAGCTGACTCTTTTAAAAAGACCCTGATGCTGGGAAAGATTGAGGGCAGGAGAAGGAGACGACAGAGGATGAGATGGTTGGATGGCATCACCGACTCAATGGATATGGGTTTGGGTGGCTTCCGGGAGTTGAGATGGACAGGGAGGCCTGGCATGATGCAGTTCATGGGGTCGTAAAGAATGAGACATGACTGAGCGACTGAATTGAACTGAACTGAATCATAGGACATGTCCATATCAAAATATTCTAATACTCAGAACCTGTGAACATGTGGCTTATATAACAGGGACTTTGCAGATTTCATTAAGTTACTGACCTCATGTTTGGGAGATATTTCTGGGTTGCTTATTTGACCCAATTTAGTCACCTGATCCCTTAAAAGTGGGAAGTTTACCCAGTTACAGTGAAAGAGAGAAAGGATGTGGGGACAGAGATTTGCATTGTGAGAGACATTTAACTCACTGTCACTGACTTTGAAGATTGAGAGAGCCATGGGCCTAGAAATGTGCATAATTTTTGGAAACTGAAAATGGTCCTTAGGTGACAACCAGCAAGAAAATGAAACCTCAGTCCTACTACTGCCAAGAATTAATCTTCTAACCACCTGAGTTAATAAGGGAACAGGTTTTCTCATAGACCACCCAGAGAGAATCACAGCCATGCTGATCTTTTCACTTTAATCTGGTGAGACCTGTGTTAAGGCTTGTGATCTATAGCACTGTTAATTTGCTTTGTTTTTAAGCTGCACAATTTGTGGTAATTTTTAATGCTGATGCTGACAAGGACTCAGTCATGCCTGACCCCTTGCCACCCCAAGGAGTATAACACGCCAGACTCTTCTGTCTGTGGGAATTTTCTAGGCATGAATACTGGAGTGGGTTGCCATTTCCTTCTCCAGAGAATCTTCGAAACTCAGGGATCGAACCTGGGTCTCTTGCTTCTGCTGCACTGGCAGGCGGATTCTTTACCCCTAGCACCACCTGGGAAGCCCTTAAATCGGAACTCCACAGTCCCCTGCAAAGCATCTCAGGAACCTCCAAGGGTTTGATAGTTCACAAATTGAGAAATGATCTTCTAGACCTACAGATACCACCTCATAGTAGAATTAGATTGTAGCCAAATTGTTTGTAACACTAAGTTTCTAATTTTTGTCTTTTTGATAGTGGCATCTTTCTTTGTAACAATAGAGCTTAGTATTATGAAAAAGTCATATTTTTCCATATCTGTTACTTCAGATAAAGTAAATCAAAATAAAAAACAACAGAAGTAGTTTAAACTGAAAAATTTGCTCCCCAGTAGACCCTATACAAATCTAAGAGAACTTAAATCCTCCTGCCTTGTGTTGCTTACATACTATTCAGTTACTAAACATTCCCGCATTTACTAATGAAGAGCTACCATAGAGACAAGAACTTTACATACTTTACAGTTCTAGGAAAGTGTACTTGACTTCAGATGCCTAAGCCTTTTGAGAAAAATCAGTTATACCAGCAAATTATGAACCGCTTGACTTTAATTACTTAATTTTTTGCAGTAGCATATTGATAGATATACCATTGTTGAAAAGTTGAAACAACAGTTTTAAATGGACATTCCGTATAGGACAATATAAATTAAATAAGCAAATAATGTATTTTTTCTTGGGGAAATAATTTACTCCAACTTACAAAGATTTTATATTCAAATATATGGGGATATTAGAAAAGTATAAGATGAGAAAACCACAGTAAATAAGCTGTTATGATTTTACTAGTGATTTTCTTAAAAATTACAATACTGAATATATTAAAAATAAATGTAAAATTAGGTAAAATGTTTAACATTGAACCACAAATATATGTTCCTTAAAATGAAACCAACAGCCTTGCTCAGTTCTTTTATAAGTAAAACATAAATATCATAGAAATATAAAATAGTAACGAATTTTTTTTTATATAAAAATCTCTTAAGTTGCTAAAGGGCAATAGGTCTGCCTGTCAAACTAGTGACAAGCTAGAAGCTGTTTTAGAGCTTCATTCTAGTTCTACATAGCAACCTTTTAGGTCTTTGCTGAGTCAGCTCTCTTCTACCATGTAGTTTTCAATTTAAGTATCCCATCTCAGGAATCCCTTTCCTAATCACCTTTAACCCTTGAGCAGTGTTCATCTGTGTAAAGCCCTAATTTACTTTATTAAGCTATTTGTTTATCCTCAGGATCCCCACTTTGATAAGAGCTACCTTGCCTGCCTTTTTCAACATTATATCCCAAGTGCTTAGAATAGTCCCAGGCAGGTAAGAAATACTACACAAATGTTTATTGGAAGAAATAATAGCTAGGCAATTCTCAGTTCACTTTGAAAAACCAGGGCCAACTTTCATGTATTTCTGGTCTAGGTTTATAGCTGTGTTAGGGATGCTTGCAATAGCAGCCTAAGAAGAAGTCTGCTGCAGACAATTGGAAATAGTATTTATTCCAGTAGGAGCAGGGTGGCATTTGAAACTTCAAGACATGTTCTGGAAATAGAATGAAATCTGTGTATGAAAAGGTCATGTATTTACTTAAGAGATATTGTAATCAGGCCCTAATACATGAATAAAAGCATAGTCAGGATGTCACAAGAGGGTATTTCTATGCTTGCTACAGAAATCTGCACAGTATCACCTTGGGCCTGTGGGATTACACAATTATCAGATTGTACCTTGAGCAGACATTTTGGAGGCACAAACAGGTCATCTTAAACTCAAAATTAATATGCTTGCAGGAGAAGAATTGGGGGAAATTTCAATTTGTTTTTTCCTGCCATGTTCCCAGAATCTCACTAGGCAATTAGTTCTCACACCATCTTGTGAAACAAAATTAAGTCACCATTTTACACATGAGGCCGTTGTAAGTCATTCACTAATTTCCCTAAGGTTATAGTTAGAAAATTAAAAATTAGAGTATGAACAGAATTTTTTAGGTACATAGTCTGCTGTTTCTACTACAGTATATTGACAATGAGTTTTCTTAAGATTTAACACTCAGTGAAGAAAAAAAATATTTAAGTATTAGACCATGTGTGAGCATCTGTATTATCATCTTACCTAGCATTGAAGACTCTTGTGACAATTTTTTGAATAATAACTAATTAAATAGAAGTTTTAACACAGTGCAAGTCTGCCTTAACTTAGGGCTTGAAAAAGTGAAAGTGAAAGTGAAGCTGCTCAGTCAGTCATGTCTGACTCTTTGCCCCCCCATTGACAGTATAGCCTGTCAGGCTTTTCCATCCATGACATTTTCCAGGCAGGAATACTGGAGTGGGTTGCCATTTCCTTCTCCAGGTACTTAGGGCTTAAAAGGTGTTTAACCTGGTGAGAAAATGCTTTTGAAAATCAAGAGCAACATGGGCATACTTACGAAGGACTATTGACAACAGGGAGTAAGGAGGGTTATTAGGCCTGAGAATCACACTCCAGAGAAGTCACAGTAAAAGGAAAGGATACAAAAACAGTTAAAAATACCTACATTGCTAATGAATAGAGGCTTTAAAACTGTGAGGAAAGAGTGAGGCAAAGAGGTCGAGAGAGAGAGAGAGAGATATGCTTTTATTCCTTTCAAAAGTTTCAGCTAAATTCATTTATCTTTCTTGGTTACAGCATTTATGGCCATGGTTGCTGATGGCTGATAGGTGTGAGAGTATGACTTGGACTTCATTCATGGGTATAAACTATTAATGTGAATCTACAGTTAATTTGTCTGTTGAATTTTCTGCTGGTGTAAAGAATACACTCCTGCCTTGATCAGTGAGATTTGTTTGTTTGTTTGTTTGTTTTTAAAGAATAGTTCAGTAAAACATCATAACTGGAAGCCAGTGATTCTCAAAAAATTTACTATAATTTTTCAAACATAATTATATTTTGATGCCTAGATAGATGCATATTTTGACACACATGACAGGACAGTAGTCCTTCTTTACTGTGGTTAGCAGGGTCAGGAGACGAGACCTGCACTGAGTCCTCCGCCTAACACCCTATGAGTGTAAGACCTTGAGAGATGAAATTCAGATCTAGGGTCTCAAAGCTGCTTAGGAGACAGCTCAGTTTCTGGTCTCCTGGTTTTACTGTCAATAAGCTGCCTCTGCCCAACTTCAGATTTACCTGCCATACCTTTCTCCTATAAACTTGGTTTCCATTCCCATTCCCACCAATTCTAACATTAACTCTGAAAGCCTGAGTGAGCTCAGTACTTTGAGGAAATACAGAGGCATTTTTGTTAGTCCTAACACTCATAATTGTCATTCTCTTTTTCAGTATACTGAATTCAGTAGTGATTTTCGTCCAAAGCTTTCACACAGTCTCCTATCCATAAACTGCTTTCTGTTGTTATTTGATTATTTCATTTGTGTGTGTGTGTGTGTGTGTGTGTTGCTTCCACAGCTAATATGAATCTTCCTTAAAAGCAGGGCCACATGTTACAATCATGTAAAGAAAAACAAGGAAAACAATTATTTATGGGTCACTATTTACCTAATGGCTTTTGAGGGCAAGAAAACATCCAGAGTAAAGGCCTTTTAGTGGCTATCAGCTAATTAACAGTAGTTGCCATAGAAAAGATAGTTACTTGTTTGTTGCTTAGCTTTCATTTCAAAGTACAGATGCTTTTTTATTATTTTTGTATGTTATTGCCTTAACTCCTCTATATTTATCACTCCCCTATATTTGGTTGTGAAAGCTTGAGTTATAAGTAATTTGAATCTCTCAAATATTAAAATATATTCTAACATTTATCCAGGTCACTCTTAAATATATCTTGCTGACTTCCATATGAATACAAGAATGTATATCTGATTGACCTAGAAGACCACTTCAAATCTGAATCAATAAGATTAAATCCTTTGTTTTAGGGAAAACTTAAGACTTCTGATGTTCACATTTAAAGCAAATAAGTTTGATAATTTGTCACGTTTTTATTTCTTTACATATGGTTTCAGTATTATGTATTTAGATATATTGTAATCAGTTGTTTGAGAAAGAATGCAAACATAAGCTATTTACCAGTCAATATAAGTGGTTTCTATTGATACTTGGTTTACTTGTGTGCCTGATCTTGAACCAATATTGCCAAAAAAGAAAAAAAAAGAAAAAGCTTATTACCTGCTGGAAAATTGTACAAGTGTGTGAATTATTCCAAGTTCAATGATTGATGGAACAGAGGCAAAATTTGTGAAGTGGACAGAAAGATATTGTTTATTTTTACTTTCAAATAGTGGAAAGGCTCTCCTGGCTGGATATAATTTTTTAACTACAATTTAACTTCCTTTCCCCAACCTGCTTATTAAGAGTGGTGCTACAAGTGGGAGAGAAATAGTTTCAGATGTTAAAGGGTTGGAGAGATTTCCTGAAAATTTTGTTTTGTTTGTAAGTTAAGTAGCTATCATTGTCTGAGCCTTGGAAAAGTATTGAAACATCTATGAGGGAGAAAGCACATAGGAAATGTATAAATTTGGAGTGTGGTATTAGAAGACTGACTTAACATGAGCATGAAGAAGCTATGAACTGTGGTGAATTTCACTATGGCATTAAGGACTGGGATGCTATATGGAAATGTCTTCTCTGCTTAAAATCTCTGCTCATAGAGGGAAGAACATTTCAGAGAACACATTTATGCTCCATAGACTGAGATAACTAAAGGAGAATGTGTATATATACACATATACACTTACAACAGATATGTGTTGTATATGTGTGTACACATACAACTATGTAAACTAACAACTAATACAGGTAAAAGTCAAATAAGAAAAGCAGTAGAATAAATTTAAGTGAAATAACTGGAGTAATAATATGCTACAAAGAAAAACATTTTGAGCTACTTTGCAAGAAACAGCTGTGTTGCATTTTAATTTGAAGCAAATACCATTGACAGTAATATAGGAAAGAAAACATCACTAGGAGATCTAAATTACCTCCAAGGTCTTAGGTTTTTATAGTTCTAATTTATATGATTCTACTGATCTACAGATTTTTTTTTGTTGTTAAGTATATGCTCTCCATAGTTACAAATACTGAATGGGTAAATTTTATCATCTTTAAAATTATTAAAAAGCATTCTAATTTAAAGGAATCTCATCTTCCAATATAAAGGTAACAGCTGGCTGGAATTATGGAGCTGAAATATTGTTTAGTTTGTCTCAAAACTGTGTTATGTGCTGAAGTAGTAGCTAAGTGGATAACATACTTAAAAAGCTCATATTTGTTTCACAATTATAATTTATTTCCTTGATATTCTTCTGGTTTTCACTTGTATATGAGAAGTGACTCTTAAACATCTAAAAATAACCTCCTCTCTTTCAAGTTAAAATATTTTAACAAGTGCTTTTTAAATTACTGCTGCTGCTGCTGCTAAGGCGCTTCAGTCGTGTCTGACTCTGTGTGACCCCATAGACGGCAGCCCAATATACAATATTAAAAATTAACTCTAATTTGCAAGATTTCTGATTTGAATATGCTTATGGCCTGAAGTGTCCTCCCCCTTTCATGTGTTGAAATTTGAACCTCAAAATGTGACTTTCTTTGGAGATGAGGCCTTAAGGAGGTAACTAAGATAAAATGAGGTCATAGAGGGGCAGAGTCCTAATCGAGAATGAATGGTGTCCTTATAAGCAGAGGAGACTAGGACAGAAAAGACAGATGGCAGGAAAACCACATGAGAGCACAGGAAGAAAATGGCCATCTACAAGCAGGGAGAGAGTCCTCAGAATGAACCAGATTTGCTTACACCTTGATTTTGGACTGCTAGACTCCAGGATGGTGAGGGAAAAAAAAAAACCAAAAACTTCTATTATTTAAGCCACTATTTCTACAGTATTTGGTTATGGCACCTTACAAACTCATATAAATATTAAAGACAAAATGTAAGCTTATAAGGCATTGATCTTGTCCATTTCTTGTCACCATTCACAACTCCCATCCCTACAAGAAAAATGTTTAAAAGTTAAGCATAAGCTTTCACCTGAGAGGGAGAAAACTTGAAGATGTCTCCCTCAAACTTATTGCAGAAAAACAAAATTGCAATTTTTCTTGAGCCTTTCAGAGCTAAATGTGCACAGGTATATCAACTAAGTTGAAATATAAGGAAAAGCAGTCACCTGTAAGAAGAAATGTGATGTAAGAACTTGTTTATCTGAAAGAGGCCAGCCCTAATACACGTCAAATAGGAGAATTTGGTTACTGATCTTAACCAGTTGCTGAAGGCCAAGTATGTGGTAACAGGATATCATGGAACCCTTTTAGCCACAGATAGACTTCACACCTGCTCGAAGTCTCTTTTCCCTCTTTTCTTCTTTGAACATATGCAAGCAGGATTGGGAGCAGAGTGGCAGAGAGGTTGGAGAAACCCTCTCTTGCGGAAGGCTTGAAAGAAAGGAACATGGAGAGAAAGACACAATGACAAAGGAGGACAATAATTGCTGCAAGACAGAAAACAAAAGAGATAAGTTTCTATAGTTCCTTGAGAAAGCTCTCATCCTACAGCACAGAGAGAGAGGAGGCCCAAACAGAGTTCAGCCTACTACCTGATTTGAGAAGTGAGAGCTATGAGTCTGGGAAAATAAGTGGCTAGAGTTTGTAGGAAAGAGTGTAACAGAGCTGCATCAAGAAAGGACCACAGAGATCTGCAGAGACTCGCAGTAGAGTATTCAGCCTAATATGCACGAGTGCAGGCATGGAAGGAAATTACCTGGGAGTGAGAATAGAACCACCTGAAGTGATAAAAGAGAGTATATGGCTCTTACGTAGAGCTTGGGATTGTCCCTGTTCCTGCCAAGTAAATTGGAAAACTCACAGCTATGAAGCATTGGATAGAGTATCCACAAGAGTTTTGCCTCAAAAATGGGGAACACTTAACCTCAAACATTTTTCTGTCTAGTACAGACTAACAAGTTTTAAAAACAAGACCTGAAAGATCAAACTGTTTCCATGTTATTTATCCATGTCTCGGAACAGATCTCAAATATAAGAATGCAAAAATATTCATCACTCACCAAGGTAAAATTTGCAATATGTGGAGCCAATAAAAAATTATCAGGTGTCCAAAGAAGCAGGGAAATATTATCCACATTGAAATGAAAAATCAGTTCATCAGTATAATTCCAGTCTAAAGCAGATGCTTGAATTACTTCCCCAAAACATTAAAACAGTTATCAAACTGTTTTCAGTATGTTAGAATTTTATGGAGATGATATTACAGGAAAAAAGAATTACTGATTTCAAAAATATCCAGCCATTATTTTTTCAAAGATTTTTTTTTTTTCTCTAATACCATCTCTCTCCTCTTCACTCAATATTCCAATTGCACATACATTAGGCCACCTGATGTTGTCATACATCTCACTGATGCTGTAGACATTGCATTTGATGTATTTTCTTTTGTGTTTCATTTTGGATACTTTTTATTGCTATCTTGTCTAGATTACTAGACTTTTCTGCAATATCAGCATCCCATTAATCTCATCCAGTATATATTTTTCAGTTGTTACCTTTAGAAGTTGGATCTCATTCTTTTCATACACCTTATTAATCTGCTTACATTATTGAACATATTTAATATAGTTATTAATAACTTTTAATATCTTTTGATAATTAACATATCAGACTATTCATACATATTTGAAAATTAAACAACATCCTTTTGAGTAATGCATGGGGTCAAATAAGAATTGAAAAGGAACCTAGAATATATAAGGAATTGAATGAAAATGAATACTGTATGCATACCAGAATTTGAGGAAAGCGGCTAAAGTAGTGCTCTATGGAAATTTAAGGTGTAAATTATCCTTATAAGAAACTAGAAAATAAAATACTAAATGCCATCCAAAAGAGCAGAAACAAGATAATAATAACAAGATAAGAACATAGTCAATAGAATTTAAAACAAGAAAACAATGGAGAAAATAATGAAAATTATTTTATTATTTTTAAATATCAACAAAATGGAAACCCTCCAGTTAGACTGACCAGGGAGGAAAAAAGAGAGTGATAGTGGACATATAAATCACAAATGTCAAGACCAAAAGAGGAAACCTTATTACAGATCATAAAGACTTTTCAAATATAATGAGAGAATATGACAAAGAATTAAAAAAAAAAAAACTTACATATGTATACTTAAGAGGAAATAGATAACATGAGTAATCCTGTATGGATTAAAGAAATTGCATAATAAAAATATGTAGAGAAAAAATATTCCTGGCCCAGAAAATTTCCCTAGCAAATTCAACCAAACTTTTAGAAAATTATATTGAGGAACATATCTGCAGTGATGAAGTAAAAACCTCTGCAAGTCTGGAGCTCCATAAGTATATAAGAACGTTAGCAAACACTGTCTAAATCCATATTTTCAAATTCAGGTAATTAACTAAAGACTTGCAACATTCTGAAAAATATTTATCTAAGAAAAATGGCTGATTCTGATGGTGAGATTAGTGGCATTTTAGTTTCCCCTATTCCGTTCCCATCACTCCTATCCGCATTAACTTTGAAAACCAATAACCTCACAATCATACTAGTTATGACATCATGGAGGCCAGCAGCCTTCAAAATATAATGTGTTTCAGCCTTCCCACAAAGTCACAACACCAGATAATTTTTATTTTTGGTCTGTCTTGCAATTCTGTTGAAATAGCCACTGGCATTGCTTGTTTTTACTTGAGCTAAGAACTCAGTTTTAACAGCCTTTTCCCTGGAAGCCTTATCAAAAACAATTAGTGACAAATATTTATCATCATAACTTTCTGAGGCAGCAATAACAGTTTGTATAAACAAGAAACTGACCATGAAATGAAATGGTGGGAATGAGATGTCATAGTGACCTTTGCAAAGCTCCAGTCTATTCCTGGGAGTCTAAAAAGCCAGATGCATGTGAGATCTATACACAACCCCACCCAGTATGTAATATTAGGTTGATCTTTTTGATAAGTGACAGCAGTAAGTAAAGTAAATGCAGAATTTTAAATTGCAAAAGAGTTTAAAGTGTCCCCCAAGGTACTCGTAACAACTATTGGCAAAGGCTCAGAGACACTTAAGAAAAAATGTATGTCCAACCATTGTGTGTACTGGGTGCTCAGTTGCTTATTTGTGTGTGACTCTGTGTCACCCCATGGACTGTAGCCATCCAAGCCCCTCTGTCCATGGAATTTTCCAGGCAGGAATAATTTTCCAGGCAAGAATAAGGGAGCCAGTTGCCATTGTCCTACTCCGGAGAATCTTGCCAACCCAGGAATTGAACTCATGTCTCTTGGGTTCCCTGCATTGGTAGGCAGATTCTTTACCACTGTATCATCTGGGGATCCCATGTCCAGTCATTAGCTTACTCTTAATATAATCAAGCAGATACCACAATGATCGTATACAACAAATAATACAAATGTTACAGAATTAATTGAGGACAATCACAAGTAAAAAGTAGTCACTAAAACAACCACAATAATTCCTGAGGATTGAAAGAGATATGATTTCCAGAACTGTTGCATTTTATTGTTTAAAATGTCCAGTTTTCAACAACAAATTACAAATCATGTAAAGAAACAAGAAGGGGAAAAAGTAATAAAAACTCTTCCTAAAAATGTACAGACATTCAACTATTGTACAAAGACTTGAAAACAACTATTAAGAATGTATTTAAAGAACAAAAGGAAACCATGTCTAAGAAATTAAAAATATGAAAACAGTATCTTGGCAAGTAGAAAGTATCAATAAAGGAGCAGAACAATATTTGTAGAAATAATAGTCAAAACATCAATTTTGATGAAAAATTAATCTGCATATGCTATAAATTCAACAAACCCCAGAGAACATAAACCTGAAGATATCAACATCTGAAGATAGCCATATCATGGTTGAACTGTCAGAATCCAAAGAGAGAATCTTGAAAAGGATGATATTCAAAGTGCTGAAAGAAAGGAAAGAATGTTATCTAATAATTCTATATACAGGAAATTTATCTTTCAAATGTGAAAAAAGAGCTTCTTTTACATTGGGAAGATCGATATGTATACTTTTTTTCTATTCTCCTACTAAGTACAGCTAACTTCAAAAAACATCACATATACAGAACAAATATAAGAAAACTGAGAGGTAGAAAGAAGGTAGATAAACTAAGAATCTAGGAACAAGGGGCAAAGTACATTGAGTTCCTGTTTTATTGTTGTTGTTGTTTTTTGCCTCACATCTGTCACAGTTGGAGATGAAGAAAAAGAAAAAATGGAAATGACTATGGCTGCAGTCGGAAGTAAATCTCGAATGAAAGCCTTTTCTCTAGCCAAATGACCAGGAAAAAGGGAGAATCTAGCCAGACAAAAATCTTTAGACCATACCCACTCTACTCCAATCAAGTTCCACAGAAAATATCACATCTATATACTTACCTATAGCAAAATGATAATGAGGAGCCTGAGCTGCCATACTCATGAGGCTGTAATGAGATTCTTCAGAATCTTCACCAGGTTACTGTCAGAGAAAGCCAAGTAAAGAGACCATTCAACTCCACCAGTAGTAGCAAAATCTCCACTCATCATGATTTCAGTGGAGACTAGAAGGAAAGCCTGAAGTTTCACTGGCACTAAGCATTAAGGAGGAACTCCTACCCATCTCCACTGTGGAGCTCTCAGAGGAGACTTTTTGGAGTGTCACCACTTTCAGGAGTTACCACCACACCACTCTATCAGTAGATATGGAACTGCTACTTTTACCTAGATGTGCAACTCACTCAAGTGTCAGTGGAGGCTGAATCAAAAGCCTATACTTTTGCCTTTAATTGAAATTTACAAGACAGTGTCTCTCTCCCCTTCCCTTGTTGGAGTAATGTAACAGGTAGCCAGCTTAAGTTTTTTTAAAAAAAGTTTTAAAAGTTTCAACAGTATCACAACATGATATGAAAATGCCCTGTTTCAACTGAAAGTCAATCATTACACTAAGATCTTAGAAAATCTCAAGCTCTTAGAAAAAAAGTAATCACTAGGTCCCAACATAGGCATAAGAAATATATTAGAATTACTTGACAAAATGATTTTAAAGCAGCTACAATAAAAATTCTTCGCTTAAGTATGAAAAATTTATAGCAAATGCAAAATGGTAAGTCTCAGAAAACAAATAGAAATTATAAGGCAATTATAGAGGATTAAAGAAGAATCAAATTAACATTTAGCACCAAAAAAGTATATAAACTAGAAATTTTAGAAAGATCAGTAAATGGGTTCATCATTAGATTGGAGGGAATAGAGGAAGTAATCAATGAACTAGAAAATACTTCTTTTAATATGAAAGTAGAAAATGATAGGATAGACTAAAAATAAATAGTATATAGAAAATGATAGCAAAATGCAAGCATAACTCACACTTTTTAGTTATTAAAGGTAGTTGGATTAACACTTCAAGAAAAAGCAGAGATTGGCAAAAGGGTAAAAAACACATGATGGAACTCTGTGTCTGCTTTGAGTCATAACTTAGATTTAAAGAAACAAATAGTTCATAGTAAAAGGGTAAAAAAGAATGTGCTATCTGACATTAACCATAAGAGTGTAGCAGAGGCTATGTTGATATCAGGAAAAAAAAATTGACTCTTAAGACAACAATTATTACTAAACACAGAGAAGGATATTTTAGTTGATGAAAAGATCAGTTCATCAAGAAGACTCAGTTCAGTTCAGTTCAGTCGCTCAGTCGTGTCTGACTCTTTGCGATCCCATGAATCGCAGCATGCCAGGCCTCCCTGTCCATCACAAACTCCCAGAGTTTACTCAAACTCCTGTCCATCGAGTTGGTGATGCCATCCAGCCATCTCATCCTCTGTCATCCCCTTCTCCTCCTGCCCCCAATCCCTCCCAGCATCAGGGTCTTTTCCAGTGAGTCAGCTCTTTGCATGCGGTGGCCAAAGTATTGGAGTTTCAGCTTCAGCATCAGTCCTTCCAATGAGCACCCAGTACTGATCTGCTTTAGGATGGACTGGTTGGATCTCGTTGCAGTCCAAGGGACTCCGATGACACCATCCTTATGGCAGAAAGTGAAGAGGAACTAAAAAGCTTCTTGATGAAAGTGAAAGAGGAGAGTGAAAAAATTGGCTTAAAGCCCAACATTCAGAAAACTAAGATCATGGCATCTGGTCCCATCAAGAAGACTAAACAATTATAAATACATGCACCTAAGAACAGAGTCACAAAATCCATGTTGTAAAAATGGAAATAACTGAAGAGAGAAACAGAAAATTTCTTGATAGTTGGAAGCCTCATTATTCCTCTTTGAACAGTAGATATAACAATTAGGTATAAAATCAATAAACAAATAGAGGTTTAAGCAACAGTATAAGCCAATTAAAGAGCTACACAGCACTCCATGAAACAATAGAATAATATATGTTCATTCAACTACATATTGAAATCTATCTATGATAGGCTGTATGTTAGACCAGAAAACAAATCTCAATAAATGTTGAAATAATTGAAACAACATAAAGTATGTTCATCAAATGAAGTTAGATAACAATAACAATGCAATTTGGGAAGCTTTTAAAATTGTAGAAATCAAACCACATTTTCCTAAATATCCAATAGCCCATCAAAGAAAAGGGAAATTAGAAAATATTTTCAGTTGATTGAAACAAACACACACCATGCCAAAAAATATAGCTTACAATTAAAGTAGTATATAAAGGGAAACTTGGCCTTCCTAGGTGGTGTTAGTGATAAAGAATTCACTTGTCAGTGCAGGAGAGTAAGAGACACGGGTTCAATCCCTGGGTCAGGAAGATCCCCTGTAGGAGGGCAATACTCCAGTATTCTTGCCTGGAGAATCCCATGGACAGAAGAGCCTGGTAGGCTTCAATCCACAGGGTCACAAAGAGTCAGACACGACTGAAGCCACTAAGCATGCACACATAGAAGATAACTTAGAACTGTAAACTTGAGTATTGAAAAATAAGAAAGATCTCAAACCAATAGCCTAAACTTCACACTTAAGAAAGTAGAAAAATAAGGGAAAACTAAACTCTGAAGAATTAAAAGGAGGGAAATAGTAAAGACTAGAGTAAAACTTTGACAAGAAAATAAATCAAACAATAAAACCAACACAACCAAAAGTTGTTTCTATGAAAAGATAAACAACTAGACTGAACTCAAAACACAAAACAAGCAATTCAGATTCATATATCAAGAATTGTGGGAACATTACTATTGAATGCTGCTGCTACTAAGTTGCTTCAGTCATGTCCAACTCTGTGTGACCCCACAGAAGGCAGCCCACCAGCCTCCTCCATCCCTGGGATTCTCCAGGCAAAAACACGAGTGGGTTGCCATTTCCTTCTCCAATGCATACATGCTAAGTCACATCAGTCGTGTCTGACTCTGTGCAACCCCATGGACAGCAGTCTACCAGGCTCCTCTGTCCACGGGATTCTCTAGGCAAGAATACTAGAGTGGGTTGCCATGTCCTTCTCCAACTATTGAATAAAAGGTACTAAATTAAAAAAAGATTATAATGACATAATATGAACACTTTAAGCCAACAAGTTAGGTAACACAGATAAAATAGATACATTCCTATAAATCTATAATGAGTAAAAAGATTGAATTAGTAATTAGGGAACTTCTCACAACTCAAACCTTGGCCCAGATGGTTCACTCTTGAATTCTACAAAATACTTAAACTATTAACACAATTTTTTTTGCAAACTAATCCAAAAAGTAAAAAGGGAAGAGGAGACCATTCTGTGAGGCCAGCATTAACTTGTTATCAAAACCAGATATGGGAAGGAAAGTAAACTACAGAATGATACCTTTTAAGTATAAATTCAGAAGTCCTAAGAAAATTACCAGATAGAAAGAGTGTATTAAAAGTTTTATATATCATGAATAATTCAGATTTATCCTATTGATACAGGTTTGACACAGGTTTGCTTACAATGGTGATGAAAATGTTTTTATAATTAGATAATGATCATGACTGCATATCTCAGTGAATATACTGAAAATCCACCAATCCATACATTTAAAAGGATGAGTTTTATAGTATGTGAATTATAGCTCACAAAACTACTCTAAAAAGTAATATGAATCCTACCCAATTTTGTTCAAAGAATTTAAGAAGTGGTAACACATAATCCATATTATAAAGCATGTGTTATGTGTGTGCTCAGTCACTAAGTTGTGTCTGACTCTTTGCAACACTATGGACTTCAGCCTGCTAGGCTCCCCTGTCCATGGGATATTTCAGGCAATAATACTGGAGTGGGTTGCCATTTCCTCTGCCATGGGTCCCAACCCAGGGATAGAACCAGTGTCTATCTCCCACATTGGCAGGCAGATTCTTTACCACTCTGCCACCTGGGAAGTCCCAAACCATGTATTACCTGGATCCCAAATTAGAAGGCAGCAAAAGAAAGAACAAATTTGCAACACAATATTCCTCCCGAATACAGATGCAGAAATACTGGAACAATAACCATTTGAATTTTGCAACATGTATAACAAACCATACATGATGACCAAGTGGGTTTTACATAGATTATACTTTGAAAAGTGCAAACCTAGATTATCCTTTGAAACGTGATCTATTTAACTCACCATTCGCAGCTAGTAGAGTGACTAAATTTCTCTGAAATGCTGACTGTTGATGAGAATGATAAGCAACTGGTGCTCTCATATTTTATGGTGGGAATGCAATGGGTATGAGTTCAGTTCAGTTCAGCCACTCAAGTTGTGTCCAACTCTTTGCGACCCCATGAATCGCAGCAAGCCAGGCCTCCCTGTCCATCACCAACTCCCGGAGTTTACTCAAACTCATGTCCATCGAGTCGGTGATGCCATCCAACCATCTCATCCTCTGTCATCCCCTTCTCCTCCTGCCCCCAACCCCTCCCAGCACCAGAGTCTTTTCCAATGACTCAACCCTTCACATGAGGTGGCCAAAGTATTGGAGTTTCAGTTTCAGCATTAGTCCTTCCAATGAACACCCAGGACTGATCTCCTTTAGGATGGACTGGTTGGATCTTCTTGCAGTCCAAGGGACTCTCAAGAGTCTTCTCCAACACCACAGTTCAAAAGCATCATTTTTTAGCACTTAGCTTTCCTCACAGTCCAACTCTCATGTCCATACATGACCACTGGAAAAACCATAGCCTTGACTAGACAGACCTTTGTTGGCAAAGTAATGTCTCTGCTTTTTAATATGCTATCTAGGTTGGTCATAACTTTCCTTCCAAGAAGTAAGTGTCTTTTAATTTCATGGCTGCAAGCACCATCTGCAGTGATTTTGGAGCTCAGAAAAATAAAGTCAGCCACTGTTTCCCCATCTATTTGTCATGAAGTGATGGGACCCGATGCCGAGATCTTAGTTTTCTGAATGTTGAGCTTTAAGCCAACTTTTTTACTCTCCTCTTTCACTTTCATCAAGAGGCTTTTTAGTTCCTCTTCACTTTCTGCCATAAGAGTGGTGTCATCTGCATGTCTGAGGTTATTGATATTTCTCCCGGCAATCTTGATTCCGGCTTGTGCTTCTTCCAGCCCAGCGTTTCTCATGATGTACTCTGCATATAAGTTAAATAAGCAGGGTGACAGTATACAGCCTTGACATACTCCTTTTCCTATTTGGAACCAGTTTCTTGTTCCATGTCCAGTTCTAACTGGTGCTTCCTGACCTGCATTCAGGGTTCTCAAGAGGCAGGTCAGGTGGTCTGATATTCCCATCTCTTTCAGAATTTTCCACAGTTTATTGTGATCCACACAGTCAAAGTCTTTGGCAGTCAATAAAGCAGAAATATATGTTTTTCTGGAACTCTCTTGCTTTTTTGATGATCCAGCGGATGTTGGCAATTTGATCTCTGGTTCCTCTACCTTTTCTAAAACCAGCTTGAACATCTGGAAGTTCACGGTTCACGTATTGCTGAAGCCTGGCTTGGAGAATTTTGAGCATTATTTTACTAGCGTGTGATATGAGTGCAATCATGCGGTAGTTTGAGTTCAGATCTGTGGCTCAGATCATGAACTCCTTATTGCCAAATTCAGACTTAAATTGAAGAAAGTAGGGAAAACCGCTAGACCATTCATGTATGACCTAAGTCAAATCCCTTATGACTATACAGTGGAGGTGAGAAATAGATTTAAGAGACTAGATCTGATAGAGTGCCTGAAGAACTATGGACAGAGGTTCGTGACATTGTGCAGGAGTCAGGGAGCAAGACCATCCCCACGGAAAAGAAATGCAAAAAGGCAAAATGGTTGTCTGAGGAGGCCTTAAAAATAGCTGTGAAAAGAAGAAAAGCGAAAAGCAAAGGAGCAAAGGAAAGATATTCCCATTTGAATGCAGAGTTCCAAAGAATAGCAAGGAGAGATAAGAAAGCCTTCCTCAGCGATAAATGCAAAGAAATAGAGGAAAACAACAAAATGGGAAAGACTAGAGATCTCTTCAAGAAAATTAGAGATACCAAGGGAACATTTCATGCAAAGATGGGCTCAGTAAAGGACAGAAATGATATGGACCTAACAGAAGCAGAAGATATTAAGAAGAGGTGGCAAGAATACACAGAAGAACTGTACAAAAAAGATCTTCACGACCAGATAATCACGATGGTGTGATCACTCACCTAGAGCCAGACATCCTGGAATGTGAAGTCAAGTGGGCCTTAGAAAACATCACTAAGAATGAAGCTAGTGGAGGTGATGGAATTCCAATTGAGCTCTTTCAAATCCTGAAAGATGATGCTGTGAAAGTGCTGCACTATATATGCCAGCAAATTTGGAGAACTCAGCAGTGGCCACAGGACTGGAACACGTCAGTTTTCATTCCAATCCCAAAGAAAGGCAATGACAAAGAATGCTCAAACTACCGCATGATTGCACTCATCTCACACACAATGGGTATAGTCACTTGGAAAAAATTGCCAGTTTCTTATGAAGTTAAGCATTTACCAGATGACTTTGCAATTTCTTATCTAGGCATTTTCCAATTGAAATAAAAAGTTTCTGTTTATACAAATTCTTGAGTACAAATTCTATTTACATCTTTATTTGTTATAAGCAACTCACCCCCAAATGGAGAAAAGAAAAACTTGTGCATATAAATGAAAGGAACAAACTCATGACACATAAAGCATTAATGAATCATAAATGCATTATTTTAAGAGAAAGAAGCTAGACTGTAAATGATTTCAAGTGTATAATCCATTTATATGACATTCTGGGAAGGGTAAAACAAGAGGCAAAACAAGTTTCACAGAACTGAAATCTGTGATTGGCAGGGACTGGGGTGAGAAAAGTTCTTGTCTACAAAGAGGAAAGCCTCTTTTATTAATGTTAAAATATTCTTATGTTAAGTGATACATATTAGAATATGATACATATCATTTAAGCAAATTACATGTGAATCAAATGACTATTTATAACATGACTAAATTAAATTATATGCAATAAATAGGTAATTTAAATGAATATGACACATCATATATGTATCTTTGAAATTTAAAAATTTGACAGAGCACCAGAGTTATTTTAATTTTGATGAATTCCCTTCAGTTTTAAATATCCACACATGTATGTATATGCAGTAAACTACAGGTATATGATTCTGATTGTCTCGTATAATTTATTACAGTAACCACACTAACATCAATAATAACCAATAGCTGCATCTGATTTTCACTCTAACTCCAGAAACATAATGTTAGTGTTTTAAGTTTTATTAACTTAAAAGTTTGGAGAGATTAAGATACCATCTCAGAAATTAGGGAGTAGAGCAACTTGGATATTGAGTAAAAGGTATTTACTTTAAAAAATACATTATACTGGACCACTGTATATTTAACTATCCCTCCAAATTTAAAATGTAATGATGCTTTTAATTTTCTTGGATCCTAAAAGTTACATTTGACACATAAAAATTTTATTTTCATGTATCAGAATTTCATATTACATTTTCCATTTTATTTAAGCATTGGTAAGCATCTCTTTATAGTAAAATTCATATTTAACCTAAAAATGAATACAATGTACTATCATAAAAAAGGTTTTTACTTTCAACACTTCCCAAATATTCCTTATCCAATAATAATTAATAAGACATTTTCCCATTATTTTTGAAGTCTTATTTGCAGTATATTTATATGCATAATGTTAGATATTTATGTGTTTTTAGTTATTTTATGCTGCCCATGGGTTTCAATTATTACAACCTCAAGACATACAATTTTTGTGCACTTAAAAATCTATTGAAAGTAGATCTCATGTTATTACAATAAAGATAAAATAAAACAAAATATATGTATAGTCATAGAATTAGACTCCATTAATTTTCTGTTCTCTCTTTTTAAAAGTTATCATTTTAGTACTCTTTCACCTAAACTTTAAGATTGTTTTCTAAAATTATTTAGAAAAACATATTAAAGAATAAAACTTTTCAACAAATACGCTTTTGATCAGTAAACAATAATTAACATAGGACACTCAAGAAAAAAAAAAAAGTTTCTTATAAAACCAAACTGACATTCAAACAAAAAGCACAAACTATAATGAAGATAAAACAACTCAGTAAATGCATTTTCTATGAACATTTTCTGATTAAACTATTAGACAAACTATTCTCTCTTGATGACTGCAAAGACTTGCAGGTTGTCAGCATACAGCTAGATACCTAAAGCTGAGCAGAAATTAAGCTTAAAAACAGCTCAATTCCTAGTTGAGAGAATTACATTTTAGCTGATCACTTAGTTGTAGCATATGAGAAACCCTAAACCACAAGACCCAGGTAATATATGCCTGGATTCCTGACCCAAGGAAACTGTGAGCTAGTAATTGTTGTGTGGTCCACTAAATTTTGGGTAACATTTTGTTTATGAAGCAATAGATAGCTACTTCCAGTTTATATCATTTTATAATAATCCAGTCCAGCTTCATTTTTCCCAGCTTTATTTATGTATAATTGGCAAATAAAACCATAAAATATTTAAAGTGTACAAGATGATGATTTGATATATCTATACATTTAAAAGGATCGTCCTACATCGACTTAACTTATCCATCACCTCACATGTTAACCTTTTGTTTTTGGTGTGTTTTTGTTTGTCTGTTCATTTACTTGGGGGTGTGGTGAGAACATTTATATTATACTATGTTTGCAAGTTTCAAATACACAGTGGTAACCATGTTATACATTAGATCTCAGACTTTATTCATCCTGTAGCTGAAAGGCTTATATCCTTTAACCAACCTTTCTCTATTCCCCCACTCACCTGGCTCCTGGAAACCACTTTTCTACTTGTTCTTTTGAGTCTGACCTCTTTATTTCCCTTTTGAGATTCCACATATAAGTGATGCAATGCAGTATATGTCTTTCTCTGCCTGCATTATTTCACTTAGCACAAGTTTATTTTTGATAAAGAGATTTTTGCCACTAGGTTCAAAGTCTTAGATTAGTACATGACTTAGTTTGTTCTCTCTAAAGTAGAGCTCATCATTTCCAACTGTCTTCTTTGGAAGTTGGGTGCTTTTGGATGGTGCTGTGTTACATACCTTGTGCATACCAGGTCCCAGAGACCCCAAAGAGACTGAGACAGAGCTGTGTTTGGGTGTCTCCTGAGGAGGTACGGGTCAGCAGTGGACTGCTGCAGGGGCATAGGCTCTGGGTACAGTAGATCTGGTATGGCATAAGCCCTTTTGGAGGAGGTCTCATTAACCCCACCATAGAGCCACCAGAACTAACACAGGACTGGGGAAACAGACTCTTGGAGGGCAGAAACAGAAACTTGTATGCACCAGGACCCAGGAGAAAGGAGCAGTGACCCCACAGGAGACTGACCCAGACTTGGCTGGGAGTGTCCAGGAGTCTTTGACAGAGGCATGCACTGGCAGTAGCCTGCCGTAGGGTTGGGGGCCCTCAGTGTAGCAGTGCATGCATGGGGCCTTTTGAAGGAGGTCACCATTATCTTCATTACCTCCCCACCGTGGTTTGGCCTCAGATCAAATAACAGGGAGGGAACACAGAAGCGCCCATTATCAGAAAACTGGATTAAAGATTTACTGAGCATGACCCCACCCATCAGAACAAGACCCAGTTTCCCCCTCAGTCAGTCTCTCCGATCAGGAAGCTTCCATAAGCCTTTTATCCTTCTCCATCAGAGGGCAGACAGACTGAAAACCATAAGCATAGAAAAACTAACCACTCTGTTCACATGGACCACAGCCTTGTGTAACTCAATGAAACTATGAGCAGTGCTATGTAAGGCCACAGAAGATGGACAGTTATGGTGGAGAGTTCTGACAAAATGAGGTCCACTGGAGAAGGGAATGGCAAACCACTTCAGTATTCTTGCCTTGAGAACCCCGTGAACAGTATGAAAAGGCAAAAAGATAGGACACTGATACAGGAACTCCCCAGGTTGGTAGGTGCCCAATATGTTACTGGAGATCAGTGGAGAAATAATTCCAGAAAGAATGAAGAGATGGCGCCAAAGCAAAAACAACACCCAGTTCTGGATGTAACTGGTGATGGAAGGCAAGTCCAATGTTGTAAAGAGCAATATTGCATAGGAACCTGGAATGTTAGGTCCATGATTCAATGCAAATTGGAAGTGGTCAAACAGGAGATGGCAGGAGTTAACATTGATATTTTAGGAATCAGCAAACTAAAATGGATTAGAATGGGTGAATTTAACTCAGAGGACCATTATATCTATGACTGTGGGCAAGAAACCCTTGGAAGAAATGGAGTAGTCAACATAGTCAACAAAAGAGTTTGAAATGAAGTACTTGGATGCAGTCACAAAAAAATGACAGAATGATCTCTGTTCATTTCCAAAGCAAACCATTAAATATCACGGTAATCAAAGTCTATGCCCTGACCAGTAATGCTGAAGAAGCTGAAGTTGAATGGTTCCATGAAGGCCTACAAGACCTTTAGAACTAACACGCAAAAAAATGTCCTTTTCACTATAGGGGACTGGAATGAAAAAGTAGGAAGTCAAGAAATACCTGAAGTAACAGACAAATTTGGACTTGGAGTACAGAATGAGGCAAGTCAAAGCTTAACAGAGTTTTGCCGAGAGAAGGCACTGACCATAGCAAACACCCTCTTCCAACAACACAAGAGAAGACTCTACACATGGACATCACCAGATGGTCAATACTGAAATCAGATTGATTATATTCTTTGCAGCCAAAGATGGAGAAGCTCTACACAGTCAGCAAAAACAAGACCAGGAGCTGACTGTGGCTCAGACCATGAACTCCTTATTTACAAATTCAGACTTACATTGAAAAAAGTAGGGAAAACCACTAGACCATTCCAGTATGACCTAAATAATTTCCCCTACGATTTTACAATGGAAGTAACAAATAGATTCTTGGGATTAGATCTGATAGAGTGCCTGAAGAACTATGGACAGAAATTCATGACATTGTACAGGAGGCACTAATCAAGACCATCCCCAAGAAAAAGAAATGCAAAAAGGGAAAATGGTTGCCTAAGGAGGCCTTGCAAATAGCTGAGAAAAGAAGATAAGCCAAAGGTAAAAGAAAAGGAAAGATATACCCAAATGAATGAAGAGTTCTAAAGAATAGCAAGGAGAGATAAGAAAGACTTCTTCAGTGATCAATAAAAAGAAATAGAGAAAAATGATAGAATGGGAAAGACTAGAGATCTCTTTAAGAAAATTAGAGATACCAAGGGAATATTTCATGCAAAGATGGGCACAATAAAGGACTGAAATGGTATGGACATAACAGAAGCAGAAGATATTAAGAAGAGGTGGCAAGAATACACAGAAGAACTATACAAAAAAGATCTTCACGACCCAGATAATCACGATGGTGTTATCATTCACCTTGAGCCAGACATCCTGGAATGTGAAGTCAAGTGGGCCTTAGGTAGCATCACTACAAACAAAGCTAGTGGAGGTGATGGAATTCCAGTTGAACTCTTTCAAATCCTAAAAGATGATGCTGTGAAAGTGCTGCACTCAATATGCCAGCAAATTTGGAAAACTCAACAGTGGCTACAGGACTGGATCGTGTCAGTTTTCATTCCAATCCCAAAGAAAGGCAATGACAAAGGATGCTCAAACTATCACAGAATTGCACTCATCTCACACACTAGCAAAGTAATGCTCAAAATTCTTCAAACCAGGCTTCAACAGTGAAGCCATGAACTGTGAACTTGCAGATGTTCAAGCTGGTTTTAGAAAAGGCAGAGGAACCAGAGATCAAATTGCCAATGTCTGTTGGATCATTGAAAAAGCAAGAGAGTTCCAGAAAAATATCTACTTCTGCTTTATTGACTATGCCAAACTATTTGACTGTGTGGATCACAGCAAACTGAGGAAAATTCTGAAAGAGATGGGAATACCAGACCACCTGACCTGCCTCCTGACAAATCTGTATGCAGGTCAAGAAGCAGCAGTTATAACTGGACATGGGACGACAGACTGGTTCCAAATTGGGAAAAGAGTACATCAAGGCTGTATACTGTCACCCCGCTTATTTAACTTATATGCAGAGTACATCATGAGAAACGCTGGGCTGGAGGGAGCACAAGCTGGAATCAAGATTGCCGGGAGAAATAGCAATAACCTCAGATATGCAGATGACACCACCTTTATGGCAGAAAGTGAAGATGAACTAGAGAGCCTCTTGGTGAAAGTGAAAGAGGAGAGTGAAAAAGTTGGCTTAAAACTCCACTTTCAGAAAAATAAGATCCATGGCAAAATAGATGGGGAAACAGTGGAAACAGTGGCTGACTTTATTTTTCTGGGCTCCAAAATCACTGCAGATGGTGACTGCAGCCATGAAATTAAAAGATGCTTGTCATTGGAAGAAAAGTTATGACCAACATAGACAGACTATTAAAAAGCAGAGACATTACTTTGTCAACAAAGGTCCCTCTAGCCAAAGCGATGTTTTTTCCAGTAGTCATGTACGGATGTGAGAGTTGGAGTATAAAGAAAGCAGAGCACTGAAGAATTGATGCTTTTGAACAACGCTGTTAGAGAAGACTCTTGAGAGTCCCTTGGACTGGAAGGAGATCCAGTCAGTCCATCCTAAAGGAAATCTGTCCTTAATATTCTTCAGAAGGCCTGATGCTGAAGCTGAAACTCCAATACTTTCGGCACCCGATGTGAAGAACTGACTTATTTGGGGAAAAAAAAAACAAAAAACCTGATTTGGGAAAGATTGAAGATAGGAGGAGAAGGGGACAACAGATGATGAGATGGCTGGATGGCAACACCGACTCAATAAACATGAGTTTGAGTAAACTCTGGGAGTTGGTGATGGACAGGGAGGCCTGGCTTGCTGCAGTCTATGGGTTTACAAAGAGTTGGACACAACTGAGTGACTGAACTGAACAGAACTGAACTGATGTTACTTACTAAAAGACTTCCTGAGTATTCATGGTTTGAATATTCTCTGAATTTCTTATTGCCCTTCCTACTGATATGTATTCCCACCACTTGAAATGTTTGTATTTAATGAAATGGCAACCCACTCCAGTATTCTTGCCTGGAGAATCCCATGGATGGAGGAGCCTGGCGGGCTACATTCCACAGGGTCGCAAAGAGGTGGACACGACTGAGCGACTTCACTTTGCATGATTTCGATACTGACTCTAATCAGAGTACAGTTCATGGTACATGCACTAACAAATCTAGAAATACACACACACACACACACACACACACACACAGAGTTATAAGGCTTTTCCAGTTGCAGTGCAGGAGGCCCAGGTTCGATCCCAGGTCGGGAAAGTCAGAAAAGAGAATGGCAATCCACTCCAGTATTCTTGCCTGGAGAATTCCGAGGATAGAAGAACCTGGGAGGCGACATTGCCTGGAATCGCAAAGAGTTGGACTTGTCTGAGTGGCTATCATTCACAGTTATACTTTGAACTACTAGACAGAATTCTGAGCATATGTATTCAGAAATATCCTGAACTACAGTTCTTCCCATAAGAGCAGAATTTTTTCACCCTGCCAGACAAGTCTTATTATGGGTTCCTGACTCTCTCAATACTGAGCTTTCCAAGGATGCTAATAGAATGTGATAGAGAAAAGCTTTAGTTTTGCAGTTAAATTTACTAACCATGGCAAAATTCCTGCTTCATTTATTTAAAAATGTGTACTTAAAAGATTTTAGAATCAAATGAAGTAACATATGGAAAGTAGCACAGCTTTTGGTTCAGATTAAATGGTGACTATTATTATCACTAATTTTCATATACTACATTTATCAATGTAAAAACTTCCTTACATAAAAAGTTCTCCAAAAGAAAGTATGTTAGAATTTTAGATTAATTTAATACAACAATTAACTAAATCTACCCTGGGATTTACACACATACACACACACACACGTGTGTGTGTGTGTGTGTGTATAAATATATGCATTAATAATACTGCCTGGGTAGCTCAGCTGGTTAAGAATCTGCCTGCAATGCAGGAGACCCCAGTTCAATTACTGGGTCAGGAAGATCCCCTGGAGGATGGCATGGCAACCCATCCCAGTATTCTTGCCTGGGGAATCCCCATGGACAGAGGAGCCTGCAGGGTTACAGTCCATGAGAATGTGAAGATTCGGACACGACTGAGCGACCGAGTACAACAGCAACAATACGTTATAAATCACACTGGAAGTGCGGACATTGCACAGAAAGGTTGAAATGTGGTTTCTCAATATAGTTTCATTATAAAATGACTCAATATTCTTAATACATAACAGATAATATAGGCAAGTCATACAGATTATAATTGAATCCTTGGAAGTATCAAGCTAGGAGAGTAAGAAAAAAAGAAAACTATATGCTATACCCTTGATAACACCAGCCATTAAAAAATATTTTTAAAAAAATAAACATTGCCCTTCTATTAATAGAAAGATATTCTTGTATATTTATTTACATAATTTAATTTCTTATAGTACACCTTAAATATACAGGATATGAAGCTAAATAAGCTTTATTTGGTAGTTCATGTGTAGCTTATAGAGCATGTTTTATTTTGGGGTTTGTTTGCTTTGTGAATAAACAAAAAAATTTACAAAGTAAACACAAATCAAAGAAAAGACCATTGACTTTCTTAATAGCATATTCACTTAATGTAGCTAAAACTAAAATATAAAGATGGAGTTGACTACAAATACGGTTTGTATTTATTTTCTTTTACTGTTAGTTGATTTTTCTTATTTTGAACAATTTGGGTATTGATGATATTGCCTTTATAGTTGTTTTATTTTGTTATGGTGGTGGTTTAATCACTAAGTTGTGTCTGACTCTTGTGATCCAATGGACGGTAGCCTGCCAGACTCCTCTGTCCATGGGATTCTCCAGGTAAGAATACTGGAGTGGGTTGCCATTTCCCTCTCCAGGGAATCTTCCCAACCCAGGGATTGAACCCTGGTCTCCTGCATTGTAGGCAGATTGTTTACAGGCTAAACTACAAGGGAAGTCCTTTGTCTTGTTATACTGCTAGTGAATTTAAATGAAATTAAAAATCCATTGAGGAAATAAAACTTGTACCCCAAAACACAATAACGAGAAGAATCAAAGAACCTGTCATCTGTATATGAACAATGGCATATTTCATATCTGGTCAGATATAAATTAGTGAAAACAGAGGTTGAGTCATTCAGCTTACATAGTGCTTACACAAGGAGAATAAATATTGACCCCGAGTTTGTTTTTAGGAACAACTCTTAGTTGTGCTGTTTCTGATGCAGTGACACTGCTGCTGTGGCACTAAATGAGTTTCAGTTTTAAGATCTATTTGAGTAGGAATGGTGCCTAAGGGATCTGGGTATTATATATATGTATATATATTTAATTAAAAAATGTACCAAAAAAACCCCAAATCATTGTTGTTTGCTGTAAGCATCTGGAATCTTATGAAATCAATACTATTTACACCATTTAATATTTCTACATTTAAACTTTACAGCAGGTCTATATAACCAAAATTATTGAATTTTTACCCTGACTTTAAAAGTTATTTTGTTTCACAATAAGCTTTCCTGACTTTAAGAAGGAAAAACAAACAACAAAAGACATTTCTGCATTAATAATCAGTGTGGAGTTAATAAAAGTAATAATACTTTTAAAAATAATACATTAGTGTGGGAAAATATATATTATAGCTTTCTCTTTCTCTGGCTCCTTCTCTCTCCCTTCCTGTCTTCTTATCTTCCTCCTTCCTTCCTATTCTCTCTTTCTCTTTCAAACAGAATTTCAATTGAAAGTAGAAGACAAGTTAATTTGAGTCAAAATTAAATGGATTTATTTTCTCCTATTTGGATTTCCTTCTTGGTAATGATGGATGCCAGAATTATCACCACATGTAATAGTAGTTTAGGTGATGGCCAATAGTTAGAATAAATAAAGCCAAATCAATATTGTTTACTAATTTGCACTGTACTAACAGATTTATCTTTGGATATTAGGGACAATATAGGAAGAGAGAGGAAAGGAAGAGAGAGATTCCATAGTCATACATTACAACTAAAATAATGAAAGAACTCAACCCAAAAAAATAATAAAAAGTAAAAAAGATAATACAATTTACATTTCCACCAAAAGTATCCAGAGTTTCCAATTTATTCATATTGTCACTGACATTTACCATATTTTTGTTTTATCTTTTTTTTTTTTAATGTTTTTGATAATAGCCATCCTAATGGGTGTGATTTTGCTTTGCATTTTTCCCTGGTGATTATTGATGGCTTCCCAGGTGGTGCTAGTGGTAAAGAACCCATCTGCCAATGCAGGAGACATAAGAGACAACAGGTTCAAACTGTGGGTTGGGAAAATCCCATGGAGGAAGGCTTGGCAATCCACTCCAGTATTCTTGCCTGGAGAATCCCATGGACAGAAGAGCCTGGTGGGCTATGGTCCATGGAGTCCCAAAGCGTCGGACATGACTGAAGTGACTTAGCATGCACGTACTGATGATGATTATTGATGTTGTTTATCTTTCTATATACCTCTTGGCCATTTGTTGTCTTCTTTGGAGAAATGTCTATTCACATTTTTTGTCATTTTGCTATTGAGTTGTAAGAGTTTCTTATATAATTGGAAAGTTAACTCCTCATCAGATATATGATAGAAGCTAAGGTACTGAAAAGCTAGCTCTCTGACAGTGACAACAGGAGATTTATGGAAAATCAGGGTTTGGCTTACCATTATCTCAATGGGAACAAAATGTAAGAGAAAGTATAATTTATCTAGTAAAGTGTTTAAAAAAAGTCTGGATGTCCTCAGTAACTATTCCATCACTAATCACCTCCAACCTGGATGTTATAGATATTTTCTATTTCTCTCTTTTCATATGCAATAAACATCAAGTATTCTTTTATAAAGGTGAGGTAGGGACCATTTGAATACACTTTCATCTTTGTTTCCAGTTTTGCATCATTTTTCTACTTCACCAGCCTTCTCTACTACACTAGTATCTTACTTTGTCCTACTAAGTGTCTCTTCTGACTTCTCTCCCTCTTCCTCAGAAATGCCAAATTTTCCTTACTGAAAATACAGTTCTATCATGTCATGTTTATGCTTGAGCACCTTGACTCAATTCATGTTTTTAAACACAAAACATACACCCTCTACTATGAGATAAAGCTCTTTCATAAAATGTCCTAATCTCCATTTTCTGTGTTGTGACTTAGTTAAATTAACACTCAGGGTGTTGAGTGATGAACCCAGGTTTTACAAATGACCATAGGGGAGTTGAAGTGGAGTAATTTATTACTCTTAGGTCCTGGATGAAATGCAAGGCATACCTACAGAGACTATGAGGGAAGGTCAAGGAAGGGTGCAGTCACAGAGAGAGAGAGAGGCACAGGATCTGGGACTAATGTCTTTATTGGGCTCTGTCAGTGGAATTCTTAGGGATTCCCAGGTTTACAGCCAGATTGGTCAATTAAAACCAAAAATAAAAGGGTTTTGGTAAACTCTGCAGTGTCTTATATAATGGATGTGAATGGGGGAAGGCATAGGTCCTGGGAAGCAAGGGAGACTCTTTATCACAAGGGCCATTGATGAAGTCATATCAGGAACTTACATTTACTTGCCACTTTGAGGGCTATTATGTAGAACATGCTCTTGCAGTTTAAGGTACCTCTGCAGGCTGTTTGGGCAAAAAAATGGAGGTTGAGGAGGTAGCAATACCATGGAGTAGCTTAGCTAAATTCTTATGACGTCTACCAACATTATTTCTACTGCAGTCTGGTTAATGTGTCTGCTGGGCATTCATATCTTTCTTTGTACCTTTTCCTCTCCATTTAATGTCCTTGACAGTTAGAATATTTGGATTTAAAGAAAATGAGCTATCTTTCCTATTGTCAGACATTCCCTCACTCTCTGAGAAAACAAACAAGCTGTTTTTCTCTAAATCTCAAATATATTGTTAACATCTCTTGTTATAATACTCAACTACCAGGTTTTATTGTCAGTATTCATTTATTCAGCTCTGTTCTTCATTAAATTGTATTTATTGAAGATGAAAAAAAATTTTGCTCTCATTTGTTTCCAAATCTAGTGTAATTCTTTGAACACCTTAGCTGTTTAGTCAATAGCTCTCAAATATTCAGATTTCTTTAACTATTTAGGAATTTAATCCTATAAAAGTATTTATTTTTTACTAACAATTTATTAATGTCAGTTTGTCAAAATTTAAATGGAAACAGACTATGCTTTATTTTTTCTTAGCATTTCATCCTTCATGTATTTTTCTAGTATTAAAATGTTTTACAAGCCATTTTTTACTGTGGGCTTTATCCAATATTATTTTATATATTTTTATTAAAGATTTTAGATATCTGCTTTTGATGTAAAGCCCAATGTTTTTAGTTTTGATAATAAATGTTATTTCATAAAAAGGAAGAACAAACACCTTGACATTATAATAGCTTTCACACATGATGTTTCAGAAAATATTACTTCAGAGAAAACAAGTGTAGGCATCTTTCAGTCCACTTAATAATCTCATTTCTAAATTTGTAGCCACACACCAGTTGTTACTAAAGAGAAGGCAGATTAACTTCTTTCTATAAGTTGACTTTGAATAATTGGGAGTTAAATTTGAACTGAATTTGGAAAAGTGCCAGATGAAATGGGATGGCCATCTGCACCATATGGTCTTGGAGAGGTTGTTAATGCCCAAGTACTAAGAAACAAGTTCAGAAAGTTTTTTCTTTTACTGAAAAAGTTGTATCAGCCACTACTGCAAAACATTCAACTGTGAAGAGTGTGAATGTCTTAAGTAATAGAGCCAAAACAAGGCCCAAAGATATGTTTGAAGAACATAATACCTGAGGAAAAATGAATAATTATCTGTTTATGGCAAATAAGAGAAAAAGACAAATTGTCATAATAACAAGAAGGTGCCAAGCTAAGATAAGCAAAATAAACCACACATATCTCTAGACAGGGACCATAGAAATGAAGTAATATAAAAATTGCTGGGATAGTTGCTATTAAAAAGAGAAAAAGAAAAGTAAAAATATTTGATTCAAAGCTTGTCCCAAGTGTAATTTTGTGAAGGCTAGCAATCAGTTTGTTCAAGTATTGCATAAATAGCAAAATTTCACATTATGCTGAGAACAAAGGACATTGTTACTTGTGCCCAAGACAGTGCTTCTTTAACATTATTGTGTTAGCAATTAATGTAAAAACTCATAGAAGTTTACTTTTTTTTTGCTTTTGGTGATTTTAGGTTTGCTTCTTTGTTGCTTTTATGCAGTTTGGTGACTATATAGATATCACATGGTGAGTCCTTAATGTTTTTTGCCTTTTTTTTTTTTTCTTTTTTAGGCAGGGATTTATTTACAGAATAGATATTATTGGTGTTAACTTCCTTTCCTCTATAGAGCAGCATACACAAATGGCTTAGGTATTACACAGATAAAAGAATATAGAAGCTTGTTGACAGTAGCCTAATCATTTTAGAGGTACTGTGTCAGAAACTGCTCTACCACAAGCAAATCACACCAGTATAAAGACTAAAATCAAATATATTGAATGATGTAAACTTACCTGTATAGGTTTCTTTTACTCCTATCCCCCGTCCCCAACCCCTATCAGTTCAGTTCAGTTCAGTTCAGTGCAGTCGCTCAGTCGTGTCTGACTCTTTGCGACTCCATGAATCGCAGCACGCCAGGCCTCCCTGTCCATCACCAACTCCCGGAGTTTACTCAAACCCATGCCCATGGAGTCGGGATGCCATCCAGCCATCTCATCCTCTGTCGTCCCCTTCTCCTCCTGCCCCAATCCCTCCCAGCATCAGGGTCTTTTCCAATGAGTCAACTCTTCACATGAGGTGGCCAAAGTATTGGAGTTTCAGCTTCAGCATGTCTTTCCAATGAGCACCCAGGACTGATCTGCTTTAGGATGGACTGGTTGGATCTCCTTGCAGTCCAAGGAACTCTCAAGAGTCTTCTCCAACACCATAATTCAAAAGCATCCATTTTTTGGCGCTCAGCTTTCTTTATAGTCCAACTCTCACATCCATACATGACCACTGGAAAAACCATAGCCTTGACCAGATGGACCTTTGTTGGCAAAGTAATGTCTCTGCTTTTTAATATGCTATCTAGGCAACCACTATACACCTTCCTAAATATCTAGGGCTTTTCATTGATGAGAGTCTTTTTCCATCATCAGAATGAAAAGATAGATCAAACGTAAAACCAAAAATAATAATCTGAAATGTGTGTAATTGATATTTGAATCTTAAGCCCGTTCTTCTAAATTTGAGTCTGTGGAAAAGTAAGATGTAGCTAGGTGTTCTGATAAGAGGGAAATTAAAGTTTTATATTTCATTTATTCACTAAAAATGCTCTTCTTTTGGATTTCCAGCAACTTATAAATATATTTTACATGTAGAGGTCTAGATACTCAGGCAGCTTCTTTGAAATAGAACCAATTACAGGCTCCTGTAAGTCATGTGAATGTAAGAAACATAATATACATTGTTTTAAGAGTGGAAAATTTCACAAATAGCTGTATGCACCCTTTCAAAGATAATCTCTCTCAAAACTCTTTCCATGCAGTTACTTTTGTGTAAATTAGTGGAGGAGTAAGGAGTTTCCTGGGAGAATAAAGACTGGCCAGTTCCCTTCAGGCACTCAGTATTTCTAGAACTTTCAAATGGGTGGAAATGATGTCTACTGAAGAATCTGGGCAGTAAAAGATAGCAGGGGGCTTTAAAATTGATAGAACAGATATTTAGGCACCAACTATATTTAAACATTATGTAGATAGATTAGTTTACAAGAAGAAATGAGTTTAAATGAATCACTGAAGCTTGCTCTTTTATTTATTCATTTTTTGTTAGGGGTCAAATTATGGGAACTGACTCTTAACTATGTTATTCATTAAAAGCATGTTATCCAAACTGGGCTTAAGGTATCCAGGAAATTTGCTGACATGCCCAGTATGCATTAAAAAAAAAAAGATATTAAACACAGGCACATACTCAAGCAGTAATAGAATAGCCATTTAATTAAATCTGGCATAATTCCAAATAATCTATGTTAATATGTAAGACTATATAAAAGTCGGAAATTAAAATGACCTTTGTAAAAAATGAATCCAAAGAGTTATATGTATAATTCAAATGATGTATCTCTTGCCATCATTTGTTCCATATCTGTTTTTTATGAATAGTCTTTTTAATCTTAAAATAACTATTTTATGTAGGAATTAAATTATTCAATAATAAATTTATGTAAATGCCTGCAATCACTATGATATATTTCTATTTAGCTTAATTAAGTCCCACTCATTTTTCATTCTCTATAAAATGATGAAGAAATAAATAATGCAGTTTATTCTGACTTCCAAGATATCCATTGAAAAATTTTACTTAACTGATCTTTATCTTAAAAACTTGAAGAGATTCTCAAATAAATAAATTAATTAATACTACTTGTAAGCATAATCATTTCATATGATCTTACTATATTGGAAAACTTGCATTAATATAGATTTTAAGATATTTATTTGTTCTGAACGTTATCATCTTTGGAATTTATTAGTGCTAAACTTGTACTGACAGACCATGGGGAAGAGAGTCACTGTTGGTAAATGTTTTAGTTGCTTTTACATTAAAAATCAGTTTGATTAAGTATATAAGAATATGTTCCTAAAATGTCTCATAGCTTTTTAAATTATTGGTGGATTGTTAGAAATAAAAGAAAGTAAAGACTAAAATTGACTTTTCTGTATAATCTCCCCTCCATCAAAATTTTTCATTAAATATAAATATTTTTCTTCAGTTACTGTTCTTTCTCTCAAAATGATACTTAAACTAGAAATGTCTAATTAAATATGTACTCAAAATTTTTCCCAGGGAAAACTTCACAATATGAAAAAAATGTACAGTTTAAGAATAAAAAAGAAAAAGATGTCCTTTTCATCCATAGGGGACTGGAATGCAAAAGTAGGAAGTCTGGAGATACAAGGAGTAACAGACAAGTTTGCTCTTGGAGTAAATAAATGAAGTGGGGCAAAGGCTAACAGAGTTTTGTCAAGGAAACACACTGGTCATAACAAACACCCTCTTCCAAGAATAGATAAGATGACTTTACACATGGACATCAACAGAGGTCAATAACAAAATCAGACTGATTATACTCTTTTAGCCAAAGTTGGCGAATCTCTATACAGTCAGCAAAATCAAGACCTGAAGCTGAGTTTGGCTCTGGCCATGAGCTCCTTATTGCAAAATTCAGGCTCAAATTGAAGACAGTAGGGAAAACTGCTAGGCTATTCAGGTATGACCTAAATCAAAGCCCTTATGATTATACAGTAGAGGTGACCAATAGATTCAAGGGATTAGATCTGGTAAACAGAGTGCCTCAAGAAATGTGAGCAGAGGTTCATAACAATACACAAGAGATAGTGACTAAAACCACCCCCAAGGAGGGAAAAAAACAAAAAAGTCGAAGTGGTTGTCTGAGGAGGCCTTACGAACAATTGAGAAAAGAAGAGAAGCAGAAGGGAAAGATATGCCCAACTGAATGCAGAGTTCCAGAGAACAGAATGGAGAAAAGATAGCCTTCTTAAGTGAATAATGCAAAGAAATAGAGTATGTCAATAAAATAGGAAAAACTAGAGATCTCTTCAAGAAAATTGGAGATACCAAGGGAACATTTCATGCAAAGATGGGCATGTTAAGGGACAGAAGCAAAAGAGATTAAGAGATGCCTAGAATACACAGAATAACTGTGTATTAAGATGTGGCAAGAATAACTGTACAAAAAAGGTTGTAATGACCTAGGTAACCACTATGGTGTGGTCACTCACCTAGAGCCAGACATCCTAGAGTGTGTAGTCAGTGGGCCTTAGGAAGCATTGCTATGAACAAAGTTAATGGAGGAGATGGAATTCCAACTGAGCTATTTCAAATTCTAAAAGATGATGCTGTTAAACTGCTGAACTCAATATGCCGGCAAATTTGGAAAACTCAGCAGTGGCCACAGGGCTGAAAAATGTCCATTTTCATTCCAATCCAAGAGAAAGGCAATGTCAAAGATTGTTCAAATTACCATTCAGTTGTACTCATTTCACAGAATATGCTCAAAATCCTTCAAGCTAGGCTCCAGCAGTACATGAACCCAGAACTTCCATATCTACAAGCTGGATTTAGAAAAGGCAAGAGGAACCAGAGATTAAATTGCCAACAACTGCTGAGTCACAGAGAAAGCAAGGGAATTAAAAAAAAAAAAAGAACCACACATCTGCTTCATTGATTATGCTAAAGCCTTTGACTGTGTGGTTCACAAGAAACTGTGGAAAATTCTAAAAGAGGTGGAAATACCAGATCACCTTACCTGCCTCCTGAGAAATCTGTATGCAAGACAAGAAGCAATAAGTAGATCCAGACATGGAACAATGGACTGGTTCAAAATTGGGAAAGGAGTACATCAAGGTTGTATATTGTCACCCTGCTTATTTAACTTGTATGCAGAATACATTCTGCAAAATGCCAGGCTGGATGACTCACAAACTGGAATCAAGATTGCTGGGAGAATTATCAACAACCTCAGATATGCAGATGATACCACTCTAATGGCAGAAAGCACAGAGGAGCTAAAGAGCCTCTTGATTAGAGTGAAAAGGAGAGTGGAAAAAGTTGGCTTAAAACTCAACATTCAAAAAACTAAGATCATGGAATCTGGTCCCATCTCTTCTTGGCAAATAGATGGGGAAAAAGTGGAAACAGTGACAGATTTTATTTTCTTGGGCTCCAAAATCACTGCAAATGTTAACTGCAGCCACAAAATTAAAGACGCTTGTTCCTTTTAAGAAAAGCTATTACAAACCTAGACAGAGTATTCAAAAGCAGAGACATCACTTTGCTGACAAAGGTCCGTATAGTCAAAGCTATAGTTTCTCCAGTAGTCATGTACAAATGTGAGAGTTGGACTATAAAGAAGGCTGAGCACCAAAGTATTGATGCTTTTGAACTCTGGTACTGGAGAAGACTCTTAAAAGTCCCTTGGAATGCAAGGAGATCACACCAGTCAATCCTAAAGTAAATCAACCCTAAATAGTCATCGGAAGGACTAATGCTGAAGCTGGAGTTCCAATATTTTGGCCACCTAATGCAGACAGCTGACTCCTAGGGGAAAGACTGATTCTGGCAAAGACTGAGGACAGAAGAAGAAGGAGGCAACAGAAGATGAATTGGTTTAATGGCATCATCAACTCAATGGATATGAGTTTGAGCAAACCCTGGGAGACAGTGAAAGACTGGGAAGCCTGGTGTACTGTACTTCATGTGTTCACAAAGAGGTGGACATGACTTAACGACTGAACAAGAACAAAATTTTATACTCTTGAGATTATGTTTCTTTAGACATACATATATAATTTTATTTGTTTTACTCACTGCTTGCAACTCCAAAACAATTACAAAGTTCATTACATCCCACAGGAAAATCCCTGGTATCATTGGTTTCACTTAGCAGTAAATGAGAAAATGAATCGAGGCCTACTGTTATTTTTATCAAGATCCTTCAAGTCTTACTTTTATTCTGCCTACCCCACTATCTTCCTGAACCTGGTCCTCAGTTTCTGCATCGTATACTAAATTTTATAGTATGTTTTCTTGTCTTTAGGCATCCTTCACTTTGACACTGCAATGATCCTCTTAAACTCTGCAGTCTCAAATCCTTTTCTTGAATGAAGTTCTTAAATTATTCACCAACAGGTACAGGCATGCTTGTATCAATACACTTGTACTTCCAGCCACACCCTTAGTTGCTATGGCAGTGGTAAAGATACTTTGTTTTTGGTTAAAAAAAATGTATATATATATATATATATATATACGTATACATATACATATATATATTTGATTTCCAATCAATTTCAAACAGATAACACCATAAAGTGTAATAAAAAGGAAACTACTATACAATAGAGAAATAAAGACATAAAAATGCAATATTATGTCAATTGTTTTTACATTCCTCAGATAAGAATTTCTTCAAAAAAATTTCTATGTAAATGTATTAAAAACACTCTTGATGTCTCCACTTACCATGTGACAGACTAGCTAATAGTTCATAGAATAGCTCTGATAGGTGGACTATATTTTTGAGTAAAAATTTGTTGGAAGACATGAAAAGCTATAGGCACATCCTTTGAATAATGAATATTATTCTTTTTAAAAAATTGAAAACTGTTACTAATTTTTACACTTAAAAAGTGTTGCCACATCTGCATCTCAGCTACATTATAAAATCTTTATAGTTTTTCTCTGTATATAATAGACCAGAAGGGTAGATTCTTTTATGTTTTAAGTAAATAAAATGTTTTATTTATATTTATTAAGGAACATAATTATCAGACAGTGGGATAAGTTTTGTTGTGTTGGCACCAAAACTAGGGTACAGTCTGGTCTGTGTAAGCAGAAACTGGTCAACTAAAGAAGCAGGGCATTTAACCAAGGTATGCCAGAAAAATAAAAACATGAAAATCATAGAATCACAGACACTCACTTAACAATAGACTAATATGTATTTGATTCAGTCTCAGTGTAAAGAATATAGACAAAATCATGCTGATCTGAATGTGATTTGATCTTTAACATGCCCAGCCTCAAGTTATTTGCCTTTTCTAAGTCAAAAAATTTCTGGTGTCTACACAGCAGCATTGTATAATGAACTGGGGCATTCATGATTCTGGCAGATAAAACTGGTAGACAAGACATGGCTTTCTCCCTTATTACCTGTTAAAATATCAAGAGAAGTGTATTAGAGTATAGATTTGAATAACATAGCAGACTTTGGCTTTCAGAGATCTGTGGTTATAGGGATCATTGTAGAAATTACCTTTTTTTAATTCACAGAATTGAGATACACCCTGAATTCTAAAAGCAAAAAGAGGCTACCTATGTATACTGAGTCTTACCTACCTCAGAGAGTGTAGGGATCCTGGACAGCAGGGAACTTTTCTTTATAAACCATCAACAGAAGTTTCACAGGAAGCCTTCTTCTGCATGCCTAGTTCAGAGAAAGAGAGACCACCTAGCTCCTTTCCACCTAAGGAGTCCTAGGTTTTAAAAATAATTTACTCCCAGAAACCAGAAGTAAATCTCAGTGAACTGTAGTCTGAAGGCAACAAAATCAGGTGTTTGTCAATAGCATTAATAACCTCAAACACATAACAGTACAGAGACTCTACAATAGAATGCTTGCAATGTCCAAGATACAATCCAGAATAAGTCAACATATGGAAAATAAGAAAAATGGGATTAATTATCAAAAGCAAATACCATCTGAAATGACATTGATTTTGGACTTATCATACAAAAATTTCAAAACAACAATTATAAAACATGCTAAAAGATGTATACAACAGTATCTCCTCAACTTCTCTGTAAAAGTTTTATTCTAAGGAATAGTACATAACAATAGTCACACACATTAAAATTAAAAGAAAATATGTACTTTAAAATGCAAATCATTAAAGAGTATAAAAGGACATTGAGTAGATAAAATTCAAAATTTATAGAGAAAACACAATAGTTACACAATTGTATGCATCAAATAACAAATCAATGAAATATGTTTTTTAAGTTTAAAATTACAATGAAACCTTGATAAAAATTTCAGTCTTATTAACAGACTTCTGTAAACATCATTTCAAATTAGGTAGATATGTTAGAAAATAATGTCTAGAGAAATTGAAAACATATGTGAGGATTATAAACACAAATATATGTACACTGTATTTATTATATATGTTCAACCAGGAATATGAATTAATGGTTAAATAGAAAGATCACTATTTAAGCTGGTAGTCAGGATTCAGAATAATCTATAGTAATGGTAAAATGTGACTGAATGCCATTTCCCCCTTAACTCTCCACATTGAATTTAACTTTCAACAAACTGCTGGAAACCAAAATTAAGACAAATCAATCCAAAATAAATATAGCTTGTATTGGTATTTATTTAAATATAGCTTTATTACCTATTGAATGCAAATGAGCCTAATTTGACAGATTGTTAGACAGGCCTTTGTGCCTTCAACAACATCCAGCCCCAGTATCACATTTCCTTTAGTAATAACAAGTTAAATGTGCTGCTTCCTCCCTCACTGCAAGAAATCTCTTTCCTGGTGTGAGCATCATTTGGCATTAATTAAGCCTACCTATCTCACCAGACATCTAGCAGTTCTAAAAAACTTTAGTTCACAGCTGCCTTGTGGCATAAGCTACAAGTCAGAACTGCTGCTTGCATTTAAAACTATTGCTAACTTTAATCTTTTTCAGTTATAATAAGAAAATAAGTCTGATTTTATATAATGGAGTTAAACAAGTGCGTTGTGAAATACTAACAATGACTAACAGTTTCAAATGACAGATTAAAATAGGGAGATGGAAAATTATGTTGATGCACATAATTCTCAAAAAGTAAATGAAATCGTTGAAATCACATAAAAGACACTTCAAGAGAAAAGTTGAATGGACATTGTTTTGCTTACTTTTGTTTTTAATTTTTTACTTTGTTGTTAACATGCCACATTTTGATATCTATGAGCTTTGAATGTCATTATGGCATATGGTTATTCACTTACTTGTCTAGCATGCAACTACCATATCTGATGTATTGTGTAAAGTGCTAGAAATAGAAAAAAATAGCAAAAAAAATTTTTTTTCAGATTTCAAAGAGCCCACAGTTCAGGTGAACCAGTTGTGTTAAAGATAACTGCTATTGTAATCACCTGAAAGTGGATGGGAGGTTGTCTATAAAAAGTACAGATGCTCAGGTTTCATGAAGTTAAAGACTTTGAATGTTGTTATCTAAAATACTCCAAGATAATTCTAAGGGGAAATAAGATTTGAGAAACATATTGATGCATCCCATAAAAAGGTATATAATTCACAAGAAGTTATCTTTCAAGTATAAAATAAATTTTAGGATATTTTCTAATCAAGCATTAAACAAAATATCCAGAAATTTCTAAAATATCTAATTTTTATCTGATTGTTAATGTGATAAATATGCAATAAACTTTAAGAATACAGAATATATCACATATATTTGGCAGTAAAAAGACAAAATAGAACTAAAATCTTGTAATTTTGGATGGGGAGATGTGTTAAAATGTTTTAAATCTATTATTATTTGAGGAGATTACTATGTCAATGTATTCTAGAATTTAACAATAAGTATTCTAGGTAAAAAATATTAAAGTACCAACTAAAATAGTTTTATTTTAAAGTTAAATACATCCAAATTGATAGCAAGAAATGTGGCATGGAAAAGGGTAACCTTAACCAGTCCATATGTAATGGACTGTGATCTGTTTATAATGTTAGGTAATTAGAAAAGGTAATTAGGAAAAAGGAGTCCAGAATGGTGGTGGCTAAAAGAAAAGGGAAGGAAAAGCCCATGAAAATAGAACAAAAGAAGGTTCGAGGACCGGAGCGAGGACCTCAGGTACAACAAACAGCACTCCTGGCTAGCCCAATTTACTTAGGGCAGGCCCAAGGGAGGAGAAAAAACATATAAAGAGGAGCCAAAGGGCTGGGAGTCTCTCTCGCTCTTACTCTCTCCCTCTGTCTCTCTCTCTCTCTTTTCACTTTGCATCTTTTGGGTCAGCATGCCCTCATGCCTCGAGGATGTATTTTCCTTTATTTTCTAAATAAAACTGAGCTGTAACACTGAGCTGTAACACTGATCTATCCAAGAGCTATGACACACTGAGGGCTTTAACATCCATCACTTCAAATTTTTGTTGCAATGAGACAGAACCAAGGAAATTATACACTCCACTGACAGTAGCAAAAGAACAAAAGAAGGGCTTAAAAAATGGAGGTGATTTGGAAGTACACAATATATATATATAGCTAAATGCAAAATAATTGGTAACACTATGATATGCAAATTAAACATGGTAGATTAAAAACAAAAATAATAATGGTCAGTGTGTATGAAAATGCAAAATCAAACTACAGCTTTTTTTATGAGATAAGTACCAAAATGTTCAAACATTGAATGCCTAAAAGACAACTTATGGGTGGAAATCCTCATAAAATGTTAATCTGAATAAAGCTATGCTAATTTAATACAAAATAAATTTTTTTTTCTCATCAAGTAGAAATCACTGTGTAATGATGAACTAAGTCACTCAAAAAGCATGAACAATTTTATACTTGTTTTCATGTAATAAGAGAGCCTTGGCAAATATATTTTAAAAAATCGAGAAGTTCAAAGAAAACAAATGTTTACTTTGTGGGAGCTGTCAAGACAAATACCCCAACTATAGGTAGTTAAGTTATGATATGTTTTTAAATGTACAGTTAAAAAGCACACATATAAAATCCTGCCACAAACAATTACACAATGCACATTCTTTTCAACAACATTTGACAAACATTTGCAAAAAAAAAAAAAATCATAATACATTAGGCTCTGGGAAAAAAAAACAAAACCCTTTCAAATAGCTGTAACATATAGGTGTGTGTGTATGTTGGTCACTCAGTCCAGTGTCCAACTCTTTGTGATCCCAGACCCCATGGACTGTAGCTCACCAGGCTCCTCTGTCCATGGGATTTTCTCCAGGCAGGAATACTGGAGTGGTTTGCCATTTCCTTCTCCAGTAACATATAGGTAGCCTATACAATGTAATTATGCTAAAAAGGAAGCAAAAACCAACTTAAAATTTCATACATTTAGAAATATGAATATCCAAAAACTGGAAATTTAAAATAAATTGGCAATGCAAGGAGACTAAAATTGTTACATATAAAAACATGAGTTTCTAATGTAGTATTTTGAAGAATGATATATATGTAGAAGAGAAAGAGAAGCTTACATTTTAGGCATAGAGGTAACTTAGAATAACAGAATGAAGGCAGGAAGAATGGAAAAACTACACTATAAGATATAAAAAATTAGCAAAGGCAAAATTTATCTTTAAAAGAATAATATCTAAAAATAACTTTGAGATTGATAAAGAATGCACAGATAAACAGTTATTATACATTGTAATATAAATGAAATTAAATGTTAGAAAATGATAATTACTAACAGAATTATGAAAAGCTATTGCTGAGTAATCCTGTAAACATTCAAATAACATTTTGTCTTTTTAATCTTCCTTCAATTTAAATTTCTGAAGTCAATGGAAAATTATGTTTAATCCCAAAAGGAAAGATGTATTTAATACTGCAATTCTATAAATATGCTTCATTACAACAACAAAAGGAAAAAAAAAGCAATGTATATCACAGTAACAGAGGAAAAAATTTGGAGAAAAATCAAAACACATGTATCAAAACATTTCATACAAATTTAGATTGAAGAAAAAGCCTTGCTTACCCAATAATTTGGTAATTTTTTCCAGATTGCTTTTGTTTCAACAACTTAGAGATCTATTAAGCAATTTATAGATATTGTTTACATATTGCCAGAATAACATCACACTTTACATTAAATTTATCTGTGATTTTTATTGTGAAATAAAACATTCACAGAAAGTGAATAAAACAGAAATATATAGCATAGTTAATGATTATACAATAAATTGTCATAAAACAATCATCCAATACATAGTTTCAGTCACAACAGAAGTCTCTATCCCCCCAATATTCCTCTTCTAGATTCCCCTGATCATTTTAGAGGTAAACACCATCCTGACATTTATAGTAGTCACTCCCTTGCTTTTCTTTACAGTTTTAGTGTCATAAATGTTCTCCTTAAGCTGTAAATGGTGATATAGACAAATAAATTAAAAGACTGGAAACTCAAGGATGAGACTTAGGGACCTGAGAATCAGAAGGCAGAAAAACATTGGTTAATGCAGCTTTGAAGAAACTACAAACTGGGCTTGATTACTGCCTCTGTAATTATTAGTGAACTGCTGGGGTGCAACTGAAGGGACAAGAAACAAAGGGGAAGGATAGAGTCATTCCTTTCTCCTTCAGTTTCCAGGGAAGCACTGTCATCTCTACTGACACAACTAACTGGAAGTTAGCAGGTTTAGGGAGTGCTACTCCAGATCATAAGGGATAGTGTAGAATAGGTTTAAGAAGAGAGAAAACATTCTAATAGTCATCACTCCTCATGTGTAGTCTCCTTGCTTCATTCTTGAGCGCCTATAAATGATACTGAAGACAGCTGCCAAAAAGAGATTATCAAAATGGAAGTCCAATTATATCACTACCCTTTAGTGTCCCTCAAGGTCTCTCAGGATAAAAGAATATTTAAAATAAAAAACTTAGGAAACTAGTCAAGATGGCAAAGTAGGAGGATGTGGAACTCAGCTCTTCCTCCTCAAACACACACAGCATTCAGAAACTAAGAGCAACATTGAAAAACTAAGATTCAACATTCAAAATACTAAGATCATGGCATCTGGGCCCCTCACTTTATGGCAAATACATGGGGAAACAATATAAATAGCAATAGACTTTATTCTCTTGTGCTCCAAAATCATTGCAGATGTTGACTGCAGCCATGAAATTAAAAGACACTTGCTCCTTGGAAGAAAAGGACAAACCTAGACAGTGTATTAAAAAGCAGAGACATTACTTTGTTGACAAAGATCTGTCTAGTCAAAGGTATGGTTTTTCCAGTAATTATGTGTGGATGTGAGTGTTGGACCATAAAGAAGGCTGAGCACTAAAGAATTGATACTTTTGAACTGTGGTGTTGTAGAAGACTCTTGAGAGTCCCTTGGGCAGAAAGGAAATCAAACCAATCAACCTTAAAGGAAATAAATCCTGAGTATTCATTGGAAGGACTGATGGTGAAGTTGAAGCTCCAATACGCTGGCCACCTAATGTGAAGAACTGACTCATTTGAAAAGACCCCGATGCTGGGAAAGATTGAAGGCGAGAGGAGAAGGGGACAACAGAGGATGACATGGTTGGATGGCATCACCAACTCAATGGACATGAGTTTGAGCAAGCTCCAGGAGATGGTGAAGGACAGGGAAGCCTGGCGTGCTGCAGTTCATGGGGTTGCAAAGTGTTGGATAAGACTGAGCAACTGAACAGCAACAACAAATAGAACAATTTTCATTGAAAATTAACTGGAAACTGGCAGGAAAACATCTATACAACCAAGGCTCTAAGAAATATTTACATAGAATGAAGAAGAAAAAGGAAAGAAGCAATTGGGTTAGGACCTATACCCTTGGGAAGGGACTCGAAATAAAAGGAAGGTTACAGGTGTGAAGATCCTCCCTGGAGAATGAGTAGTCTGAGACATATTTGGTGCTCCAGTCCTGAGGCCAGCACAAGGAAGATGAACTCCTTTGGCTGCTTGGAAACCCAGTGGGACTACAAGTGACTACCAGTTTAAAGCAAGTACACAGTTGTAGGACATGTAGGAACCTGATGGTAATCAAACACACACACACACACACACACACACACACACAAAAGCTAATAAGATAAAATAAAATAAAAAGATCCATGTATACAATGCTTGCAAGACACTCACTTCAGAACTGAACATGCACACGAACTGAAAGTGAGAGGATGGAAAAAGATATTTCATGCAAGCAGAAAGAACAAGAAATAAGAGATAATGATACTTATATCATTATAAGTATATTATTATACTTTAATAAAAAAGCTATAACAAAAGACAAAGAAGGACGTTATATAATGATAAAGGAATTAGTACAAGAAAAGAATGTTACACTTGTTAACATATGCACCTAATATAGAACACCAAAATATATGGAGCAAGCATTAGCAGATAGAAAGGGAGAATTTTATAATACAATAATAGGAAGGTGCTTTAATACTCCACTTCCACCAGTGTACAGAAGATCCATAAAGAAAATTTATAAAGAAACAGTAATCTTGAATGGCACAATAGACCAATTAATCTTGATAGATATATATAACACATTCCACTCAAAAGCAGCAGAATATCCATGGACCATTTTCCAGTAGAGACCACACCCTGTGTCACAAAACAAGCCTTCAGTAATTTTAGAGGCTAGACAATATATCAAGCATTTTTTTCTAACCACAATAGTATGAAACTAGAAGTCAACTACAGAAAGTAAAAGGAGAAAATAAAAAACACGCAGAGACTAATCAACAAGCTACAAAAAACTAATGGGGCAGTGAAGAAATCAAAGAGGAAATCAGAAAATATCTTGAGACAAAAAAAAAAAAAATAGAAAAAACAGCTTTCCAAAACCCATGTGAGCAACAAAAGCAGTTTCAAGTGGTAAGTAGGTAGTGATGCAGTCCTACCTCATGAAACAAGAAAATTCTCAAATAAACAACCTAGTATACTTTATAGAGGAATTAGAAAAAGAAGAACAAAGTAGCGTCAGCAGGAGGAAAAAAATAATAAAAATCAGAGAGGAAATAAAAGATACTGAAAAGTCAATAGGAAATATCAGTGAAACCAAGGACTGTTTTTTTGTTTTTGTTTTTGTTTTTTTTTTTTAAGACAAGCAAAATAAACAGCATTTTAGTGTGACTCTTCAAGAAGAAGATGTTAAATAGACAAAACAAGTAATAAAAGAAGAGAAACAATAATACCACACACACACACACACACACACACACAAATCACGAGAAGACTACACATAGTCATCTGCCTATAATTAGGACAACTTAGAAGAAATGGCAAAATTTAAACAATTTGTGAAGACTAAGTCAAGAAGAAACAGACAATTTGAACAATTGATCACTAGTAAACAGAATTTATAATTTCAAAAACAAAAACAAAAAACCTCCCAGCAAACAAACGTCCAGGACCAAATGGCCTCAGAGTGAGATTCTACCTACATAATAAAGAGGAGCTAATATCTGTTCTTCTCAAAATATTAAAAAAAAAAACCAAAAAAACTGATTCATTGCTAACTTCCAAATTCACTCAAGAGGGCCATGGTTACCTTGATATCAAAACTAGAGAAAGACAAATCAAAGCCAATACTCTTTATGACTATAAATGCAGAAATGCTCAACAATAAATGAGTGAACTGATCCCAACAACACATAAAAAGCATCATACACTATAAAGTTGGATTTATTCCAGAATTTCAAGGATGATTCAATATTGGAAAATCAATCACTGTGATACGTGAGGATAAAAAATAAAGATAACATTTCATCTCAAATGCATTTGACAGAATTCAACATACATTCATGATAAAGCCCTTATCAAAGTGGATATAGAGGGAACACATGTCAACATAAGAAAGGCCTTTATGACAAACTCACAGCTATCATTATACTCAATAGTCAAAAGTTGAAAACCTTTTCTCTAAAATCAGGCACAAGACAAGAATTCCCACTGTCAACACTTTTGTTTAACATAGTACTGAAAATCCTAGCAATAGCAATCAGACAAGGAAAATAAACAAAGGCATCCAAATTGAAGGGAAGAAGTAAAATTGTCACTATCTGTAGATAACAAGATACTATATATTGAAAATTCTAAGTCTTCACCAATAACAGTTAGAACTAATAAATGAATTCAATAAAACTGAGACATAAGTTTAAATGCAAAAATCTATTGTTTCTTTATACACTGGTATGAAATGTCAGAAAGAGAATGCAAAAAGCTGTTTTAAAACCACAACAAATAGAATAAAATATTGGAAATAAAATTAACCAAGGAGGTGAAAGAACTATCCTCTAAAAACTATAAAACAGTGATAAAGGAAAGTGAAGATTATACAAAAAATGGAAAAATATCTCATGCTCTTGGGGTGGAAGAATTAATATTGTTAAAATGTTTGTATTACTCAAACCCATCTACAGATTTAATCAATCCTTATCAAAAGACATATGACATTTTTCACAGAACTAAAACAAGTAATTATAATATTTAAATGGAATCACAAAAGACCATGAGTTGCAAAAGAAATCTTGAGAAAAAAGAACAAAGATGGAGGTTTGACATTCCCTGACTTCAGACTGTAGCACAAAGCTACAATAATCAAAACAGAATAGTATTGTCACAAAAACAGACACAAAGATCAATTGAACAGAATAGATTTTCCACAAATAAACCTATACAAAGTAGGCAAGAATATACAGTGGAGAAAACATAGTATGTTTAATAAGTAGTACTGGAGAAAATGAAAATCTGCATGTAAAACAATTAAATTAGAGCATTTCCTCATGGTGTATACAAAAATAAACTAAAAGTGGGGGGAAGACCTAAATGCAAGACCGGTAACCATAAAATTCCTAGAAGAGGTTATTGGTAAAACACTTTTAGACATGTATCTTAGTAATACTTTTTTGGATCAGTCTCCTAAGACAAAAGAAAGAAAATTAAAAATAAACAAATAAAACCTAATTGAAACTGTTAGCATAATGTTTCATTTCACAGCAAATGAAACTGTTAGCATAACAAAAAGACTTAATGGGAGAAAATATTTGCAAATGATATGACAGACAAGGCATTAATTTCTGACATATATTAATAGTTGATACAACTCAATGTCAAAAAATAAAAAACCCTAAATAGACATTTTTCCAAAGAACTCACACAAATGGCTGACAGTAGCATGAAATGAGGCTCAGGATCCTGAAGAGACCCTGAATGAGGTCATGGCAACCCACTCTTGTACTCTTGCCTAAGTAATGCAAATGGAAATGCAAATGGTAACAGCAAAGTATTTATCACCTCTTATCTATCAGAATGGCTATCACTGAACAGTCTTCAAATAAATGTTTCTAAGGATATAGAGAGAAGGAAACCTTTTATACTGTTGGTAGGAAAGTAAACTGCCCATGGAAAACAGTATGGAGTGTCCTCAAAAAACTAAAACTAAAACTAAAACTGCATTATGATCTAGCATTTCCATTCCTAGGTACATTCTGTTAAGAAAAAGTAAATACCAATTGAAAAAGATGCTTACACCCTGATGTTCACAGCAACAATAGTTATGATAACCAAGACATGTAAGCAACCTGTATGTCCGTGAAGAGATGAATGGATAAAGAAGTGATAAATACACATACACACTGGAATATTAATCAGCCATAAAAAAGAAAAAATTCTGCCATTTGTAATAATATGGATGGACTTGGGGGAATATTATGTTTGGTGTAATCTTTCAAGCTGAGAAAGAAAAATAATGTATTTTGTCACTTATATGTAGAATTTAAAAATATAAAACAAGTGAATGTACATAACAAAAGAGAAACAGACTTACAGATAGAGAAAACTAGTGGGTATCTGTAGGGTGAATAAAGGATGGAGGGTCAAGTTTGGAATACAGGATTAAAAGATATAAACTACTATGCATAAATAAGTAACAAGGATATAATATTATATAGTATATAATATATAGCATATTATATACTATATTATTGTATAGTACAGCAAATTATAGCCATCATCTTGTAATAACTTTAAATGAATTATAATCTATAAAAATATTCAATCACTACACTGTAAATCTAAAATTAATATATTTGATAATATTGTAAATCAACTATGTTTCAATAGAAAAATAAGTGAAATGACTTCCATGAACCTTATAATATGACCTCCCACTTCTTCATTGTCTTCTTTCTTGTAAATCTAGTTTGATCTCAGTGCTATTTCTGGAATGAGTCAGGAATGCCCTCTCTTGGGATATTTCTATGTTTGTTCAACTTTCTCAGCATTCTGAAAACTTACTTTTTCCGCTCATCCCTATCTTTGCTCAAATTCCTCTCTCAATAGGCCTTCTCTATTTCAAATCCTGAAAGATGATGCTGTGAAAGTGCTGCACTCAATATGCCAGCACATTTGGAAAGCTCAACAGTGGCCACAGGACTGGAAAAGGTCAGTTTTCATTCCAATCCCAAAGAAAGGCAATGCCAAAGAATGCTCAAAACTATGCGCAATTGCACTCATCTCACACACTAGTAAAGCAATGCTTAAAATTCTCCAAGCCAGGCTTCAGCAATACATGAACCGTGAACTTCCAGATGTTCAAGCTGGTTTTAGAAAAGGTAGAGGAACCAGAGATCAAATTGCCAACATCCGCTGGATCATCAAAAAAGCAAGAGAGTTCCAGAAAAACATCTATTTCTGCTTTATTGACTATGCCAAAGCCTTTGACTGTGTGGATCACAATAAACTGTGGAAAATTCTGAAAGAGATGGGAATACCAGACCACTTGACCTGCCTCTTGAGAAACCTGTATGCAGGTCAGGAAGCAACAGTTAGAACTGGACATGAAACAACAGACTGGTTCCAAATAGGGAAAGGAGTACGTCAAGGCTGTATATTGTCACCCTGCTTATTTAACTTATATGCAGAGTACATCATGAGAAACACTGGGCTGGAGGAAGCGCAAGCTGGAATCAAGGGTGCCGGGAGAAATATCAATAACCTCATATATGCAGATGATACCACCCTTATGGCAGAAAGTGAAGAAGAACTAAAGAGTCTCTTGATGAAAGTGAAAGAGGAGAGTGAAAAAGTTGGCTTAAAGCTTAACATTCAGAAAACGAAGATCATGGTATCCGGTCCCATCACTTCATGGGAAATAGATGGGGAAACAGTGGAAAGAGTGGCTGACTTTATTTTTCTGGGCTCTGAAATCACTGCAGATGGTGATTTCAGCCATGAAATTAAAAGACGCTTGCTCCTTGGAAGGAAAGTTATGACCAACCTAGACAGAATATTGAAAAGCAGAGACATTACTTTGCCAACAAAGGTCCATCTCGTCAAGGCTATGATTTTTCCAGTGGTGATGTATGGATGTGAGAGTTGGACTGTGAAGAAAGCTGAGTGCCGAAAAATTGATGCTTTTGAACTGTGGTGTTGGAGAAGACTCTTGAGAGTCCCTTGGACTGCAAGGAGATCCAACCAGTCCATCCTAAAGGAGATCAGTCCTGGGTGTTCATTGGAAGGACTGATGTTGAAGCTGAAACTCCAGTACTTTGGCCACCCAATGTAAAGAGCTGACTCATTTGAAAAGATCCTGATGCTGCGAAAGATTGAGGGCAGGAGGAGAAGGGGATGACAGAGGATGAGATGGTTGGATGGCATCACTGACTCAATGGACATGGGTTTGGGTGAACTCCGGGAGTTAGTGATGGACAGGGAGGCCTGGCGTGCTGCAGTTCATGGGGTCTCAAAGAGTCAGCCACGACTGAGTGACTGAACTGAACTGAACTGATCATCATATTTACCTTACTTCCTTTGTCTTCATCACTTTATCTTTTTGCTACTATATCACTCACCATTTTGACTATCACCTTCCAGCTGTTATATTTTGCTTATATTTTGTATTGTCTTTCTCTGTTTAGTAGTATATAAGCTGCCCAAGTGTAGGCATTTTTATCTTTCTAAATCCCTTGTGCTTAGAACAGTGACATTTATCTAACAGAAATTTTATTTAATTCCAATTTTTGGTGTAATGTTTTTAGGAACTTGATGTCTAGCTCATTTTTTGGTCTGTACTACTCTTATGTCATAGGGCTTTATAAGAAATGCAAGAAAATCCACATACAATAAAATATTTTTCATGTTCCTCAACACGTATTCGACAATCAGTTAATACCAGCTATATTGGTACTGTTATTTATGTTAGTTTATTATTATTATTTACTATGTTAGCAATAGTGATGGGCTTCCCCAGGGCCTCAGGGTAAAGATTCAGCCTGCAGTGCAGGAGATGAAGTAGACATGGGTTCAACCCCTGGGTTGGGAAGATCTCCCGGAGGAGGGCATGGCAACCCACTCCAGTATTCTTGCCAAGAAAATCCCATGGACAGAGGTGCCTGGGCTTCCCTGGTGGCTTAGAAGTAAAAAATATGCCTGCAATGCAGGAGACCTGGGTGCAATCCCTGGGTCGGGAAGAGACCATGAGTGAGGTCATGGCAACCCACTCTAGTACTCTTGCCTAGAGAATCTCATGGACAGAGGAGACTGGCAAGCTGCAGTCCATAATATCACACAGCATTGGACATGATTGAAGTGACTAAAAAGCAGCAGCAGCAGAAGAGACTGGCGGGCCTTTGTCCATGGGGTCGCAAAGAGTATGACATGAATGAAGCAGCTGAATATGCAGTCATAATTAATGATTGTAATATTTTTGAAGGGGCAGTGAAAAGCAGATTTTTTTTAAAGGGAGGATACATTTTCAGAAATATTAGAAAATAATCTTGGCACAACAGGACTCTTTAATTGTGGCATTTTCACTTGTAGTAAATATGGTAGTCTTGGTTTGCTTAAGTAACTATTGTATTGTTTTTGGATACTTTGGCATGCCTCTTTGTTAAAAAGATGTCATGCCCGACTCTTGCAACACCATGGACTGCAGCATGTTAGGCTTCTCTGTCCTTCACCATCTCCTAGAGCTTGCTCAAACTCATGTCCATTGACTCAGTGATGCCATTCAACCATCTCACCCTCTATTGTCCCCCTCTCCTCCTGCCTTCAATCTTTCCCAGTATCAGGGTCTTTTCTAATAGATTGACTCTTCACATCAGGTGGCCAAAATATTGGAGCTTCCGCATCAACATCAGTCCTTCCAATGAATATTCAGAATTTATTTTCTTTAGGGTTGACTGGTTTGATCTCCTTTCTGTCCAAGGTACTCTCAAGAGTCTTCTACAACACCACAGTTCAAAAGCGTCAATTCTTTAGTGCTCAGTCTTCTTTATGGTCCAACTCACATCCATACATGATTACTGGAAAAACTATGTTTTTGACTAGATGGACCTTTGTTGGCAAAGTAATATCTCTGCTTTTTAATATGACACCTAGGTTTGTCATAGCTTTTCTTCCAAGGAGCAAGTGTCTTTTAATTTCATGGCTGCAGTCACCATCTGCAGTGATTTTGGAGGCCAAGAAAATAAAGTCTGTCACTGTTTCCATTGTTTCCCCATCTATTTGCCGTGAAGTGATGGAACTGGATGCCGTAAGGTTTTTTTGAATGTTGAGTTTTAAGCCAGCTTTTTCATTCTTTTCTTTCACCTTCATCAAGGGGCTCTTTAGTTCCTCTTCACTTTCTACCATAAGGGTCATGTCATCTGAATATCTGAGGTTATTGATATTTCTCCTGACATTCTTGATTCCAGCTTGTGCTTCCTCCAGCCCATCATTTCACATGAAGTACTCTTCATCTAAGTTAAATAAGCAGGATATAATATACAGCCTTTATGTATTCTTTTTCCAATTTGGAGCCAGTCTGCTGTTCCATGTCTGGTTCTAAATGTTGCTTCATGACCTGCATACATTTTCCAGGAGGCAGGTCAGGTGGCCTGGTATTCCCATCTCTTTAAGAATATTCCACAGTTTGTTGTGATCCACACAGTCAAATGCTTTAGTGTAGTCAATGAAGCAGAATTAGATGTTTTTCTGGAACTCTCTTGGTTTTTTGATGATCCAACAACAGATGTTGACAACTTGAACTCTGGTTCCTCTGCCTTTTCTAAATCCAGCTTTAACATGTGGGAGTTCTTGGTTCATGTACTGTTGAAGCCTAGCTTGGAGAATTTTGAGCATTACATTGCTAGCTTATGAAATGAGTGTAATTGTGAGATAGTTTGAACATTCTTTGGCATTTCCCTTCTTTGGGACTAGAATGAAAACTGACATTTTCCAGCCCTGTGGCCACTGCTGAGTTTTCCAAATTTGCTGACATATTGAGTGCAACACTTTCACAGCATCATCTTTTAGGATTTGAAGTAGCTCAGCTGGTATTCCATTACCTCCACTAGCTTTGCTCATAGTGATGCTTCCTAAGGCCTATGCCTGGTACCTCACAAAGTGCTAGCCAAGAGGACTTCATTTCCATATACCCACACCCTTAATCTAGGAAGGCCATACCACTCTAATGGTAGAAAGGAAAGAGGAACTAAAGAGCCTCTTGATGAGGGTGAAGGAGGAGTGTAAAAGAGCCAGCTTAAAAATAAAAAAAAAAAAAAAAAAAAGATCATGGCATCTGGCCCCAAATTCTATGGCAAATAGAAGAGTAAAAGGTGGAAGTAGTGACAAATTTCCTCTTCTTGGGCTCTAAATAATCACTATGGATGGCAACTGCAGCTCTGAAATCAGAAGATGATTGCTTCTTGGCAGGAAAGCTATGATAAATCTAGACAGTGTGTTAAAACGCCAAGACATCACTCTGCTGACAAAGATTTGTATAGTTAAGGCTATGGTCTTCCCAGTGGGCACATAAGGTTGTGAGACCTAGACCATAAAGAAGGCAGAATACCAAAGAATTGAGGCCTTCGAACTGTGGTGCTGGAGAAGTCTTCTGAAAGTCCTTTGGTCAGCAAGGAGATCAAACCAGTCAATCTTAAGGGAAATCAACCCTGAATACACATTGGAAGGACTGATGCTGAAGCTGAAGCTCCAGAATTTTGGTCATCTGATGTGAACAGCTGACTCATTGGAAAAGTCTCTGATGCTGGGAAAGATTTAGGACAGAAGAAGAAGAGGGCATGAGAGGATGAGATGGCTGGATGGCATCACTGATACAATGGACATGAACTTGGGCAAACTTCAAGAAATGGTGAGGAACAGGGAGACCTGACATGCTGCAGTCCATGGGGTTGCAAAGAGTCGGACATGACTGGGCAGCTGAACAAAATCAACATAAAAGCAAACCCAGCAATAAAATTCTAAGACAATGATTCTCACATGCATGTTTTTCAGGAATTCATGGAGTATTAGAAATATTCTAGCCAGAGACCTCAAACTGAAAGTGTTAGATGATTTTCAGGAAAAGACAGTTTCTATGAAAGACCTTTTAGATCTAGTATTTCCAGATCCAGTGAATACCAGTATGTGAGTAGTTTCTTCCTCAATCCAATGGAACAAAATTCAGAACCACATATTATCAGGTTTAATCTTTGTGCTCTTATTCTTTATTTTCTCAGCTTTCTAACAGTCCTGAAGATTTTAATTTGGAAATAAGATCTAGACTCTAGCTTTTATTTGATCCCAACCTAAAAGTGAACCACCAACTATGACCATAATCTTTCTCTTAATTTTCATTTGTATTGCAGTGCTTATAATTTCGAGTCTCAAATGTTATACATTTTTCAGTAACATCACATTATTTGATAAATGACCATTAAAGAAGTTCAAGGAAATCTGACACTGTCAGAAGTTAAGCCTCACCAATATAGTACCAAAACATGTGAAATAGTAGTATATATTTGGATTGAACATGTCTCCAAGATTATGTCCTTGATTTAGGCTGAAAAAATGACTTGAAGTCTGAAAACAGAAAAGAGTGTATACATAACTGATGGATGTGTGAACTGTTATACATACTTGGTTAAGCAATTTGGCATCATTTTTAAAAGGCAGTGCTTCTTTCTACCCGATGACTCAACAATTGTATTCCTGGAATCTGAAAAATTTACTTTTGTGCATGTACACAAAAAGATCCAAAACAAAGATAAGTAACATCTCTGTTTGTAATAGCACAAACCTAGAAGCAATGCAAAGACCCATGAAAGTAAAATGAAAAAAAAAAATAAATAAATAAAACCTGTATATTTGGAATCATATTTAACAGTGAAAATGAGTCAAAATAACTTCACATTACAAACTGTATGAAAATTAGTGACAAAATGTCTAATGAATAAAAGTAAGTCGTAGATATATAACTTCATAAAATTAATAAATAAGTAGAATTTTTAAAATGTTAATAACAGAGGAGGGCAAAGGTTATTTATTGAGAGAGCTGCAAAATTGTGATTTTAATTCGGCTGACCAAAAAGACTTACTGAGGTAAATTTGCATAAAAACTTCAAGGATGTAAAGAAATCAACCGTTTGTCCATCTAAGAGATTAGTACTCCTGGTAGAGAAAAATAACTGAGGTAAAAGTCCCAGGGCATGCCCAACTGCTGTCTAATTTGAATCCTATATCTGAAATATTTTGTTCTACCCATCACTTTCTCTATGTTCTGCAGTCTTTTTTAGACTGGCTAATTCCTACTTAAAATTTAATAAGTCATCTCCTGTAATGTATTAAAAGCCTAATTTGAATTATTTTAACTGATATAGATGCTCCCCCCTTTTGCTTTTCTCACATAACAGCGTACTATTGACAATTAAATTTCATTGTTCATCTCTCCATACATAAAACAAGCAGGAATAGCTTTACAGTTAGTGATTCTTCTGAGAAACGGACAACTTTTTCCAGATAAAAATTATCTCAAGATATTGACAAAAGGTGATTAGATGAAACATAAATTCCACAGCATTAACACTCCTCAGGGAAGAATCACTTATGTCTCATATTCAGCATTCCAAATGGAAATTGTCAGTGATAGCCATTACCTTTGTGGAAATGGAATAAAAGAAAAAAGCTTGACAGCTAAGTTGAAGGAAGAAAATATATTGTATTTCAAATAATAGCTGGCATAATGGAAATTCACAATAGTGCTTTTGGAAAAGTACCTTCTCAATTGATGTAATGTCTGTCAGATATGTAAGTCATGTGAAATATTTAACTTGTCCGAACAAGAACTAAAAAGCAAACAATCTACCTGGAATCCCCTCTTATAAGAATTAAAGATTACCTAGAAAAGCTGTAAAACTTTCCTCCTTATCATGCAGTTTGATAAAATGAAAAGAAGGAAGGAAATCATACACATTCTCAGTCACATTTCCTTTTCCGAGTCTATGTAAAATTAGATGATGCTAACTAAGAGGACTCATTTGGTCTAATATTTAGCTAGATGTTATAAGAATATTTCCAAGAACCTACTTGGCTTTCTGTTCCTGAACTCCTGTTTAGAATATGTGTAGTTATCTATAGCAAGTTTGATATCATCTTTGTATCTCTCCATAAGGCAATTACAAAACTCCTCTTCTAAGAAGTTAAATGACTTGGCTTTAAGTGACTGTTGCCACCAATCCTACTTATAGCTATTACTATTTTTTCCTAATGGTAGGTTTTGAGGTCTACTGTCAATTTGATTAAATTCTTTCTTCTACTTGATTCCCTAGACCGTTTCTTTTGTTGCCTGTCACACCCAAAATCCTCTTGGTGCCTAATTTTAACCTTGTTCCGTTCTCCTCATTAAAACCTTTTCTCCTAGTTAACTCAAACTTCTGAATTTACATGCCAGCAGCATACACAGTAATTATATATGTTGTATATGTCGTGGATATGATATGATAGGTACTTAGTGGACAATACAGACTTCAAACCAAGCCTGTTGTATTCCAAAGTCTTTTCATTTCTGGCTGTTTGTTTTCCAGGGTTGGTCATGAAATTGCAAATAATGCATTCTGGTAAATATACAAGGATACAATGCTTTCTGGCTTACATTGTCTGCTGTCAGCCTCTCACCAATGATCACAAGGAAAAATGATACTGAAGGAAAGCTAAGTTCACTGAAAGAGTTGAAGTGAAGAATATAATCTTGAAAAAAATTCAGTAGTGCCTAGGAAGGGAGGGTCAGAAAAGTGTAGCTGTAGGCTTTTGGATCTGGACTCAGGCAACTTAAGGTGATTTTTTATGAAAGGGGACAATTTATCATATTACTAGGTGTTAACTGGGAAAATTTAATAACATAATGTAGAATTCTTAGACACAATAAGGAGAGGCCAAGGGGCTTGATAAGTAAAGCATTTTACAAAACAAGTTGTTTGCCCATGTGAGCAAATTTTTGTCTGGGTGAATTGATTTGTAAGATTTTCCAAAACCAAATAATGAAATTATTTGTTGGCTTACAGCCTTCTCTGCCTGAGAAATAATTTTGGGATTAAATAGTCAACTAATGTTGAAAGAAGTAGTTTTTTTTCTTAGTCACAATAATTAAGCTTTGTAGATACAAATAGTCTCAGTCTTCAACATATATCATGGCAAATGTCTTAGACTTGTTGAACATACAATTAAATTACGCATTTGAAGTCATGTTGGAATATGTGACATGTGCATTGTGCTGTCTTGCTTGTGAAACTGAACAGACATAGAGTAAAATCCACTTAATTTCTAGAATAATCTTCTTATGAATTAATAAATAAGTTCTGAAGCCTTAACCTTAGGACTCTACCTAAAGGAAACACACAAAAAAATATTATCATTTTCAAAGTGGTTTAAGTGAGAGAGCAGGCACCTGGATTTAGGTTCAGGAAGTTGTGGTTAAATTATGTTCTTGAAAACCAACCTAGGACAAGACAACTCAACTTACCTTAGACTTTTTTTTCCTCTTTCTGATACTGGGTTCCATTAACAATCCCCTTACCACTTTGTGCCCCATCTAAATATTTCAAACTTTCTCTCACCTGAGTCAACATTTATTTAAATAGTTCTATTCATTTTCCTGATAAATAGAATTTTGCCTAATTCTTCAGGAGTCCCTATGTCACAAACCTTTTTCTTATTGGAATCCTAGAAGAAAAACAATTTTGGAAAAAGTGAGAAATACCCATCACTTCATGGCAAACAGATGGGGAAATAATGGAAACAGTGACAGACTTTATTATTTTGGGCTCCAAAATCACTGCAGATGCTGACTGCAGCCATGAAATTAAAAGATGCTTGCTCCTTGGAAGAAAAGCTATGACCAAACTAGACAGCATATTAAAAAGCAGAGGAATTACTTGGCCAATAAAAGTCCGTCTGGTCAAAGCTATGGTTTTTCCAGTAGTTATGTATGGATGTGAGAGTTGGGCTATAAAGAAAGCTGAGCACCAAAGAATGGATGCTTTTGAACTGTGGTGTTAAAGAAGACTCTTGAGAGTCCCTTGGACTGGAAGGAGATCCAACCAGTCCATCCTAAGGAATCAGTCCTGAGTGTGCATTGGAAGGACTGATGCTGAAGCTGAAACTTCAGTACTTTGGCCACCATGATGTGAAGAACTGGCTCATTTGAAAAGACTCTGATCCTGGGAAAGACTGAAGGCAGGAGGAGAAGGGGATGACAGAGAATGAGATGGTTGGATGGCATCACTGACTCAATGGACATGAGTTTGAGTAAGCTCCGGTAGTTGGTGATGGACAGGGAAACCTGGCATGCTGCAGTCCATGGTGTCTCAAAGAGTCAGACACAACTGTGTGACTGAACTGAACTGACTGAAGAAATACCTGTATTTTCTGAAGTACACTATCTCTGCAACTTTGTTCCAAAGCTTGATCAAACTTGATATCTACTTTTGAAATTCAGAATTCTTTCTTTTACTTTATTTGAGACATTATTTTAAGCCGGAAAATAAAATGAGTTAACATTAGTCAATCATTTATTGTCATATTGTGCTGAACACCTTTATATGCTATATTTAATTTTATCTTCTATCATTATTATAGACACAGGGAATATACATTTTTCTGAAGTGTTAGGGCTGGTAGTTGGTAGAAACAGACTTAAATATTAGATCCATGTCTCAAAGTCCACAACCGAAGGATTTTTTTTTTTTTTTTTTGTCCACATCTCATGTCATCTCAAAATTCAAACTCAGTATGTATGACCTCACAAGACTGTGCTAGACCCAATGTAGAGGGGGGAAAAATGCCCCAGGCTTTTCTCCCACATGATTTATGATCTTGGAAAGACTGGAAAACAGAAAGGTAATAATTGGCTTTGGAGAGTAAGGTTTTCTGAGCATTGGCTCCTGAGCACTTGAACTTTGCATTGCATGTTGAGAACAACATTAGAAAAGTTGCAGAAAAGAGTGTGCATTATCTCTATATTACCATTGCCTTTAGTGAGAATAAATAAATCTGGTGAGGAAACAGGCAGTGGATCATAGAATGCCTTGAAAACCATAGAGATAATGTGAATTTACCTTTATCCAGAATCTTAGAGTGAATTATCCTTGCCCTCTTATGAATTCAATAGATATTTTTAAGACACTAACTTCTCCACATATCCTTATCTGAATATTTGTTACGAAACAGTGAACTCATCTCATGCTTTTCAACTGTTTTAAAAGATAGTTCCTTAACTCTAAACTAAACTGAAAATATTATTCTCAGAGCCTCATGCAATTGCAAACCTGTTCCTAGGAATACAACATGACTTTTGGTCTGAATATTTCCTTTGGATCCTGATATTTTTGTGTGAATTCTACCCCTTTTCATTAGCTCAATGTCTCTCTAATGTCCTTGTTTACTCCAAACCCAATATTCTGAAAAGAGAAATGAGATGATGTATTTGGTTTAATCTGGACGCTGACTGAGTGATGACATTTAAGCACATTGTGAGTTAGAACTAGTGCAGTATAAACAGCAATTTCGGCTGAGGAGTAAGGAGGATGGGCAATTATGCTTCTAGTAGGCTATTTTTCATGTCCATAACTGGACATAAATATAGGCAATTCAGAGCAGGAAGAAATATGACTAGAACTCAGCTTGGCTGACTTAGTTGCAAACAGAAAAAGGATCCTGAAAAGGGCTGGGAGTTGGTCCATTTTAGCCTCATTTGTTTTCAAGAAGAGTCTGTTTCTGCCTCATCAATTTCTACTCCTCATTGAGTCATGCTCCATGGTTGTTAAATATCACTTCATTGCTTTCAACTTCATCCTTCTTAGTCAACATCTCTTAAGCAAGCCATAGCATAGTAACACCAAGTTTCAGTCCCCCAATGAAGCACATCTGGACCCTATTTTTCCAACTCTGTTCATTTATCATCCTGATCTGAGCCAAGAATCCTGCTCTCTTCTCTCCTTGTCAGCCACTCTGTTACATCACATCAAAGGCCTTGTACCCATCAGGAACAGCAATGGGAACAGTTGTCACCTTGAAGTATTTCACTAGCACAGAAGGTGAGATACAGAATACAGAAAAGAACAAAGCTTTTCTTCTGCCCTCAATAAAAGACCTCTTTCATTCTTCTGCCCTCAGCAGGCATATCTTTAGTGGCTTCTAGAGGGAGAAATTGCAAAGAGCTCCCCATGCTAAATGTTTAGGATCACAGTTTGAACTGACTGAACTTCTTACTTTAAAGCAGGAAATTGATGAGGGCTTATATCTCTAATACTTTTATTCCTATTCATCGCAGGCCATCAATTATCCAGAGAACATCCATCACCATACCACTCACCTTCTCGTAGATCTAATGCCCTACCCCTTTCTTCTTCCACACCTTAGACATGTGATTTTTTCAAGTCTTTCTAACCTAAACACCTTCTCTTGATATTTGTTTAATCTCCCCACTCTTAGTGAGAACTGGAGTTCTCTTGCTCATTGAATAATCAATTTTCCTTGTAGGCTTCTCTAGTGGAAGATGTTTTATCCCTTTTATTTCTTATAACTAGGCATCAGGGATAGTATGTGTTTTTCCTGTATTCCACTCTAAAATGAAAATCATTTGTCTAAGCTATTCCTTCAAAATGTCAGCTTATTTGAAACTTGTATCATTCACTATTGAAAAAAATTTAGCTCTCCTAATTTGTCATTTACCAGTGCTTTTAGGTCTGTGTCACTCTTTTTAATCACTGAAGAGTATTTTTTGTATTCTGCTTCACTTTTTTTCTCCTCCATCTCAGGTATTACCACCCCAACTATATCATCACCCATTTTGGAATCCACAAACACTGGCTTCTCAGTCTGTTGAACTACTCACTTTCAATTATTATTTTGTCAATTTTATCTCTTCCTCTCTGGTCACACCTTGTAATTGATCATATTTGTTATTTTTTATCATTTCTGTGTTATATACTTTTTCCATTTCACTACATAGAATAATGAGATTTTATATTTAATAAAGTAACAATTTTTGCTCATTCATAAGGCTAATCTTAAGTGAACAATGTTTTTGTTTTTGGGCTTTCCTGGTGCCTCAGATGATAAAGAATCTGCATGTAATGGGGGAGAGCTGGGTTCAATCCCTGGGTTGAGAAGATCTCCTGGAGGAGGGCATGGCAACCCACTCCAGTATTAGGGCATGGTGTTAAAAATAAAATTACTACCACTACCATGATTCACTAAAAGTCAGCATATTTATCTACCATTACTTTTGTATTATAACTGCAAATATCAATGCAGTGAAGGAAAAATAACATCTCAATATTATTTTTAAAATACTTTTGAAATTGCAAGTCTCTGAAAAGTGGCTTAGGGAAGCCCATCAGTTTATGAACTGAACTGAGAATAACTGTTGTAGAATATTTGTTTGAAAGTGAAGTAAAACCTCACATGAAGCATAAACTTCAAATTAGATACAGAGTTCTTGATGTTTTTAAATTTGTGTGATGCTAAAGTGGAAAAAAGTGTTATTTTAAACTGGTTCTTAGAGCAACAAGTAGTATATGCTATCTTAATTCTTAAGAATGGCTAGGAGTTTGAAAAACAGAAGAAAAGGATGTCTAAAAGACCAGTTATACACTGCACTTAAGCATTGAACTGTTTGGTTTTCATGGTCAAGGGAGAGTGATTTAAGGTACAGAAGACTGTTAACCTGTAGTATATAAGTGGAGTTACAGTAGAAATATTCATCTATGATTTGTACTATGAAGTTGGGAGACTTGGTTCTATTTTGTTTTGAGGGAAAATCAAAGACTATTGGGTAGGGACACAAGGAAGTAGAATTTAGAGAAGGTGTTTCTAATCATTATGCCAATCCCATAAATGGTCAGGTTCTCACTGAAAATATTCATGTTCAAAATATATTCTTATTTTTCCTCATCATGCTCCACAGATAAGTGATACTTTAAAATAAAGTTGGACTAGCTTAGCTCTCTAGGACCTCTAAAGCCAATTTCCTAACTAACAGCTTACAATTTTATGATACACTGTGGTGCCCAAATGTACCACTACTAAGGCCCAAGATATATTAACACTTAGATATGTAACCAAATTTTTTTTTTTTCCTCCACTATTATCCAGTTAGGCAAACTTGCCTCTATTTAGGTTATTTATTTCCCCAAGGGCTCATCTCATTTTGGAACCTACATAACATGTTTTTGTTTCACCCGCCTTGGACTAAAAAATATAAAAATTGATTCCATACGTGTGTGTGTTTGTCCAATAAACACTGGAGGGCATTTAAGAGATCAGCTTTAATTTTCAGGAAAAAAAAAGAAAACTATTTGGTTAAATACTTCTGCACTGGGTGGAAAGGAGAGAGCAAAAGATTGTCATTTTTTTAAAAGCTTGAAAGCCAGAGAAGCTAATGAAAGTCAACCGCCAGAAGACTTTTTTTTTTTTTACTTCATTTCTCTTTTGGGATCTGTGATGCAGTTATTTTGGGATTCAGCACTTTCTAAATGCATATATGCTGCCTCTGAATTCTGGGTTGGCTTCTCATAGCCTAATTTGGCTCTTTGGTAAGCAATCATTCTGATATGTGCTGGAAAAGTCTAGTTATTTGGATACAGAATCTAGCATTTTCTGGCCAGTAGTATTTCAATGACATCTCCAATTACTATGTACCTGTAATATGTAGAGGACCTTATCTAGAGCTCCTTAGCATTTATTGCTTAGCCTCCTAGAACAACTCATTTCATACAGAAACAAGAGTAATGGAAGATAAAGATAGGTTCACCCCTACATGGTGCAATCCCAAATTACCGAATATATTTAGCTTTGAGTTCTCTGGTTCTGAGGAATAAGAGTCAAAAGAGGAAAAAAAAAAAGTGAAGTGGCTATTTGAGGTCAAATTTTCTAAAGGTTATTTAATCTGGAATATTGTGCTTGAATCTAATTGTTAGGGCAAAATAACAAAATTTTAGTTTGAGTATAAAAAGTCAATCCTGGATTTTCTATGCATAATTTGCATTTAGACACATTCAATACTTTTTAAACTTAAACTGCTTATTGAAAAGCAATATGTGAACATTTTTAATATTCCAAAGTAAATAAAGACCTTCCCGTTACATAAGTTCTCTTTTAAGGCACTTCTTTTTTTTTTTTTTTTGGTATATTCTCTCTCAGAAATTCTCTGGGCACATATTAATTTTCAGATGATATCATATTAAACATAGTTTTAAATTGCTCTCATTTTTACCATATTTTTATATCCTTCCATGTTAACATATACTCATTTTCACTTTCTTTTTAACAGTTTAAGAATATTTCATTGTATATAAACACTATAATTTACATAAGTCCTCCAGGATGAACATACTGATTCTTTCCAATTTTTGATACTTGCAGAACAATTTATAATGAATATTATTGTCATATATTTTTGTGCATTTATAGTATTATTTTTATAACTTTTCAAGTGGACTTGCTGAGGTAAAAGGTATATGCTTATAATATTTTTGTACTTATAGCTTGTCTTATATTTAGCCGATATATATTATTCTGTGATATGCTTAGCTGATTTTACTTACACTTTTTAGGAGTAAATGGAAATTATTGAACTGAGAATGAGAAGTCTGAAGTATAGAACAATAGTTAAATAAAAGAGAATAGCTTCTTAGTAATATAAAATTGATGTTGTTTGCTCCATATCTGTTACATACAAATGGAAACTGATCTGATATTTTATTCAGAAAGTTCATATGACTTAAAAATAAGGTTAAACTTGATATATCTTATTTTAAACACAAATATCACAGTTTATTAATTATACAGGATTTATTATTTATAAGAGTGATATGGGTATTTATTTTTTCTTTGCCCCAAAAGCTTTTGTTTAAAGAAATACCTAGTTACATAATTACAGTGTTTTACAAGAGGAAATAGAGATTTAAAGTATTGAATATTAATATTTTCATATTAGTAGACCTAAAGAAAAATATGATTATTTTCATAAATGCCGAAAAGACTTCCTTCAAATTTCAATACCCATTTCTGGTTAAAACGTGGGGTAATATGTTAAATGATGCTATCTTTATTACCCTGACAGAGTGCATATACTTTATTATGAACTAACATCTTTCTTAATGGGGAAAATTGAAGTATTTCCATCATCTAATGGAAAAGGGCAGAGTTGACCATGGACTTCCGTGCTATTTAAAATTTTATTGGAATTACTAGACAATACAATTAAATAAGAAAGAAAATAAATGAAGGGATACAAATTTTAAAAGAAGTAATAAAATCTTATCTGTTTGCAAATGATATAATTAACTGGAAAATCCAAGAATGATTGATAAAATCAATGAAAAATTAATTTTAAAATATAGGACATGAATTTAGTATGCAGCAAATAGTCCATAGTCTCAACAAATAACAAATTATCAAATATTATGAGACAATATTTTGTTTGCTATTATTAATAATCTTGGAATTATTTATAATAGCAATAAGATATAAAATAGTGATAATTTTAAAAAATTATACAAATTTGAGGAAAGTTTAAAACAGAGATGAAAGACACAAAAATAGACTTGAACAAAAGGAAAGCTCTTATTTTTTGCATAAGAGCCCTCAATATTTTAATGACAATAATTCAATCTAAATTAGTTTATATATTTAATGAAATCCTTGTTAAAACACTCAGATGTGTGCCTCACTGACATAATATTATCTATCAAGCATATGAGAAATAAATGTGAAGGATTTTCATCATTATCTATGAAAAATCTTCTGATATTGGACTAACATTGCAAAATAAACAATAACAAAAAACTGAGCAAAAGATAAGAATAACAGTGACAGATATTGAACAACAGGCAAAATACAACTTTTTTTCCCTTAGAGATAAGAAATGAATGAGACAATCATGATTTCCCTGGCTTTATGCCCATATGCCCCATCTGGATCTGTCTAGAGAAGGGTGTCTTTGAAATGCAAGCTGGCCTTTGGTCTAGGTTGGTGAGAATGAGGTTAATGTTTGGGAAGACCAGAACAGTGAACATTTATGTGGCTGAGTAACAGAGAGAAGGAAACTATAGATAAGGGACTCCAGAAATATGCATTTTTAAATGAATTTCAGTCTAAATGTTTGGCTGTGTGTGGTGAGACTTTATGAGGTCAGACATTAAAAAACTATAACATACTATTTCAAGAGTATGCACATACACACACACATATTCATGCACAACAACAGCAAAACAAACACGAAAACTAAGGTGTAAGGTCAATAATTAGCAGAGCTCCTACCATGGTGGGTGATATTTGAATTTTAATCTGCCCTAGTAGGGAAAAACATAGTAAATTTAGTAGAGACTACAGAAGGTCACACTTTATCAGTACAGATCAATTAGCTCTGTAGTAAAGAATGCTTAATTTTTTTTTCTTTCTAAATGCTTATTATCTACAGTTAGGTATTTGTTTAGTTATTTTCTTTATATATAAAATGTTTATATTTATACATAAAGTACAATAACATTTATAAACCTTTCATGTACATGTATTGAGTTTTAACAAATCCATACATACACCTATGACAAATTCTGTCCAAGATATAGAACATCATTGTTAGTCCAGGAAATCAACTTCTGACCTCACCCTCATACAAACAATATCATTGTCCATTCCTTTTAATTACTATGTAGTATTATTTTCTATTTTATCTCTTTTGATAAAATTTACTTTTGCTTATATTTGTTTAATTTACTGCTTTGACAAACCTAGACAGCATATTAAAAAGCAGAGACCTTACTTTACTTAAGTCAAAGCTATGGTTTTTCCAGTAGTCATGTATGGATGTGAGAGTTGCACCATAGAGAAAGCTGAGTGCTGAAGCATTGATGCATTTGAACTGTGGTGTTGGAGAAGACTCTTTGAGAGTCCCTTGGACTGCAAGGAGATCAAGCCAGTCAGTCCTAAAGGAAATCAGTCCTGAATATTCATTTGATGGACTGATGCTGAAGCTGAAGTTCCAATACTTTGGCCACCTAATGTGAAGAACTGACTCACTGGAAAAAATCCTGATGCTGGGAAAGATTGAAGGCAGGAGGAGAAGGGAATAATAGAGGAGAAGATGGTTGGATGGCATTACCAACTCAATGGACGTGAGTTTGAGCAACCTCCAGGAGTTGGTGATGGACAGGTACGCCTGGTGTGCTGCAGTCCATGGGGTCACAAAGAGTTGGATATAACTGAGCAACTGAACTGAAGTACATATGAATGCCTATAAAGAAATAAAATGAAAATAAATGACTCATACAAATTCTTACCAAAGAAAAGGTAAAGAAAAAGAATCACACTATCTTACTATCAAAGGAAGTATTGTAGTTTATCATATTTGATGATATCAGTCCATGAGATTAGCTCTAGTCCTTTGTAAAGAACACCAGTTAACAAATAGAAGAATAAGAAACAAGATGAACTAGTAAAATTTATATGATTTAACCTCAAAACAATAATTATTCAGGTGCACATTATTAATGGGTTAGGCATCATTCATAAATGTTACTTACTATTATCAGAGTTTAAAAATGTACCTTTACAGTGAGAGGATCTCATTGTCTCCAAAGAAATGAAATGATTCAAATGAGCATGATTATGAGCATTCATGCTCATTCATGATTATAAGTATTCATTGAAATGAGCAGGACAGTTTGACAGTATGTACATCCTTGTGAGGTTCAATTAACTAGCCAATCAACTATGATATATTTTTTCAAACAAATTGTGTAACCTGTGTCTGATTTGTCTTTAGACCTGTGTTCCAGTACATTAAGAATACAGTATATGAAGGAAAAAACATTGAATAATATAACAAAGAGAAAAGCAGTCAAGTCCAGACATCAGTACAGTCTGTAAAGCAACTATCCTGATCTTATAAAAAATTAAATAATCATTTAAATAATATGAAGAGATTTGAGTCAAATACAATGTGTGAGTTTTGAGTGAAGAGCTGTTCAACATATCTGAATATGGTTAGTTAGTTGCAAGGTTCAATAAAGAAATTTTAAAAAAGCAAAGATAGATGAATAAATAGATACACTAGATTATAATGATAGATAATAGCTGTTAAATCAAATATGAAAAAATATTAGTTATGCTATCATTTTATTATTTTAATGTGTTCTGTACTTTAAAAAATCTCATACTAAGACTGTAAAATATAGATTTTTCAAAAGAAAGTTAATTCCTTAGAATTAATTTGGACAGAGTAAAAAGTGAAAAGTAGGTAAACTTCACTTCCATTTGCTAACAAATTGTGTGACTCATTTATATACAGTAAATATTCTCTTATTCATCATCACAATCTTTTTTGCTCCTGACACACAGAAGGTCCTCAATAAATAATTAAATTGAATGGAAATAGCAAATGGTTTCATAATTGGCCTTTGTCTTTAGTTTGGTTATATTTAATATGTTTGTGAGCTTAATGTATTACATTTTTCCCAAAGTTAGTAATTGACTATTTTATACCAAAGTTTAATATTTAATAAAATGCTAATTTCCAATATGCTGATATGAAAATATATTTGAATAAGAGTTAACTAAGGGGTGGAGCAGTGGTAAAGAAACCACCTGCCAATGCGGGAGATGCAAGAGACTGGGGTTCAGTCGCTGAGTTGGTAAGATTCTCTGTGCTTAGTCACTCAGTAGTGTCTGACTCTTTGTGAACCCATGGACAGTAGCCCGCCAGGCTCCTCTCTCCATGGGGATTCTTTAGGTAAGCTGGGTTGAGTTGGCTGGGATGGGTTGCCATGCCTTCCTCCAGGGGATCTTCCCAACCCAGAGATCGAACCCAGGTCTCCCACATTGCAGGCAGATTCTTTACCCTCTGAGCCATCAGGGAAGTCCAAGAACACTGGAGTGAATAGCCTATGGCTTCTCTAGGGGATCTTTCTGACCCAGGAATCAAACTGGGGTCTCCTGCATTGCAGGCGGATTCTTTACCATCTGAGCTACCATGGAAGCCCTGGGAAGATCCTCTGGAGTAGGAAATGGCAGCCCACTCCAGTATTTTTGCTTGGAAAATTCCATGGACAGAGGAGCCTGGCAGGGTACAGTCCATGAGGTCACAGAATCGGACACAACTGAGCACATGCATACATGCACATGATACATTGATATTTATAGAGTAAGGGGAGGAGAATAACTGTATCTAACTCCTATGAGTCACAACATCTTAAACATTAGAAATCCTTAAAATGCAGTTTTAGTAATCTTATTTTCAAGAAAAATTTCTCAACCAGCTTGATAACAAACGCTTCACATTTTTTTCTTTGCTAAAACTAAAGTGTATATCCAAGAAAATATTAAGTTTAATTGGCTGGTGTTCTAGCAGAGTAGATGCAGCTTATAAGTTGATCTACTTTGTCATGCCAAGTTGCTTTGGAGAAGGTCCAGGTTTTGTGCTGATCTTTGTGGTTTTCAGTAATTTTATTTTATTATGCTAAGAGTTCTTGGCCTCTTTTAAAGCATATTTTAATATTACCTTAACTGAGACTCTGACTCATAATTCAAAAAAGGCTTTTATGAGTTTTTAAATTATGTGCATTTATAAGTCTTCTAGGACTTTTGGTATACATTCAGAATTTCTTTTTTTCTTGAATGATTTTTTTTAAATCTCAGCTTCTGATTATGTATAAAAACTAAAGAGCTTATTTCCCCCTTAATTGTTAGTAACTTTTAAGGTTTTTTTTCTTTATTTTAGAATATCTTGATTCTCTTGTTCTTGTTGTCTTTGCAGAATTTTTTTTTATACTGTGACTGCACAATAAAAATTTGCTTTGTATTCACTGAATTTACACAAATGTTGAAATTTAGCTGTGTCTTCATTGCTCCTTCAAAGCAATCTTTTTCTCTTTCCATCTCACTATTCTGCAAATATGCACCAATATATTAAATATGAAGGCCTGAATGAGTTACAAACTGGAATCAAGATAGGTGGGAGACACATCAACAACCTCAGATATGCTGATGACGCCACTCTAGTGGCATAAAATGACAAGGAACAAAGGGCCTCTTGATGAGGGTGAAGGAGGAGAGTGAAAGAGCCAGCTTAATACTAAATATTAAAAAGCTAAGATCATGGCAATTGGCCCCATTACTTCATGGCAACAAGAAGAGGAAAATGTGAAAATAGTGACAGATTTCCTCTTCTTGGGCTTTAAAATCACTGTGGATGGCAACTGTAGCCATGAAATCAGAAGACAGTTGCTTCTTGGCAGAGATGCTATGATAAACCTGGCCATGTGTTGAAAAGCAGAGACATCACTCTGCTGACAAAGGTCTATATAGTCAAGGCTATGATCTTCCCAGTGGTCACATAAGGTTGTGAGACCTGGACCATAAACAAGGTGGAGCACCAAAGAATTGATGCCTTCGAACTGTGGCACTGGAGAAGACTCCTCAAAATCCCTTCGACAGCAAGGAGATCAAACCAGTCAATCTTAAGGGATATCAACCCTGAATTATCACTGGAAGAACTGATGCTGAAGCTGAAGCTCCAGTGTTTTAGTCATCTGATGCAAACAGCTGACTAATTGGAAAAGTCCTTGATGCTTAGAAAGATTGACAACAGAAGGAGAAGAGAGCATCAGAGGATGAGATGGCTGGATGGTATCACCAATGCAATGGACATGAACTTGGGCAAACTTCGAGCAGGAGATCATAAGGGACAGGGAGACCTGGCTTGCTGCAGTCCATGGGGTCACACAACTGGGTGACTGAATAACAACATATTAAATAAATTAATGGAGCTTACTTTTCTTCTTCTAACTTAGCTTCTAAGTTACTCAACTTCCACTGCCTAATAAGACGTTTCCATTATGTTTTTTATTACCCATTGTCAAGCTAGTGAATCATGTAAGACCATTTCTACACATCCTAATTTATATTGATATTTCCAAAGCACAGGAGACAGAAATGGAGTAGGAGCCGGAATGCTTTAGATGCAGCATACATTGAAGCAAATACATTTTCTACTTTATGCAGACAGGCAAACCATTTATCACTGTCAAACTCTGATCTTGCGTATAGTTCTTGACATCACTAGCACACTATGAAATAACAATATTGTATTAAAAAGCTAGTAACTAAAAAGAATAAAAATTATTTTTTGTTTTCAAGGTATCTTTCTAAGGACATAAGCAAATTAAACTCCTCTGCTACAGAACTCTCCATAATAACTTAGGTAAAGATAAATATTGAACCTCAAAAAGGGGTTTTATGTCTGGACTTGGAGACAAGACTTTGCATCTTCTATGGCTGTTTAAAGACCTAGTGTTCTGTAATAACCTGGTTGAAAATTTCTGTCATAATCTGACTAGACAAAAAAGCCATCACCTGTAGCTGTATTAAACTCCATTTGCTCGTTCCAAAATATAAACCAGGTTTTCATTAATTTTATGAATTCACACACATATATATGCTTTAATTTATAAATGCTGTTCAGATGTATGTTGATGACTTTCCAATCTCCCTAAATTCATAACATTTGCAGAATCTGGCCCCTTCGTGGATCACAACTTTCTTGCAGGGAAGGGGCTTGTGTAATTCAATGAAGATATGAGCCATGCTATGTAGGGCCAGCCAAGACTGATGGGTAATAGTGGAGAGTTCTGACAAAACATGATCCCCTGGAGGAGGGAATGACAAACCATCCCAGTATTCTTGCTGCGAGAACCCCATGAACAATATGAAAAGTTAAAAAGATATGACACCAAAAGATGAGCCCCCCAATTCAGAAGGTGTCCAATATGCTACTGAGAAAGAGTGGAGGGCAGCTACTAATAGCTCCAGAAAGATTAACGCAGCTGGGCCAAAGCAGAAACAGTGCTATGTCGTGGGTGTGTCTGGTGGTGAAAGTAAAGTCCAATGCTGTAAAGAACACTATTGCACAGCAACTGCAATGTTAGGTCCATGAATCACGGTAAATTGCATGTGGCCAAGCAGGAGATGGCAAGACTGAAAATCAACATCTTAGGAATCAGTGAACTGAAATGGACAGGAATAGGCAAATTTAATTCAGAACCATTGTATCTACATTATAGGCAAGAATCCCTTAGAAGAAATGGAATAGCCTTCATAGTCAACAAAAGAGTCTGAAATACAGTACTTGGGTACAATCTCAAAAATGTCAGGATGATCTCAGTCTGTTTTCAAGGCAAACCATTCAACATCACAGTAGTCCAAATCTATGCCCCAATCACTGATATTGAAGAAGCTGAAGTTGGCCAGTTCTATGAAGACCAACAAGACATTCTAGAACTAACACCAAAAAGAGATGTCTTTTTCATTTTAGGGGATTGGAATGCACGGAAGTCAAGAGATACCTGGAATAACAGGCAAGTTTGGCCATGGAGTACAAAATGAAGCAGGGAAAAGGCTAAGAGAGTTTTGTCAAAACAACAGACTATTCATAATAAACACCCTTTGCCAACAACACAACAGAGAAGTGTGCGCATGAACATCACCAAGTAGTCAATACTGAAATCAGATTGATTATACTATTTGAAGAAAATTCTTTGTATATTCTATACAGTCATCAAAAACAACACTCAGAACTGACTAAGGCTTAGATCATGAGCTCCTTACTGAAAAATTCAGACTTAAATTGAAGAAAGTAGGGAAAACCACGAGGCCATTCAGGTATGACCTAATCAAATTATTTATTATTATATAGTGGAGGTGACATATAGATTCAAGGGTTAGTGTGGTAGACAGAGCACTTGAAGAACTATGGATGGAGGTTTGTAAACTTGTACAGGAGGTAGTGACCAAAATCATCCCAAAGAAAATGAAATGCAAGAAGGCAAAGTGATTGTCTAAGAAGGCCGTCCAAATACCTAAGGAAAGAAGAGAAGCAGAAGGCAGAGAAAGGGAAAGATACACCCAACTGAAGGCAGAGTCCCAGAAAATAGCAAGGAGAGATAAGAAGGCCTTCGTAACTGAACAATGTAAAGAAATAGAGGAAAACAATAAAATGGGAAAGATCAGTGATCTCTTCAATTAAGTTGGAGATATCATGGGAACATTTTGTGCAAGGACAGACATGATAAAGGACAGAAACAGTAAGGACCTAACAGAAACAAAACAGATTAAAGAGGTAGCAAGAACACACAGAAGAACTGTACAAAAGAGGGCTTAATGACCCAGATAATCATAATGGTAGATTACTCACCTACAGCCAGACATCCTAGAGTATGAAGTCAAGTGAGCCTTAGGAAGCATCACTACAAACAAAGGTAGTAGAGGTGATGGAATTGCAGCTGAGCTATTTAAAATCCCAAAAGATGATGCTGTTAAAGTGCTGCATTCAATATGTCAGCAAATTTGGAGAACTCAACAGTGGCCACAGGACTAGAAAAGGTCATTTTTCATTCCAATCCCAAAGAAGGACAATGCCAAAGAATGTTCAAACTACTGTACCCTCATGCTCATTTCACATAACTAGTAAAGTTATGCTTAAAATCCTACAAGCTAGGCTTCAGCAGTATGTGAACTAAGAACTTCCAGATGTACAAGCTGGGTTTCAAAGAGGCAGAAGAACCAGAGATCAAATTGCCAGCATTCGCTGGATTATGGAGGAAGCATGGGAATTCCAGAAAAACATCTGCTCGTTAACTACACGATAGCCTTTTTGTGTGTGGATTGAAACAAAATGTGGAAAATTCTTAAAGAGATGCCAATATCAGACGACCTTACCTGCCTCCTGAGAAACCTGTATGAAGCTCAAGAAGCAACAGAACCAGACCTGGAACAACTGACTGTTTCAAAATTGAGAAAGGAGTATGACAACACTGTATATTATCATGCTGCTTATTTAATTTAAATGCACAATATATCACATGAAATGCCAAGCTGGATGACTCACAAGCTGGAATCAATATTGCCAGGAGAAATATCAACAACCTCAGATACACAGATGATACCACTTTAATAGCAGAAAGTAAAGAGGAACTAAAGAGCCACTTGATGAGGGTGAAAGAAGAGAGTGAAAAAGCTGGCTTAAAACTCAACATTAAAAAAACTAAGATCATGGTATCCAGTCCCATAATTTCATGGCAAATAGATGGGGAAAAATGGAAGCTGTGACAGATTTTATTTTCTGGCTCCAAAATCACTGTGGTTTGTGACTGCAGCCATGAAATTAAAAGACACTTGTTCCTTGGTAGGAAAGTTATGACAAATCTAGGCAGCGTGTTAAAAAGTAGAGACATCACTTTGCCAACAATGATCCGTATAGTCAAAGCTATGGTGTTTCCAGTAGTCATGTACAGATGTGGAGGTTGGACCATAAAGAAGACTGAGCACTGAAGAATTTTTGAATTGTGGCTCTGGATAAGACTCTTGAGAGTTAGTTGGACTGCAAGGAGATCGAACCAGTCAATCCTAAAAGAAATCAACTCTGACTATTCATTGGAAGGACTGATGCTAGAAAGCTGGGACTCCAGTACTCTGACCACCTGTTGCGAAGAGCTAACTCATTGGAAATGACCCTTACTCTGAGAAAGACTGAAGGCAAAAGAAGAAGGAGGTGGCAGAGGATGAAATGGTTGGATAGCATCACCGACTCAATGGGCATGAATTTGAGCAAACTCTGACAGATAGTGAAGGACAGAGGTGCCTGTTGTGCTACAGTCCAGGGGATTGCAAAAGGTCAGACATATTTTAGAAACTTAAACAACAACAATAATAGAATCTGGATATTTTTATCCAGTCTGTACAGTAGTCACTCGTTAAATTGTCACTTCTTTGCTCTTTCAATTCATTCAAGTAATGTTTATTGAACCGTTTCAATAATAATATTTTACCCTGATACTTTTCCTCCTTTTTAACGATTCCTAGTGTAACACTGTGTTATAAACAGCCAAGGCCTGAGAGACTTAAACATTGATTTGCTCTTCCCATCTGTATGAACTTGAGATACTGAGTTTACTGCCTTGTCGTTCAGTCACTAAGTCGTGTTCAACTCTCTGTGACCCCATGAACTTGAGCACACCAGACTGACCTTTGCTGTTTCCTGGAGTTTGCTCAAATTCACGTGCATTGAGTCAGTGATGTTATCTAACCATCTCATCATTTGCCATCCTTTTCTTATTTTTCCTTCAATCTTTCCCAACATTAGGGTCTTTAGTTTTCTGTAAAATAAGTTGGAGCAGGTGGGTTATTCCTGTTCATAGTTTAAATGTAGAAAAAGGAAATATAAGAAAAGGCAATAGCTAAATTTCATTGTTTTGAAATTTTTTTTTCAATTCTTTTCTCATCACTGCTTTGCCTTCAAATGCTAACTCTGATTTCTGTTAAGTCTGTATCTCTGATCCTGATACCAGTTCCACTCTTTGCATCTAAATCTCCATTTCTTTATAATAGTCACATGCATGTTCTGTCAGGAAAAACTGCTTATATACAGGTTTACCTAACTCAGATAATGAGTTAGGCAAAAAACTCAATTTTACCTAACTTACACTACCCTTCTAATTATCTAGAAGAAAGATCTGTGAGTTTTATTTTTTTTCATTTTTCTTTCCAGCACTCAATTTAGTACAACATAAATATGTATCCTAAAGTGAGCTTCCTCTTTTGTTGTTATATATTCGTAAACATTAGTTGCAGAGACACAGTTTGATTTTCTTAGAAAAGTTTAGAAAAGGATTTTACTGGCTCATGTTTACTTATATTTAGGAAAAGTGAGACTATGCATTTGAAGGTCATTTAGAATGGACAGCATCACTTTACTGTTCTTCCTAAGTCAGTTATTTTTAAGAAACACAGTTTTGAAGTGGTCAAAAGTTTTATTTTGAACTATTGCCTTCTTTTTGTTGTTGATCTTCTATTGAACATATTCCATTGCACCTCACCACCTTAATCACTATGTATAACCTATATAACCTATATGGAAATTACCATGGAGTTGAGCTAACTTTCTCTTTGTTGTGAATTCAAAAAGATAATTATGATCTCTTTAGAAAATAATGCTTCATGATGCACAACATTATTATTAAGTTATGGAATTGACCAATTCACCTCCTGCTTTCAAAATTTTCTTTTGGGACAGTGTGACCATTAATATTGAAAATATTATACTTACAGAGTTTTTAAAACATTTCTTCTTCAGGTTAGGGAAGTTTTCAGCCATAATTTCATCAAGTACATTTTCTACTCATTTCTCTCTTCTCTTTTTAGGACTCTTAAAATATGAATGTTAGTGTTCTTGATGTTGTCCTAGAGGTCCCCTATCCTCATTTGATTGTTTTTTTTCTCTCTCTTTTCTGACTGGGTAATACATTTTGTCTCTTCCAGTTTGCTTATGCATTCTTCTTTATTATCTAGTCTGCTGTTACTTCTTTCTAGTGCATTTTTCATTTAAATTATTGTATTTTCAACTATGATTCTTTTTTAGTATTTTCTAGTTCTTTGTTGACCTTTTACTGAGTTCAGTAATTTTTTTTTTTTTTTTTTTTTTTTTACTGTTGCTTTGAACTCTTTTTCAGGTAAATATCTATTTTACTAGGATTCCCCCCTTTGAGTTTTGTCATTTTCTTTTGTCTGAAACATATGCCTTTGTCTTCTCATTTTGTTTGACTTCCTCAGTTTGTCTCTATTAATAAATTAGATGAGACTGTTACCTACCCTAGTCTTGAAATCATGTCCTTGGGTGGGAGCATGCCTATGCAGTTTGCATGTGTCCAAGTGGCTTTGGTGAGAGAGTTGGATCCGAAGAGAGCAGATGACAGTTCTTCTCCTGTGATACACAGGTAGCCACTGCATGATGCAAAGGAGGGCCTGAGTCAGAGGGTCTATGGCTGGAGCCCAGTTTGAGCCAGGGTTTATCCCAGGCCTGACAGTATTTGCTAACATATCTTGGGTGAGGCCATACCCCAAGGGGATGGGGCAGACACTCTGAGCTGGTTGGGCTTTGCCCCAGCACAATGGAAATTCTTTATTGGGCTGGATTTCAATATCTAAATTTTGAAAACCACAACTTGTCAAAATGGAGTAAGTTTTGAGTTATTTATTTGCATTTTTATAACTAATATATAGAAATGTAGGGTCTTTATGAAGTGTTAGCAGCAGTTTCTTTATATTAAATTTAATTGCTGGCTGTATTCTGAAGTAGAACCAAAAATGAAGTCCTTTTGTATTTATGAAGTATCAGTAAATATTACAGAAGTTCCATTAATTATACTTTAATAATGTCAAATAATATAATTATTAATATTGGAAATTTTGATGTGAATTATAAAAATGATGCTTCATCAATCTTTAATAATTGATAGTATATTATGGAAAATAATCACCACATTATGGCTTTGATATACCCACCTTGATTTGTTTTCTTTATCTATTTATTTTTTATGGTTCTTTTAAAATTAAAAATATTATTTTATTGAAGTATAAAATATTTAAAATATTATATTTTTGCCAGGTTCCAGGTATACAGCATAGTGATTCAGTATTTTTATAGATTATACTCCATTGAAAGTTACTACAAGTGCAATACAATATATCTTGTAGCTTATCTACATTATACACAGCGGTTTGTATCTCTTAATCCCATGTTCCTATCATGATCCTCCCTGCTTTCCTGTCTCCACTGGAAATATATTTCATCATCTCATTTCCAGTCCTTGTGTGTCTTTAGCCTTGAACTGAGTTTTGTAGGCAGCATATTGAGGGGTCTTTTTTTTTTTCTCTCTCAGCCACCCTACGTCTTTTGACTGGCATTTAGTCCATTAATAAAGTACTTTTTGATAGGTAATACTTACTGTCATTTTATTACTTGTTTTCTGGTTATGTTTGTTGTTCTTCACTATTAATTTCTTCTTTTTGTTTCTTCCCTTATGGTTTCATGATTTTCTTCATTAGTTTGCTTGTGTTCCTTTCTTTTTAGTTTTTGTGTATCTATTACATGTTTTTGATTTGAGCTTACAGTGGCATTCATATATATTGACCTATAATTATACCTCCGTGTGTGTGTGCGTGCTAAGTTTCTTCATTCGTATCCACTCTTTGCGACCCTGTGGACTGTAGCCTGCCAGGCTCCCCTGTGCGTGGGATTCTCTAGGCAAGAATACTGGAGTGGCCATGCCCTCTTCCAGGGGATCTTCCTGACCCAGGGATCAAACCTGCATCTCTTATGTCTCTTGCATTGGCAGGTAAATTCTTTACCACTAGCACCACCTGGTAAGCCCCATAATTATACCTATTTTTTATAAACAAGTAGTAACCTTGTTCAAACACATGCTAACATATCTAGATAAAATCTCCATATTTCATGTTTTTGATATCCTATTTTCACATCTTCATGTTCATCCCTTATCTGTTTATTGTATTTATAATTGCTTTTTGTATTTTTCTTGTCTTTTAATCTTCATAGTGGTGCATTTAAGTGGTATATCCTCAGTCCTTACTCTATATTTGCCTTTTCTAGTGGTGTTTTCCTTTTCCTATGGAATCCACTTAGATTTTCATATTTAATTTCATAGATTGCCACTTAGAGAAGACTTTAACATTTTTTTTAGGGTAGGCTAAGTATCAATGAACTCATTTAGTTTTTGGTTGTCTTAGAAGTTCTGTATTTCTCCTTCTATTCTAAATGATGATCTTGCAAGGTAAAGTGTCCTAGGATAAAGGTTTTCCCCTTTCAAGACTTTGAATATATATCATGACACCCTCTTCTGGCCTCCAAAGTTTCTGCAGTTAAATCACCTGATAATCTTATGAGGATAATCTTCTATATGATTCTGCTTTTCTCTTGCTGCCTTTAAGATTCTCTCTTTAATTTTTGCCATTTTAATTATATCATATCTTGGAGTGAGTCCCTTTTTTTTCCAACTTTCTGTGCTTCCTATGTCTGGAAATCTGTTTCCTTCTTCAGGTTTGGGAAGTTTTCAACCATCATTTCCTCAACTGCATTTTTGATCCCCTTCTCTCTCTGTTTTCCTTCTGTGACCCCTATGATGAGTATGTTCATACACTTAATATTCTCATTTTTAAAATCTGCTTTTCTTTTTTCTGTTCTGATTGAGTTATTTCCATTATTTTATCTTCCAGTTCATTTATTCATTCTTCTGTATCACTTAATCTGGTATTCATTTCTTGCTGTGAAATGCAGCAAGACTTTCATAATAAATGCAGATACCACTGGAGCAGATCTCTCTCTCCCCTGAATGGGTCCAGCCAGCATGTGCGTTTTTTTTTTTTTTTTTTTAAGTTCAGCCATTGAATTAGTCATTTTTGATTGATTCATTTTTATATTTTCTATTTTCTTGTTAAAACAGTCACTGTTTACAGTGTTTCCTTTCACTAATTCAGTTAACAGTTTTATTACCAAGTACCAATCTTTTGAATTCTTTATCTGATTAATTTTTAGTTTCGGTGTCATTATTTTTTCCCCGGGTATTCCATTACTCTTTAATTTGAAAGTAATTTCCCTGACGTTTCATGTAGGTTCTTTCTGTGCCTTTATGAATTTAAGTGAAGGAGTTACCTGTTTTGGTCTTGAAAGGGTATTTTGATAAGGGAGCATACTTATACCCATTGCATGTGTCCATTGCCTTTGGTGAGAGAGCTGGATTTGAGGTGGATGAAAGTCATGTCTTTCCTCAAGATGTGCTGGCAACTTACATCTTGGTTGGGAGTGGGGCTGCAGTTGGAGGCAACAGGTGTGAGGCAGTACAACCTCTTGATTTGGCGTCCATCATTGTCCTACTAGGGATGGATGACCTGCTTTCAAATTGCTGAAGCAGAAGCTCGAGGGTCAGGCCCAAGCTGAATCTACTCTTTTCAAGGGTTTGTTTTTTTCCTTTCTCCTCACTGGGAAGTCTACCCCAGAGGAGGGGAGTGCTGAGGCAAGTGGGTCTCTTACATAAGCAGAAGTTCAGTGGGCTATCTGTGTATGTGCCCACACCTCTGCTCAGGTCCAACCTCAGTTAAGCACAAGTCTCTCATAACTGATAACTACCCCAGCCTCCACTGCCCCTACCCTGTTGGGGAATCACTTAGCAGGGCTGGACCTGTGTAGACTCTTAGAGTGTATCAGGAGGTGAGATGTGATGGAGATGCTTCTGAGATGCCACTTGAGTAAGAACCAACAGTAGCTACCACTGCTTCATTCAGGCTCTGCCCCATGACTTGGTCACCTTTGGCTCATGACTGAATCTTTTCCTCAAATATGCCCTAGATCCACTGCTGAACTGAGATATGGAGTAAGCAGGCTCAGCATTTTCATTCAGATCAGGCTGAGGTATGCATCAAGGCTTTCATAGTAAATCCAGACACCACTACAGTAAATCTCTGTCTCCCCTGCATGGGTGCTAGCCAGCATGTGCTTGTTCCTCATTAGCAGAGTCTAGGCTTCCCACAGCCTTTCTCTCTGTTCTAACGTTCCTCCAACAAGATAAGGGGGTTTACCTCTCCCACGTATGACCGCAGGATATGAGCATCCAGTCTGTGACTGGAACTGCTCATTCCTCAGGGTGTATTTCCACTCATGCAACTTCCTTTTTCTTCTGAGTTTCCCTTCCAGGGGCATAGGTTCTGACACAATTGTTCTTCTGACACAATTGTTCTTCTTCCCATCCTACCCAGTTATGCTTGTATCTTTCTTATAGCCTTGGTGATACAAGAGTCCTTCTGCCAGTTTCCTATTACTTAACAGTGAGAATTATCCCACATGTCAATGAATTTTCATGGGAGAGGTAAGCTCCTTGTCCTCTTACTTCCCCATCTTAATCCATTCCATTTAGTTTAGTTTATATGGTTGATTCTTATTGATGAAGTACCATTGTTATTCATTTATATCATGCTTTACTGTTTGAAGAGCATGGTGTCTATTGATTAATTCTGGTATAAAAGGTAATTCTATAGGTATCATTCTCCTTATCAGAGATAAAGTAAACTGGGAAAATTCTGCATTTATATAAAAATAATGTGTGAAATACTCGTTCTCTAAAAGGTGTATCATAATTTAGTATTCTATCCTGAAGAAATTACTTAAACTCAGACAAATTTCTCAGTTTTAACATTTTCTACAGTAGATTCTCAGGAACTTTTAAATCATGTTGAATTTTATGAAGTTACATTAACCTTCTCTAAGAAAGTGCCTGTGTTTCTCTTTCGGGAATTTAAAAACAATTTTAAACAACCCAGTCTCTTTGACCTCTTTAGGTTTTATTTAACACAATCTCCCTGTTTCTTAAAATGCTTCAAATCTTGGTAGAATTATTTGAACTTTGACAATCATGATAGAATGCTTTAACATCCCCACACATTCTAAGTGATACCTAGCTTTACTTGTGGCAAACAAAACTAAACATTTCATCCTAAAGAATATTGTTGTTTTAAATGTAAATATCAAAACTTGATAAATCTTCAAGTAATTCTAAAAATATGCTTGGCCAGTTTGAATTTTTGCAGTAGACCATTGTTTTTCTCTTTGTTTCTTTTGGGGTGTGATGTAGTGAATACTAACTCTTTGCAAAATATGTTACTATTTTTCTTAAAGAAAAAAATAAGGTATAGTTTCAGCTCTTTATAATACGGGATGTCAAAGGTTGTTGTCTCAGTTAATATGAGACAATTGTTGAAGACATTTGTATATGATTTAACAGGCACTTTTGACAGTGAGTGAATTTGATATAGTTTTGATGTTAATAATTATTTCTTTACTACCTCATTTGTATAAGACACTGAACAGTCTTATATAGTTTTTAATGTATACTTAGAGTACACACATTTATATGGTTTGAGTAGATTGAATGAGAAAATGAATCAATGCCTTCAGCAGCAGAGTACTGAGCATGGAGAAAATAATTGGCAAATATTAACTAACTAACATGAGTCTCATTAGTTATATTACAACATGTTGATCTTTCACTAAACAAATTTCTAATTAGATTAATTATTGTTTCATGTATATAGCTTTGTTAAATATTTTGGGGCATTGTGTCTATATGCTTTTTTAATCCTGCTATTTCTTAATTATCCATTAGTCTTTTTCTTTTCCTTTATTTGCCCTAAAATTTTCAGTCAATTTTTAGTGTTTTCCATTTTTGGCCACTAGTCTCAGTGACACTTTATATCTAATTCAGTCAAAGACATCTAAAAGTGCAAAGCAATTTGACTTTTACGTCCTAAAATTTTCTTTGAATTTTGAAATACAATCTTGTTCAATGTTGAAAATCAATATCTTAAAAGCCCTTGTTCCACGTGGAATTTAGAATGTTACACTACTTAAAGTGAGAAGTTACATACTGGCTAATTTGTGTTACTTGAAGTTGTTGTCAAGTACAACACAGTAAATTGTTAGGCTACCAAAGTAATTAGCCACTGTATTAGGTTTTGCTAGGCTATGGTGCATAGAAGATTAAAAAGCATTTGTGAACAGAATTGAGTCTGCAGCTGCTCTGTAGCAACCCATACAAAATTCACTCACTATCTTGAAAGATTAGGATGGGGTACATGTCTCTGGGGTGAATGCTTTTGAAAAATAATTCACATTCACAGTCCTCCCATATTTAGGAAGCCTGATTTCTCACAACGATCTTTTGAGTGGCAGTACTTGAACTTCCCATTCCAATACTAATGATTAATGTATAAGAGTTGCACAGTTTAATATCATTTTTTTTCCTCCCAAAAGCTTCTTGGATCCTGATTTCAGTAACTGATTTAACATATAAATTGGCCCAAACTTGGCAAAAATCAAGAATTTTTAACAGGGCACAGATGGTGCAGCAGAAAGCAATATCCAGAGATTTGGTGACTCGAGTGCTCTCTAACCCTCCACCAGCTGCTTTAGCTCAAGTGTGAATAAAGACCTTTTAAGAATCAATGAAATTGTGTTATGTTGTGCCTAAGTATTGCCCACCCAACCAAATTGACACCGAAAACAGAAACAACCATATGGTTTTAAGTGTATTAGAGAAAAGTAGGCTGCAGCTTGATACTTAAGATTAAGTATGTTAAAATATTACTGCTGATTTCTTGTGCATTGCATATGTCTAAGAAGCATCTTATGTGAGAAAATATACTCAGCTCTGAATCTTTTAGTTTTCTGATTTAAATGTACAAGAAGGTAAAACAGACAACCACTGCCCAAGTCCAGAAGACATCCTACAGATTACTTTAGGAATTGAAACAAAACACAATCAATATATTTTTAATATATTTGGGCCCTAATACAACATGAACGGAAGTGAGCAATTTTTTTTTTTAAATATGCAGAGGTGCTTTCTATGGCTTCTTTAGTTTGCAGAAAATGATGACTGATTTTACACACTGATTATCCTTAACATGTGAAATTTGATCCATTTCAGGTAGCCGAAGACCTCCTGGGATGGCTTTCATTTTCAGCAGGTAGTATAAAATAAATGGATCATATTTCTATAAGTATTCATTAAAACTCAAGTGGCTGTAGCTAATATAGAATGTGCTTATAGCTTAGAATATAAAAATACTTAATTTAAACAAGATTTTATATTTTTATGACATTTTATTAATCACAAAGAGTAAACATTTGAAAAGAACTTGTTAAAGTAGTAGGAAATAAAAAAGCATTATTAAATACGACCAAAAATGTGAATTGATGTGAACCTCTTCAGTAATATGTAAAGAGAATTATTTAAATATCTATACTACACATTAGTATATTTCACTAAAAATTTAAATCTTAAAAATTAAGTGGTTTAAATTACCTGCTTGTCATTATAATTGTGTATATACATGGTGATTTATCATAATTGTATATTTTAAGTGATTTATTGTTGGATATATTTAAGAAAAAAATTCTTGAAATTTGCCCAGTTCCAAGTTGGATTATCCTATATGTCACCTGTAGGAGTAAAATAAGAAAATTCTTTAAGTGATTATTTGGTATCATATATATTTTATATATTTTTAGTTGAATGCTCTGGTCATGCTTAGCCACTGTCATGTCCAACTATTTGTGACCCCATGGACTGTGGCCCGCCAGGCTTCTCTGTCCATGGAATTCTCCAGGCAAGAATATTGGAATGAGTTTCCATTTCCTTCTCCAGAGGAAGGTCCCGACCCAGGGATCGAACCCAGGTCTCCTGCATTATGGGCAGATTCTTTACCATCTGAGCCACCAGGGACTCCCAGTTGAATGCTCTATTGGAATATAACTGTGAAACCTTAGTATGAACTTTATCTTCAAATAGAATAGTAAAGAAACATTAAGATAAAGCTGCAGAAATTTGGAAGCAAGTAAAAAATGACAATTTTTCAGTTTATTTGGGATCTTTACCTTAATTATTTTAGAAGTACCTAAGAAAGATTATGTAATGAAATATTTGGGGCTAGACTAGGTGAGAAAATAGAAGAGACAAAAAGTAGAATTCAATCTCAAATTTTTATTGGAAATTAGACAAGTGAATCAAGAGTTATTTAGGAGGATAAAGAGCGAGATAATAGCTTAAGCGCTAAAGAAAACAGGCTGTCATCTAGGATGCTGATTCATTTGTGTGATTAAAAAAAAAAAGAGGGGCTAAAAAGAAAGCTTAGTCAGCTGCTACAAGGATAGATACTCTTGCAATTTTCATTCACTTTTTAGATATAATCCTACTATCAGACTCAGAGCACATTGACTGAGGTGGGGGTTCTTGAGGAAGACATTGTCCCAATGCCCTTTAATCCTTCCTCAAAGATACCATTGGAAAAAGAGGAATATCAGGCATTTTGCATCTGTTATATACAGAGTCTCACTAGCACTGATCCTGAATTATATGGATATATAGATCCTGTTATAGCCTCCTTATTGGAGGGAGACTTTGGGGTTGAGGTAATACATGTAAATCTGACATAAACATCTCCCATTTGATACAGTAGGTACACAGATCCCATTTGTGTTTATTTACCTTGCACTTTAATGCATAATTAGAATGGACACATACTGGTAGAAGAGTCCTCATGGTGGCTTCCTAACTTGATAGGAATCCTATCCTTTTCTTCCAACTTAATAAATCATAAGTGATACTTTGTCTTGAGAAAAATTGTTGAAATCTTCAGTGCAATTCTCTTTTAATGATGAAGAGGTTTGTGGTCCCTATTATATAGTCTTCATTTCACCTCTGTCCTCCCTGCTTAAAGAATGACCCAGAATGTAACTCAATAAACTTATTCAAGAGGTATTTTTAGCAGTTTTGTCCTATACGGCATCTTTAGATAAATTTTTAAAGATTTCCACAAATTCTCCATTTGTACCATTCTTCCAAGTGATCAGAGTTACCTGATTTCAGTTTAATTCAATTATATCCCTTCCACCTTGGAAAAGGAAGTGATTTGTTCTTACAAGAATTGACAACTCATCCAACTCTAAATATTTGCAGTAGCAGTGGCAAGTCTTATAGGAAATTATATTTACTGACATAGACAGTAACATGATATTGTCTCAGAACAAGATACTTATTTTTGACAAAGGGAGTGTCATAAATGGCACATTATTCCTTCCACATAGCACACTATTAGAAGACAATGGGCCAAAAGGATGACAGGGTGGCCTACTGAAGGTTTTAGGTAAGTTGCCACCTCAGGGAAAACATTTTGAGAAATAGCCCCAGAATTGTAGTAAATGAACTTGGTCCAATGCAGATATATAATGTTTAATCTAGAATGGGTATGTTTAGGGGTAAAATGGAAGTAGGATTGGCTAGACTCTCACTCACATTGACTTAGTACTCTAAGTTCTGGTGGATAAGACACCTTTCTTTCTAGGTAGAACCCTCCCTCTAAAGAATACAATAAGATTACAGTAAATCTGAAGTAATGAATTCTTTTCTGATCACATTGAACAGTATAAGCTGGTGTATTAGAAAGAAGAGAAATGGGCTATACTACTGGCATGGGTAATGAATTCATATTATTATGAGCCAGGTATGGTGTTACACAAAAGGACCTGTCAGCATGTTTAGAACCCTGGTTTACCTGGGAAATATCTCAGTGTTCTCATGCTCCATGATACTCCTAGGTGTGTTTTTGTTGGAGCCATTACTTGTCGAAGATCAAGAACAACAAAGACTCAGACTCTTCTGGGCAAGCACAATGAACTAGAGAAAGAATTGACCCAGAAAATGAGGAGAACCCTAGAAAGTGTTGTGAAGTAGGGAGATAATGAAAATTAGTCAATCAAAGAGTACAATTATCAGGACCTGTTGTAATAGCGCATTGAAAACTCAGTCGCAGAGTAGACTTGTAATGGCACCCATATTGATTCAACAGTAAGGGAGTCCTTGTTTCAGATGTTTATTTTGTTCTGGTTCACACCATTTCTTCTTCAACACTTGTTTTTGCTGAAACTAGGATGCAAAGTTCCATGTAGCACAGCACAAAATTAAAAATAAATAAACAGAAGCCAAATTGACTATAAGTAGTGACGCAGATATCATACACAAATTATTTGAAAACTATTATAAATATAATTATATATTATCATTTGGAATTAATTCAGGATATGCAAAGCTATAGAAATGTTAGATAATATCAGGTAAAAATATGGAGCTGTAAAATTCATAAGAAACAAATAGATACATTCCATTATCTCTCAAAAATAATTAAATGAAAAGACAAACTTAGAGGAGGGAAAAAGAATGTAAAAACAAATTAGCTGACAATTCACAGAAAAATAAAGAGATGGGTATACATATGAAAATATTTTGGACTTCACACATATTTAAGGATATTAATAATAACTAGATTATTTTTATTATCAATTAAATTAGCAAACATTAAAATGACCAATAATAAATTTGTCAAGATAATATGAAAATAATACTATTGATATTTTTGTAAAGTGTTACAATTTTTAAAGCCTATTTGTCTTTATGCTATATAGTAAATTTACATTATTTTTGATGAGGCAGTTCCATTAGGAATTTATTTTGTATAATCATAGGTTGTAAAAAACACAGTCAGAAGTAAAAAAAAAAAAAAATGCTATGCAAAAAGGCTTATTATTTGTACAAATTAGAACATAAATATCCACCAGTACAATATAGATTCAATATGAAATGTCATATCTGTGTCATAAGATTATTTATATATGTTAAAAATATGAGATCAAGACTTACCTGGTGGCTTAGATGGTAAAGCATCTGCCTACAGTGCGGGAAACCCAGGTTCAATCCCTGGGTCGGAAAGATCCCCTGGAGAAGGAAATGGCAACCCACTAGTATTCTCACTTGGAAAGTCCCATGGACTGAGGAACCTGGTGGGCTACACAGTCTATAGGGTCACAAAGAGTCAGACACAACTGAGCGACTTCACCTTCTTTTCTAATACATCCAAACAGAAGTAAAACTTCCCTATTTTATATATATATATATATATATATATATATATATATATATATATTTCATTTAGCAGTCTGTGTGTGTTTATGTACACACACAGACTGCTAAATGAAAAAGGATATTCCATGATAGTATGACAACACATGCCTATGTGAAGAACATTTTTGTAAAACATTAGATGAGGTCAATAGAGATTACTTCTGGGGATTGTGGGAGAAGTTTAGATGTCAGGAAGAATCTATACACTTTATAACCTTTTGATTCATCTGAATTTCATATTTTAACTCATTTTACTTTTATTACAAAGTTAGTTTTATTATGTGTACACCCCAAAAAGTCATAATCATCATTAGAAAACATCTCAAAGAATAATTGAACTCTACTTTTCCCAGAGCAACATACAACTGTATAGAAATAAGCACCTGGAGTTCTCAGAGTATGGGTTTCCCTGGTGGCTCAGAGGTTAAAGCATCTGCCTCCAATGCGGAAGACCCGGGTTCGATCCCTGGGTCGGGTAGATCCCCTGGAGAAGGAAATGGTAACCCACTCCAGTATTCTTGCCTGGAGAATCCCGTGGATGGAGGAGCCTGGTAAGCTACTGTCCACGGGCTCCCAAAGAGTCGGACACGCCTGAGCGACTTCACTTTCACTTTCTCAGAGTACACTAATTAATATATGTGGAACAATCTAATCTGTAATGCAGGTTTGATGAGCTTGCCAAGAGGAAAAGAGCTAAAGGTAATGAGGAGACACTGACTTTGAGCAAGACAAGTAGCGGAAATCACATGCCAGGGAGGAAGATTTTTCCTATGATCCTAGAGATGAATTAGAGTTCATAGGAAACAGAAAGAGTTGTAAGAATATTTGGGCCAATACTGCTGAAGAGCAGCTTTATCATTTGGAAAGGCAGTTGGATACAATTAACTATCTGTACCTTAGTTGCTAACACTGACAGATACATTGAGCTCAATATTATCTTTGTAACTTGTAAATTTTAGCTTTACATTAGAAGACAAGCTCTTTTATTCAATTTAAAATTATAAAATTCCGGCTATCTTCTCTGAGCTATATGATATACCTCTAGTAGCATATTTATGTTACATGTAGTAGTTTGTACCTTTTAACCCCCTACACCTATCTGTCTTCCTCCCTTATCTCTCTCCACTGCTAGCAACTGTTCGTTCATTATATGAGTCTATAATTCTTCCACCACACTTAGAAACGTGTTAAATGCACCAGTGTTTGAAGTAAGAAAGTACACTGGTCAAATTTTATATGAATATTCTGGAAAGATACTTAATATGAAATCTACCCTTGTTAAAAATATTGTAGATATTTTAATATAAAATATTAAATATAAAATATAAATATAAAATGTAAAATATTTTTATTTTTATAATAATAAAATTATTATTTATAATTTATTATAAATAAATATTTATATAAAATATTTATAAAATATAAAATATAAAAATATTATAAGACTATATTGTTAACTACAAATAATATTCTGTACAGAAGGTCTCTAGAACTTATGCTACTGAAACCTTATACATGTTGAATAGCAACTCACAATCCCTCCCTTCACCTTAGTAGTTCATGGCAATTACCACACCATGCTCTGCTTCTATGTGTTTGACTATTTTATAAATCTCATATAAGTTATATTACACAGTATTTTTCCTTCTGTGACTTCTTATTTCACTTAATATATTTTCCATCCATGTTTTCACATATGGTAGGCTTTCCTTTTTTCTTAAAGTTGAATAATATTCCATTGCATGTATATAACACATTTTTTATCAATTCATTTGTTGATGGACATCACATCTTGGGTATTGTTAATAATGCTGTGAAGAACATAAATATACAAATATCTCTTCAGGATATTCAATCCTGATTTTAATTCTTTTGGATTAAAAACATAGAAGTGAGATTGCTAAATCATGTAGTAACTCATAAGAAAATTGAGGAAACTTCATACTGTTTTTCATAGATGTTGCATAGTTTTGCATTCCTGTGAATAGTGTATAAGGATTCCAATTTTTTCACATCCTCACCAACACTTGTCATTTTTAAAAATAATAGTCATACTAACAAGTGTGAAGTAATAGCTCATGGTATTGATTTTCATTTCTGTGATTATTAGTGATTTTGAGCATCTTTTCATGTATTTATTGGCCATTTGTATGTCTTCAGAGAAATTCTACTCAGGACACTTGCCTACTGCCATTGGGTTGTTACTATTATTATTATTTGTATAAAATTAGAGTTCCCTGTATATTTTGGATATTAAACCTTTAATCAGATTCATGGTTTGTAAATATTTTCTCTCACTGCATAGGTTGCTTTTTTACTCTTTTGTTTCCTTTGCTATGTAGAAGCTTTTTAGTTTGATACAATGCCACTTGTTTATTTTTGCTTGTATTGCCCGTACTTTTGATGTAATACCCATGGAATTATTGCCAAGACAAGTGTCATGAAGCTTTTCTCCTATGTTTTGTTTTAGGAATGGTACAATTTCAGGTATTATGTTCAAGTCTTTAATCCATTTTGAGTTGATTTGAAAGAATAGTGTAAGATAATGATGCAATTTCATCCTATTGCATGTAGATATCCAGTTTTCCCTAAACCATGTACTGAAAGGATTATTCTTTCCTCATTCTGCATTTTCTGTATCTCTATCTAAGATCAGTTGACCATATATGCATTTTGGGGCTCTCTATTCTGGACTATTAAATGTCTTTTATTCTAATACATACTGTTTTATAATGTGGCATAGTAATATATCCTGAAACCAGAAAGTGTGCTGCCTGTAGCTTTGCTGTTCTTTCTCAAGATTTTTTTGACTAATTGAGTTTTTTTGGTTCCATGTAAATTTTAGGATTCTTTTTTCTTTTTTTTTTATTTCTATGGGAAAACAAGGTCATTGGTATTTTGATAAAAATTTTGTTGTATCCATGGTGCATTTTGGTAGTATGGATATTTTAGCAATACCAACTCTTTCAATTTATGAATACAGAATGTCTTTCCATTTATTTGATTTTACATTATTTTATTAATCAATGTTTGGTAGTGTTTAGTGTACAAATCTTTTAACAGTTAAATTCATACCTTTGTATATTATTATTTTATCATATTGTAAATTATAGTTTTATTAATTTCATTTTTAGAAAGCTCAGTATTAATTTATAGAAATGGAACTAATATTTGTATTATTTTTCTATCATGCAACTTTAATGAATTTCTTTATTAGTTCTGATAAGTTTTTCTAGTGTCTTTGGGGTTTTCTACATCATGCCATTGGCAAATGGAGAGAACCTTACTTTTTTCCTATCCAACCTGAGTGCTTTTTATTACTTTTTCTTGCCTAATTTCTTTGATAAGGATTCTAGTTGAATGAGAGTGCTGAGAGTGAGTATTCTTGCCTTGTCCTTAAACATTTCCTAAAACGCTTTTAGTTTTTCACTGTTGAGTATATTATTAGTTATTGACTTTTAATATACATGTCCTTTATTAAGTTGGGGTAAAATTCTTCTATAACGAATTTCTTCTTCATGATTTTTCACTTTAATTGATTTCTATATGTTGAAATCATCTTTACCTCAAATCCCACTAGGTCTTGGTATGTTATCCTTTTTAAATGCTGCCGAATTCTCTTTGCTACTATTTTGTTTCCTATTTTTGCATGTATGTCTGTTAGGGATATTGGCCTCTATTATTCTTTCCTGCTGTCTCTTATTTGGGCTTTGGTATCTGGGTAAAACTGGCCTCATAGAATGTCTTTGAAAGTGTCCCCTCTTTGTTAATTTATTTATTTATTTTTGGCTGTGCTGGGTGGGTCTTCATTACTGTAGGCAGGCTGGCTTTCTCTATTTGTGGTGAACAGGGGTACTTTTTGTTGCAGTGCACAGGCTTCTAATCACAGTGGCTTCTCTTGTCACAGAGCATGGGCTTTGGGGCTCTCTGGCTTCAGCAGTTGTGTGCATGGGTCTAATTGCCCCATGGTATGTGGGGTCCTCTCAGACCACAGATCGAACTGGTGTCCCCTGCGTTACAAGGTGGACTCCCAGCCACTGGACTACCAAGCAAGCCCTCCCCTCTTGTGCAGTTTTTTGAAAGAGTTTAATAAGGATTAGTATTAATTATTTAAATGCTTACTAGGATTCGTCAGTGAAGGCCTCTATCTCTGAACTTTTCATTGTTGGTAGGTTTATGATTACTGGTTTAATCTCTCTTAGCCTTTTAGCACTTTTCATATCTTCATGATTCAGGATTGACACGTTATATGTTTCCATCTACTTTTTCTAGATTATCTAGTTTTTTGGTACATGATTGTTAATGGTTCTTTTTTATGTCTTTGGTGGCACTTGTAATGCCTCTTCTTTTATTTCTGAATTTATTTATTGGCGTCTTCTCTCCTGCTTCTCTCTCAAATACTTTTATTACTTTGCTTGTCATCTTTGTGCAGGGCTCATGCTAATCTTCTGTGTATCATTCTGATTTTACTATGTGTGCTGACGAAGTTAGTATTTCTCTTTTCCTTGGTTAGTCTCACTAAAAAGGCTTGTTATTTTTATTTTCTCAAAAGATTAGCTCTTAGTTTCATTGATCCTTTCAATTGTCTTTCTAGCTCTGTTTATATTGTTATGCTCTAATCCTTTTATTTCTTTCCCTTCACTAACTTTGGACTAGCTTGTTATTTTTGTTCTCAGTCTGTTTTCCTTCCTGGAGGTGTAAATTGGACTGTATATTTTATTTTTTCTTAATAAAGGCATTTATCACTATAAACTTCCTTCTTAAGACTACTTTTAATGCATCCCTTAAGTTTTAGCATGTTTGTTTTCATTTTAACTTGTCTTGAGATATTTCCTAATTTCTCTTTTGATTTCTTCTGCAACCCATTTGTTGTTCAAGAGTGACTTGTTTAATTTCTATATATTCGTGAATTTACCAGTTTTATGTATGTCAGTTAGGTCCATTGGTCTATGGTGCTTTTCAAGTCTGCCGTTTATTTATTTATTTTTTGGTCTGGATATTATATTCATAATTGAAAGATAATAAAAGTAATAAAATATAATAATAAAGATAATAAATACCAATAAAACTCCTACTATTATTGTATTAGCGTCTCTTTTTCCTTTCAGTTTTGCCAAATTGCTTTGTACATTTAGATGCCATGATGTTGGGAGAATTGTACATACATATTTATAATTGTTGTGCTTTTCCAGTGAATTGATCCTTGTTGTTGTTGTTATAGTTACTAAGTCATGTCTGATTCTTTGCTACCCCTATGGACCATAGCCTGCAAGGCTCCTCTATTCATGGGATTTTCCACTCAAGAATACTGGATCAGGTTGGGATCTCCCTGACCCAGGGATCAAACCTGTGTTTCCTGCATCTCCTCCATTGGTAGGCAAGTTCTTTACCACTGAGCCACCAAGATCATTATATAACGTCTTTCTCTATCTCTGTGACAGTGTTTGACTTAAAGTTAAGTTTAGTTTGATATAAGTAATAACAGTCCTGTTTTCTTTTGGTTCCTATTTGTATGGATTACTTTTTTTATCTCTTCAATTTCAGTTCATATGTATTCTTATAACTAAAGAGTCTCTTCTGTAAACAGCATATAGTTGGATCTTGAGATTTTTGTTTTGTTTTGCCTAAAAAAATTCTTTCAGATAGTCTGTGTCTTTGTATAGGGGAGTTTGATTCATTAATATTTAAAGTAATTGTTGATAGAGAATGCCTTGCTATTTCCATTTTATTGTTTTCTGTCTGCCTTATAGTATTTGTCCCTTTTTCTTTCTGGCTGTTTTTCTTTGTGTTTCATTGATTTTTCTGCATTGGTATACTTTCTTTCCATTTTTCTTTTGTGCATATTCTATTGGCATTTTCTGTCTCATTATAATGGGACCTACATAAAACAGTCTATGGTTATAACTGTTTTAAGCTGATAATCTAATGACATACGGTATATAACCTCACTCCACTTGCTTTTTGTCTTTGTCTTTGTTGGTCATTTTATTATAATGTGTCTTGGTATAAATTCCTCTTATTGGTAACCTTTGGGCTCCTGGATTTAGAGATTCATTTCCCCTTTCCAAGATTTGGGGAATTTTGGACCACTGTTTCTTTGAATAGCTTCTTACTACATCTTTGTCTTTTGACCCTCTATGGCATTCCATAAGTCTGTTTAGCATTTTTCATTCTTTTTTTATTCTGTTTTTGTTGTTGTTGTTAGCTCCTCTTATTGGATAATTTCCAATGTCTTTTCTCTGAGTTTACTGGTCCATTTTTCTGCTTGATGTAATCATTGGGAAGCCCTTCTAGTGAATTTTCTAGTTCACTTATTGTGTGCTTCAACTCTATGACATCTGCCAGGTACTTTTTAATATTTTCTAACTCTGCTAATATTCTCAGTTTGTTCATGTGTTGTTCTTCAGACCTTACTGAATATGTTTATGATGGTTATTTTAAGTTTTATTTCAAGTAGCGTATACATCTCCATTTCATGAGGGCCAGTTTCTAGGACTTCATTGTGTTCCTTTGCTTGGAACATATTTTCATGATTTTTTCATTGTCCTTGATTCCTTATATTGGAAAATACAGTTGCTTTTCTCATTTTTCTTGTGCTGGTCTTGCACGAGATAAGACCCCAGTCAGAGATTCTGAGCAGCCTTTCAAAACTTCATGCCAGTTCAAGCTGTCATACTGTTCTCAGTGGCCCTCCGGGCATCTAGCACTGGGTTTCATCAGTGCTCTAAGACATGACAGAATCCAATAACTGAGAAAACTACCAGAAAAATCAGAGTGTTGGACAAACAAATTTTTTTCCTCCTTTGGAGAATCTGGGGACTGGGTTTCTTTTTGCCTGAGCTAGGGTGTGTGGTGTGGTATGTGTTAGTTTAACAGTTTAAGCAACAGTTTTTGTTCTCAATGGTCCCTAAGATCTAGAGTATCCCTGGTCTAATCAGAGATCAAAAACAGGTGAGACAGAAGTAATTGCCTCAGGAAGCCCACAGCATCATCATAATGTTGAACCTATGGTCTAGTGCTTTCCTTCCATCCCAAGGAAGTGGGAACTGGGAGTATCTTTTCAACAGCATGGTGCTGTGCCCTGTTAGGACTAATGATGAAATATTACTGCCAGCTTTGATGTGGCTCAATCTGCGCTCACCCAGAATTTATAAACCTTTCAGTCAGTTTCTGAATTTCTCCCGAGGGAAACTGTTCTGTGGATCGTCAGTAAATATGTGTGTCCATGAGGGGGAAGAAGTTTTCAGGACTTCCTATTTACCTTCTTGCTGATGTCCCAAAATATATTTTATGTCTTAAATATTTGAAAGATCCAAGTAGCATATAGACAGACACAAATTAATATTATTAAAATAATTCAAGAAGTGTTTAAAAGACTTGTACAAAGTACAAGTGAGTGGAAGTGTGAGGAATAGTGTTAAGTCGCAGAGTTAATAAGAAGGAGCTGTAGCTCCCTGTAGAGCTGAAGAAATGAAGGAAAGACATGGTTATCAGAACCTGGAAAAAGAGCAGAATGGAGAGGCTAAATAATGTCCTCCCGCCAAAAGATCCACCTTCTAAACACTGGGACCTCTGGACGTTGCTCTGTATGAGGAAAACAAACAAACTTTACATATGCAATTAACTTAAACATCTTGAAATAGGAAGAATATCAAGGATGATAAAGTGGGACCTAAACATTATTACACATTTTATTATAAGAGGGAGGAAAAGGGAGATTTGACACAGAAGAGGGTGAAGTGATATGATTATAAAAGGAGCAGAATCACGCAATGACAAACCAAAGAATGATGGTAGTCATCAACATCTGGATGAGGTTAAAAATGGATTCTCGCAGAGTTTCTGGAGGACACGTGGCTCTGTCAACCCCGTGATTTTGGCCTAGAGATACTGATTTTAGACTTATGACTTAAAACTATGAGGGAATACATTTCTGTATTTTTAAGCTCCCAAATTTATGGTAATTTATGTCATCTGCAGGAAACTAACAGTGTAAAGGGAGGAGAAAATAGAGGATAAAAAGCAGAAAGCTGGAAACAGAGTGGAAACATAATTGACTTTGGAACCAGAAAGATTTGATTTGAATTTCAGATTCCAAACATATCATTTCTGTAACTTAGTTGTTAGCAAGATAGTGGTAGTTTTCAATTAAGCAGTATTTCTTACAGCCTATGGGATGTGCCATGTATATTGTTTAAAGGTATTTCTGGCACTTTTTTTATTGTTAAATAGTAGCCTGTATCGTGCAAGACAAATAATAGAAGGCAAAGTAGAAGAGATTTGCATAACAATTACAGAAAGGAGAATTGAAATTATGCCATATGAAGAACTGAAAGAACTGGCACCATATGTTACTAGAAGCAGTGAGTTGAAGCAACAAAACCATAGTAGAAACAATACATCCAAAGTTATAATGACAGATAAGGGGAAATATTCTACAAAAGTGTGCCAGGCATTTCGGAATATGTGTCCAGAATATCAAAACTGACAGAAACAAGTTCACTTGAATGTTGAAACATAGGGGTTTAAAAGATTTTAAAAATTCCTTAATGTAGGTAAGAATTAGTTACTGATCTTATTATAAGACTGCGGTTTAAAAGTGTGTGAATATACAGGGCAAGAAACTGGAGGTAAAGTGCTGTGCAGCTTCGGTGTCTTTATCAGTCTGGAGAGTAACGGTTACGAGAAGGCTCTACTCCATTTATATACCTATTTCATATTCTCCTTGACACCATAGTGAACTGAAAGTCGCTCAGTTGTGTCTGACTCTTTGTGACCCCATGAATTGTATAGCCCATGGAATTCTCCAGGCCAGAATACTGGAGTGCTTACCCTTTCCCTTCTCCAGAGGATCGTCCCAACTCAGGAATCTATTGAACCCAGGTCTCCCACATTGCAGGCAGATTTTTTACCAGCTGAGCCACAAGGAAAACCCCCTTGACACCATAAGTATTCTTTATTTGAGGAAATAGATTCAATATACAGAGTGCTTGAAGAACTATGGATGGATGTTCTTAACATTTTACAGGATGCAGTTATCAAAACCATGCACAAGAAAAGGAAATGCAAAAAAGCAAAATGGTTGTCTGAGGAGGCCTTACAAATAGCTGAGAAAAGAAGGGAAGTAAAAGGCAAGGGAGAAAAGGAAAGAACCCCATTTGAATGCAGAGTTCTAAAGAATAGCAAGGACAAATAAGTGAGCCTTCCTAAGTGAACAATGCAAAGAAATAGAAGAAAACAATAGAATGGGCAAGACTAGAGATCTTTTCAAGAAAAATTAGAGATACCAAGGGAAACTTTCATGCAAAAATGGTCATAATAAAAAACAAAATGGCCTGGACCTAACAGAAGCAGATGCTATTAAGAAGAGGTGTTAAGAATACACTGAAAAACTATACAAAAAAGATCTTCATGACCCAGATAACATTGATGGTGTGATCACTCACCTAGAGGAAGACATGCTGGAATGTGTGAAGTCAAGTGGCCTTAACAAGCATCACTATGAACAAAGTTAGTGATAGCTTATGGTGAACCGTGTAGAATTCTTGATTTCCAAAGAAGATTTAGCTTCCGGACCAGGGATCAGCCTTGATCACTCAAGAGCTTTTGTGTAGCAGAGTTTTATTAAAGTATGAAAAGGGACAGAGAAAGCTTCTGACACAGACATCAGAAGGGAGATGGAGAGTGCCCCCATCACTAGTGTTAGCAAGGGAGCTATATACATTTTTAATTAGATATTACAGTAAATCAAAAGAATATCTCAAGTTTGTGAAAATTTTACCAGACCCACTCCCACAATTTACATTTTAAGCTAACAGGATTCAGTTCAGTTCAGTTCAGCCGCTCAGTTGTGTCTGACTCGTTGTGACCCCATGGACTGCAGCATGCCAGGCTTCCCTGTCCATCACCAGCTCCTGGAGGATACTCAAACTCATGTCTGTTGAGTTGATGATGCCATACAACCATCTCATCCATTGCCATCCCCTTCTCCTCCCACCTTCAATATTTACCAGCACTGGGGTCTTTTCAAATGAGTCAGTTCTTTGCATCAGGTGGCCAAAGTATTGAGGTTTCAGCTTCAGCATCAGTCCTTCCAATGAAATTCAGGACTGATTTCTTTTCAGATTGACTGGTTGGATCTCCTTGCAGTCCAAGGGACTCTCAAGAGTCTTTTCCAACACCACAGTTCAAAAGTATCAATTCTTTGGCGCTCAGCTTTCTTTATAGTCCAACTCTCACATCCATACATGACTCCTGTAAAAACCATAGTTTTGATTAGATGGACTTTTGTTGGCAAAGTAATGTCTCTGCTTTTTAATATGCTGTCTAGGTTGGTCATAGCTTTTCTTCCAAGGAGCAAGCGTCTTTTATTTTCATTGCTGCAGTCACCATCTGCAGTGATTTTGGAGCCCAAAGAAATAAAGTCTGTCACTGTTTCCACTGTTTCCCCATTTATTTGCTATGAAGTTTTCAACTAAAAAATAATGTACAACTTGTGAGTTGTGAGTTAAGTTTTATTTGGGGCAAAATGAGGACTGCAGCCCAGGAGGCAGCATCTCAGATAGCTTTGAGAGACTGCTCCAAAGCAGCAGTGGGGGAAAGTCAACATATATGGTTTTGGTGAAGGGAAAGGGGAAACTCAATACCATGAAACACTCAATTTATGAAAAGATTTTTTGTTAGTCATGAGGATCTGATGTCACCATGAAGGGATTTAGTACTTCTGTAGATATGAGGAGATGCAAAAATTGAGATCATAAAATCTGTTCCTAAAAATATTCAACTATCTGAAGACCTGTCCCACCAGATTCCCTGGAGCACAGAGTGCCTCGCTCCACCCTGAACTCCCTCAGAGATTGTTGAAGGTCAACAGCTAGAGCAGCATGGGGTTCAATCTCCTTAGAGGCAGATGGCAAATGCCTTTGTTGTTCAGTCATTGGCAATGCTCTTGGTAAGTGCCAATTTGTAGTTGATATGGATCCCTTGTGGTCATAACTCTGACCATACTTTGAGGGGCATTTCATTACCATTTTGTCCCTCATTGCTGGGAAGGCTCGTTCCCAGTTCTGAACTAGGTTTTTGTCAATAAGACACTCAATGTGCTATTACTGGACTAGGTCTTAATAGTCAAAGATCTCTGGATACCTGACTTCTAGTTATGGTCCAGGAAAGTGCTCCCTCTCGTTGCATCTTTCCATACCTAAAGTTACACTATTACAATCATTGATCATAGCATATACCAAGCTATACATTTGATCAACTGCTTCAAGTCTAGTCATCATTTTTGTTGGAGGCTCGGCCATACACTTGGTAAAACAAGAAATAATCTTGTGAAACAAGCAAAATACAAATGGTATAATTAATAACATTAGTGGAATTAAAAGTAAATATTTTAGTCATGAGCCTCTCACCCCAGTTTTTTTTTAAAGATTGTCAATGCTAAGGAATGGGTCACTTAAAGCAGAAATCTGATTATTCATGTGGTTCACATGTGTTCCATTAAAGGATTTATCAGGTATGAAAATATAGCTTTCAGTTTGAATTATAGCACAGATATCTCCCTGAGATGCTGGAAGGTGTCAAGGGCCTTCCAGTTGTGTAGAACTGCCTGTCTCATCATAGAGATCTCAGAATTCAGTAAGCTAATAGCCCGGTTGCTATCATTTAAAGCTTATGAAAGTTTTTAAGGCCTAGATATGGTCAATTACATCCTCCAACCCCATTTAAGGTGCACACACACACACACACACACGCTGCTAAGTGGTCATACCAGTAGAATACAGATCTTTGACCTATTGGGATCATACCAATGGTAGATTGGTTAGAGTTGCCTCTAATTTATTAACATGTGTGACCTTAAATTCATTTGAATCCCAGGCTACACCTTCGTATCCATCCCTGTAAATGTGAAGGCCATAGATTAGTGCCAAAAATCCACTGAGTTTCCTACCAATAACTCTAAGGGTAATAATAGGCATAGTTCATAAACCACCCAGCCTTGTCTCATAATTACCAGCTTGATCATTTTTAGTATGATTTAACCATTCCCAACATAGAGGAGCCTTTAAACCTAAATGACCATAGCCTGGTGTTAACCATGTATCCTCCCCATAATTGTGGGAGTTTTCCTTTTAATAGATGAGAAGTTAATTTTTTTTATTGAGACTTAGCTCATCACTCAGATTGAGTTTAAATGACCCTAAGAGAAAACTTAAATCTATGGCCAGCATCAGAGCAGGTATTATTAATTGGCCAGGTGAGAGGATCCCATCTAGTAATATCATGAATAGATATAACAGGACTGAACACTCATCTGAAATAAATTTCCTAGGGGGTATACAATCAGAGCCCCAGAGAACAGAAATCCACCTAGAGAACAGGTAATCCAGAAGTACTAGGCACAGGTAATTGGCCACAACCCAACAATTGGTTTGACTTTTAACCTAGCATAGAATCATGTCCATGATAGAAAACATGTGACTAGTAGGCATAGGTCCAAGGAATCAAGAAAATATTATAAATGATCATAAAAGTCAGATCAGCATCTTGGGCAAGCCCTCTACTTCTGATGTCATCTTTTCATCCTAGTGTAGTGTAGTTTCTTCTGTTTAAGCATTGTTTTAAGGTGAATTTGAGGTCAGCAGGCCTCTCTATGGACCAGTCCAGCTTAGGGGCTTTTGGAAGCGGGAGTTAACACAAGAGTCCATTTTCCTTCAATTTCACTGGGCGTGAGCTAGTTAAGAGTACCTGATAGAAAAGTCTTTCCACCCAGGATGGAGACAGTTCCTTAAATTTTCTCTTCTTCCAGTCTTGACTGAAGGTCATGTGTGAGGCATCTGATCTTCATCCAAAGACAGATTACTGAGATAAGCTTCAGAAACAACCCTAGAGTGTCCTTTAATAATTCAACTGAATTTTACATTAATATACCCTAACAGCAAAGAACTATTCAGGAAATGAGTCTTAGTAGATACAGACCTCCATTAACAAACTGGGATTTAACATTCATTGAAACATCTCTTTCTCCCTAAAATCACCATCATTTTTACCAAATATAACCAAATTAAGACCTGTTTGTCATATAGGTGTGGTCTCAATAAACATGGCCTGATTACTTATAGAACCATAATTAATCATAGACTTTTTTGCTTCCCTGAGACTTTTATAGAGTCTCAGACTGAACTTTTAAAATAAAACCTTTCAGGGCTAAGAAAGTCATGCCAAAGACTTATCACAGATTTTGCCTAAAAGATCTAAGTAAATTCCTGCCTTCTCAATGTCTCCAAAATTCCTTGAGATTTCTATACCTGTTATTGAGATAATCTTCCTAATTTATCTGATAAAAGTTACTGGAAACTAAGAGATTCCAATCTCTGGAGCTTCAGATAGAAAAAATAAATGTTTCAATTTGTTTATAAAATACAATTTTACTAAATTAGTGACATAATTAGTTTGAGGGGAAGGTTTTTTGCTTTTTGTTTTTTCTTATACCTGGAAAACACAGATTCAGATCAGTAATTATTCAGATAGAAATTCTAAAAGTTATAAATGTATTCACCAGTTCATTCAGTCCTTATGTTAACCTTTGTGAAGTCATCAGGTTTTCTATTAGAATCCTTACCCAGTTTGGTATTTATCCTAAAGTCCTTCTTATAATTCTTGAAGAGATGAAACTTGGTTAGTGCTATGACAATACTTTAATATAGTCACTAGAATTATGCCTGATAACATTTTACCCAAACATATTTAAATTTTAGGAACTCTATACAGTTTCTAGGGCATTTATATTAGTAACATTTACCATACAATATAACCTGACATTTATTACTCACTTGAAAATACCGCCCATGTAGTTCTATATACAAAATGAACCTAATTAGTGTAATATCTCTCTTTGTGATGTTTAGGGGCCCTCTGAAGCATCCCAAAGTTAGCTAGAAATCATCATTAGAATGATTTAGGAAGCTTTGTCAACAAATAACAAAAAAGGTTTAGGACACTCAGTCAGATAGGATTATAGTCCATTATGAAACAATAGCTATTCACTTAGCCAAAGTAACAATAAGGGATTTCGGAGGAGATCATTTAAGAGATAAAGAAACTTAAATCTATTATAAAAGGCAATTCATTATCTGAAGAAACTGTGTACTCTTAACAGAGAGACAAGCTAAATTCAAGTGTTTGCACCAGTTTACTTTACTTCAAAGGTAAACTTAATTAAATTTATTTTAAACTTTTAGTTCAGTTCAGTTGCTCAGTCAGGTCTGACTCTTTGCAGCCCCATGAATTGCAGCACACCAGGCCTACCTGTCCAACACCAACTCCCGGAGTTTACTCAAACTCATGTCCATCGAGTTGGTGATGCCATCCAGCCATCTCATCCTCTGTCGTCCCCTTCTCCAACTGCCCTCAATCCCATCCAGAATCAGGGTCTTCTCCAATGAGTCAACTCTTCGCATGAGGTGGCCAAAGTACTGGAGTTTCAGCTTCAGCATTAGTCCTTCCAATGAACACCCAGGACTAATCTCCTTTAGGATGGACTGGTTGGATCTCCTTGCAGTCCAAGGGACTCTCAAGAGTCTTCTCCAACACTACAATTCAAAAGCATCAATTCTTAGACACTCAGCTTTCCTCACAGTCCAGCTCTCACATCCATACATGACCACTGGAAAAGCCATAGCCTTGACCAGGCGGACCACTGTTGGCAAAGTAATGTCTCTACTTTTTAGTATGCTATCTAGGTTGGTCATAACTTTCCTTCCAAGGAGTAAGCGTCTTTTAATTTCATGGCTGAAATCACCATCTGCAGTGATTTTGGAGCCAAAATAAATAAATAAATAAATAAAGTCTGACACTGTTTGCACTGTTTCCCCATCTATTTGCCATGAAGTGATGGGACCACATGCCATGATCTTAGTTTTCTGAATGTTGAGCTTTAAGCCAACTTTTTCACTCTCCTCTTTCACTTTCATCAAGAGGCTTTTTAGTTCCTCTTCACTTTCTGCCATAAGGGTGATGTCATCTGCATATCTGAGGTTATTGATATTTCTCCTGGCAGTCTTGATTCCAGCTTGTGCTTCTTCCAGCCCAGTGTTTCTCATGATGTACTCTGCATATAAGTTAAATAAGCAGGTGACAATATACAGCCTTGCCATACTCCTTTTCCTATTTGGAACCAGTCTGTTGTTCCATGCCCAGTTCTAACTGTTGCTTCCTGACCTGCATATAGATTTCTCAGGAGGCAGGTCAGGTGGTCTGGTATTCCCATCTCTTTCAGAATTTTCCACAGTTTATTGTGATCCACACAGTCAAAGGCTTTGGCATAGCCAATAAAGTAGAAATAGATGTTTTTCTGGAACTCTCTTGCTTTTTTGATGATACAGCAGATGTTGGCAATTTGATCTCTGGTTCCTCTGCCTTTTCTAAAACCAGCTTCAACATCTGGAAGTTCATGGATCAAGTATTGCTGAAGCCTGGCTTTGAGCATTTGAGCATTATTTTACTAGCGTGTGAGATGAGTGCAATTGTGCGGTAGTTTGAGCATTCTTTGGCATTACCTTTCTTTGGGATTGGAATGAAAACTGACCTTTTCCAGTCCTGTGGCCACTGCTGAGTTTTCCAAATTTGCTGGCATATTGAGTCCAGCCCTTTCACAGCATCATCTTTCAGGATTTGAATGAGCTCAACTCGAATTCCATCACCTCCACTAGCTTTGGTCATAGTGATGCTTTCTAAGGCTCACTTGACTTCACATTTCAGGATGTCTGGCTCTAGGTGAGTGATCACACCATCGTGAATATCTGGGTCGTGAAGATCTTTTTTGTATAGTTCTTGTGAATTCTTGCCACCTCTTCTTAATATCTTCTGCTTCTGTTAGGTCCATACCATTTCTGTCCTTTATTGAGCCCATCTTTGCATGAAATATTCCCTTGGTATCTCTAATTTTCTTGAAGAGATCTCTAGTCTCTGTTGTTTTCTGTTTTCTGTTGTTTTCCTCTATTTCTCTGCATTGATCACTGAGGAAGACTTTCTTATCTCTCCTTGCTATTCTTTGGAACTCTGCAGTCAAATGGGTATATCTTTCCTTTTCTCCTTTGTTTTTCACTTCTCTTTTCACAGCTATTTGCAAGGCCTCCTCAAACAGCCATTTTGCTTTTTTCCATTTCTTTTCCATGTGGATGGTCTTGATCCCTGTCTTCTGAACAATATCATGAACCTCCGTCCATAGATCATTAGGCACTCTATCAGATCTAGTCCCTTAAATCTATCTCTCACTTCTACTGTATAATCATAAGGGATTTGATTTAGGTCATACCTGAATGGTCTAGTGGTTTTCCCTCCTTTCTTCAATTTAAGTCTGAATTTGGCAATAAGGAGCTTATGATCTGAGCTACAGTCTGCTCCCAGTCTTGTTTTTGCTCACTGTGGAGAGCTTCTCCATCTTGGCTGCAAAGAACATAATCAATCTGATATCAGTGTTGACTATCTGGTGATGCGCATGTGTAGAGCATTCTCTTGTGTTTTTGGAAGAGGGTGTTTGCTATGACCAGTGCGTTCATTTGGCAAAAGTCTATTAGCCTTTGCCCTGCTTCATCCCCTACTCCAATGCCAAGTTTGCCTGTTACTCCAGGTGTTTCTTGACTTCCTACTTTTGCATTCCAGTCCCCTATAATGAAAAGGACATCTTTTTTTGGGTATTAGTTCTAAAAGGTCTTGTAGGTCTTCATAGAACCTTTTAACTTCACCTTCTTCAGTGTTGCTGGTTGGGGCATAGACTTGAATTACAGTGATATTGAATGGTTTGCCTTGGAAACAAACAGAGATCATTCTGTCATTTTTGAGATTGCATCTAAGTACTGCATTTCAGACTCTTTTGTTGACTATGTTGGCTACTCCATTTCTTCTAAGGGATTCTTGCCCACGGTAGTAGACATAATGGTCATCTGAGTTAAATTCACCCATTCCAGTCCATTTTAGTTTGCTAATTCCTACATTGTCAATGTTCACTCTTGCCATCTCCTGTTTGACCACTTCCAATTTGCCTTGATTCATGGACCTAACATTCCAGGTTCCTATGCAATCATTGGACTTTGCTTGTATCACCAGCCACATCCACAACTGGGTATTGTTTTTGCTTTGGCTCCATCCCTTCATTCTTTCTGGAGTTATTTCTCCACTGATCTCCAGTAGCATATTGGGCACCTACCGACCTGTGGAGTTCATCTTTCAGTATTCTACCATTTTGCTTTTTCATACTGTTCATGGGGTTCTCAAGGCAAGAATACTGAAGTGGGTTGCCATTCCCTTCTCCAGTGGACCACATTCTATCAGACCTCTTCACCATGACCCGTCCATCTTGGGTGGCCCCACATGGCATGGCTTAGTTTCATTGAGTTAGACAAGGCTGTGGTCCGTGTAATCAGATTGGCAAGTTTTCTGTGATTATGGTTTCAGTGTGTCTGCCCTTTGATGCCCTCTCGCAGCACCTGCCATCTTACTTGGGTTTCTCTTACCTTGTACGTGGGGTATCTCTTCACGGCTGCTCCAGCAAAGTGCACCTGTTGCTCCTTACCTTGGATTAATTCACCCTTCCTGACCTTGAACGTGGAGTAGCTCCTCTCGGCCCTCCTGCACCCGCACAACCTTTGCTCCTTACTGTTTATTTTAAACTTAGTCCTCACCATATACAAAACTCTCTCCTCATGGTTCACTTTTCACAAATCTTATCACTTTCTGTACCCATTACTGTGTTCTTCCATCCTATAAAGCCACCTGTAAGTCAGGCTTACTTCCTTTTCCCTTCACAAAATGCAATTCCATTCCTTATACCTTCTTTACTAAAAACACACGTCCTACTTCCCTTAAGCAACAAAGAACTGACTTTTATATTAGCATTTTATAGATTGGTGAGCATAAATAAAAGTGATAATTTATAAAACCTTTGTTTTCTTAGAGAGAACATTTTAGGATGGCACCAAACATCATTTATTTTTAATCCAAATCTCTTTAGTTTCTCTGTAAGAGAAAAATCAGTGTTTAGTAGTAAATGTTTCAAATTCTTATTTTATTTGGAAATGACTTAGCATTTTAATAGACTTCCAACACTTAGTTTAGCACAACCCTTAGAAGTTCAAGTTACCCCAATCAGGATAGACTATCTTAGGCAGACATTCCTAGAGCATAATTATTAGAGTTTTAAAATTCATAATTATTAGAATTATTTATAATTATTAGAATTATTTATAATTATTATAATTTGATTTCTGAATTATAATTCATAATTATTAGAATTATTAGAGTTTCTTAATCTAAATGCTCGTATCTCATTTACATTTTTTTAAAAGTTCCTTCACTGGAGATAATTTCCTTGATGACAAACTTGTAACAGATATAATAATATTTAACTTTTGTTAAACCTAGGCACAATGAAAATATTCTGCTTAATGTTAATTACTCTTAGATATGCCTACATTATTTAGATCAACAAACAAACATTATTATCAGGTATTTAGTAGTGAATATTTCCTGGTTCATGTAAACCTGAAATTCATTTAGGTTACTTTCTCTTGTATTTATAATTATTTGATTTGTAAGAGCTTACTTTTTTCTTTAAGGCCAATTAGATTAGGACTCATTTACAAACTGATCTCAGCAATCAGCAATATTATCAAAAAAACAAAGACACACACTGAGACATACACACATCCAAATAGACACAAGAGATCCTATAGCTTTGTTTTCCAAACTTAGTTATGAATTAAAAAAATGGTTGGAGTAAGATTTTAAAAGGTTTTCTTCCCCTTTTTGTTACTTTTGGTTTCAGGAATTAAATATGGTCTAGATAAGTGATCCAGAGAGCTCTGGTCTAAAGGTATAGGGGGAGTTATTTCCTCATGGGAAGAATTCTTAAGAGAATTTTTTCTTCAAGCTTCCTCTGGAGTCTAAAGAATATTGTGACCACATTGTCAAAAATTGTTTGTTTGGTTTTTTTTGTGACCATAGTTTTATAGCCAAAATTTAGACCAGATAGTACTCAAGTTGGCCCTGATGACATAGGCAGATTGGTCCCAACAGGGATTGTCCCTCTGGGGAAGTAGGGGTCTTAGTTTGATCAGCCCCAGGCTGTTGATTACAGGAGGAATACCTGGACATATAAGGGAACTTCAGTTCATTTTCCTATCATAAATCAATAAAGATCTATTATTTTTAGGCCATTTTTCTTGTCTTTCGATCATAGCTATAGATTGACCAGTCATTTAAAAAATTTTCCCAAGGGGTTCCCAGGTCGGGTGTGGAAACTTAGAGTGAACAATTCACATATTAGTTCGAACAGTTTGTACCAGATGTCTGTGCACTCAAACCAAACCGAACCAGAACTTCACCAGCCAGGAGTCACACTCCAAATGAAGCAAAGGCAAAGAGATGCCCAGAAATCAAAAGCCAAGTGGCAAGAGTGCCCGCAAAAGATGATAAAATGATGCCCTAAATAAAAAGCCAAATGTCATAAATGTCAAACGTGACTTCCCAGTTCCACTAGACCTGTGACCTGGCAAAGTCAGTGCTAGCAGCCTTTTTAGTTCTGATAGTTTCAAGCAATTTCTTGTTGATTTTCTGTGAAGAAGTTACACTATTATTTCCTCTTTTAGAAGCTTCTAGATATCAGTCAAAGCACAGCCAGCCTTTTCTAATTGTGCACACAAAAATATAAATTTTAGAATATCAAAAGAACCCCAGTTTGGCCATTTTAGGTTGAGATCTCTTTTAGTATAATTTCTTCAATTAACTAGGTACTTGCAAGTATGAGCTCCATATGTATTGTACATGAATCTGGCTAGATTTATAACTATTTAAAATTAGTCAGAGGCTGCTTTTCTGACAACCCTTTATTTCTGTTGAGAGATTCTGTTTCCCATTTTAAGCTGAATTTGTCAGGGATAAAAATCACTAGTGAACTTGTGTAGTAAGCCCATGCGCTGCTTGTGAGCTTAACTCCTCCAGGAATCACCACAAGTCATTTCAGCTCCTCTTATGTGTCTCAGATTCTGCCTCCAGCAATCTAAGACCACTGTGGCTGTTAAGGTCGCTGAATGGCCAGTTCTTATTTGCGACCCCCGGATGAGCAAGTATTTTAATTAATGAGTGGGTTTCCCTATGGGACCACTTCACGGTATGAGGACTAGGCCTCCACCTCTCCTGTAAATTTCTGTCACCTGAGAAAACCGAAACCAGCTGGGTGGAGTCTTGTCCCTTTTCTTCAGAGCAAAGTTCTCATGTATTTTCCTCACTTTTATCCTGACAAATTCTATAAATGCAGTCAAACTGAGGAAAAGTGTCAGATCAGCCTCTTACTTAACTACTCAGCCAAGACCATTCAGTCCCCTACAACGGAGCAACCTTGACATCTTTCAGCTGAGCCCCGGGTATTCCTTGATTTTTTTCCCAGTCGAGCCCCCCTACCCAGTACCATTCCACTGGTTGAGCAATTATCCTGGCATCTTTCAACCAGCCCCCCACTCAGTATCTTTTGACTAGGTAGGAATTCCTCGATATCTTTCAACCAAGCCCCACTCAGTGTCTAGTCCATGAGTGGGTATGCCCCAGATGTTTCACCCGCCCCCACCCCCCCACCCCCAGTATCTTTCCTACTAGGAGGGGACAGGTAACCTGCTCCTCTGCCAAATAAAACTCAGAGTGTTTTACTCCACCCTGAACTCCTCAGGGATTGTTGAAGGTCACAGCTATAGCAGCATGGGGTTCAATCTCCATAGAGGCAGATAGCAAATGCCTTTGTTGTTCAGTCATTGGCAATGCTCTTGGTAAGTGCCAATTTGTAGTTGACAAAGTGATGGAACCAGTTACCATGATCTTAGTTTTCTGAATGTTGAGTTTTAAGCCAACTTTTTCACTCTCCTCTTTCACTTTCATCAAGAGGCTCATTAGTTCTTCTTCACCTTCTGCCATAAGGATGGTGCCATCTGCATATCTGAGTTTATTGATATCAGGCTTAGAACTTAACAATAGAAAGATCCTACCAGGCCCACTCCCATAAATATACATTCTAAGATATCAGGATTAGTCCAAAGGTTTTCAGAAAGGAGAAACTGTCCTCAAGCAGGATACATAGTTGTTATATAATGCTTAGTACAGAGTTTAAATTGAGTTGTTTGTTTTGTAATCATCAGTTCTGGGCTTAAAGAAAAAAAAAAAAAAAAACACTTATGTGACTAAGACTAAGGAATGGAGAGAGAAGAAAAGATGTTTGTCCTTTCCTCCTCCTTGAGAATTCCAGACCCCTGTCTCCACTTTGAGAGCCTCAGACCCCTTTCTCCTCCTTGGGGACCCCGGACTTCTTATCAACCTGCCTAGGAATTGACTCACTAGTGGAGATGATGGAATTCCAGCTGAGCTATTTCAAACCCTAAAAGATGATGCTGTGATAGTGCTGCCCTCAATATGTCAGAAAATTTGGAAAACAGCAGTGGCCACAGGACTAGAAAAGATCAGTTTTCATTTCAATCACAAATAAAGGCCATTAAATTAAAAGACACTTGCTCCTTGGAAAGAAAGCTATGACAGACTCATTGGAAAAGACCCTGATGCTGGGAAAGATTGAAGGCAGGAGGAGAAGGGGACGATAGAAATAGAATTCGTTGGATGGCATCACCAACTCAATGGACATGAGTTTGAGCAAGCTCCAGGAGTTGGTGATAGACAGGGAAGCCTGGCAGACTGCAGTCCAGGGGGTCACAAAGAGTCAGACATGACTGAGCAACTAAGCACAGAGTTCAGTTCAGTTCAGTCACTCAGTCATATCTGACTCTTTGTGACCGCATGGACTGCAGCCCTCCAGGCCCCTCTGTCCATGGAGGTTCTCCAGGCAGAATACAGGTGTAGGTTGCCATGACCTTCTCCAGGGGATCTTCCCAACCCAGGGATTGAACCCAGGTCTCTCGCATTGTGGGCAGATTCTTTACCATCTGAGCCAGCAGGGAAGCCCATGACAAACCTAGACAGCATATTAAAAAACAGAGACATCACTTTGCCAACAAAGGTCCATGTAGTCAAAGCTATGGTTTTTCCAGTAGTCATGTACAGAAGTGAGAGTTGGACCATAAAGAAGTCTAAATGCCAGTGAATGACTACTTTTGAACTGTGGTGCTGGAGAAGACTCTTGAGTCTCTTGGACAGCATGAAGATCAAACCAACCAGTCCTAAAGAAAATCAATCTTGAACATTCAGTGGAAGGGCTGATACTGAAGCTGAAGCTCCAATGCTTTGGCCACCTGATGCAAAGAGCTGACTGACTGGAAAACACCTGATGCTGGGAAAGATTGAGGGAAGGAGGAGAAGCAGGTGACAGATGATGAGCTGATTGGCTAACATCATCAACTCAATGGACATGAGTTTGAACATACTCTGGGAAATAGTCAAGGAGATGGAACCCTGATGTGCTGCAATTCATTGTGTCGCAAAAAGTTGGACATGATGTAGTGACTGAGCAGCAAACAAAGCATGGGGAAATTTGAGAGCTTGCAACTAAAGAAAAAATGTGAATGAAACATAATAAATCTCTTTCAAGCCTACTCTTTGATAAGAGACACATGTCTATTTAAGAAATAGCCCAAGAGAGACAGTGATTGATGGCATAAGAAAAATAAAATCCTAGTCTTAAATTTTCAGAGAGGTATAGAATTATCTGTGATGAGGTGGTCTGCTAAGAAACATACTGAGTATTCAGAAAAATTGATAAGATAAAGAAGGAAGAGGAGAAAGATGAAGAGAAAAAGGGGGGAAAGGAAGGAAGACAAATAATAGAAAGGTATCATGGGAAAGAAGAGGAATTAAGAACTCAAACTAGAGAAAAGAGAGTTGTGACAATACTTGAAAGAGTGAAGAAAATCAGCCAATTTATAGTCATGAGAGAGCATGACACTTTCAAGCAACAGAAAGTACCTATGGCTGGACTCCATGGGTTATAGAATATAAACAATTTTGGAAATTAGTTAAGGAACATATTAAATGTCCTCTTATGGCATTTTACAGATTTCAGGATGGTTGTTTGAAGTTTGCCAAAATCTACAAGCATTGTTAAAAACACAATATATAAAGAAAATTATAAATGTAACTTATTATTCTGTAGGCTTACTTAAGGCAACTCTATTTAATCATTGGATAGTGATTTTATTTTTTAAATAAATCTAAGTTTTGTGATTTGTGAGAATATCACTATAGCAAGCAAAATTAGAAATAAAAATAAAATAGTATGATTTGTATATATTTCTCTCATTCTCTGAAAAAGCAAATACTTGTAGACATAATTTTTCCATTTAATGTTTAAAAGGTTGTTGTTTTTATTATTAGGTGAACAGAGATGAATTTAATGCATTCAGTTAGAAAACTCATTATTCAACAACTTAGTGCTATTGCTATCATATTAAGTATGCTAATTTATACAATTAACCTTATGTAATTGGTTTAAAGACCTTGTATAACAGGACAGTATATTAGTTCATTGATGGAATAAATGAAGAAACCTTAAATTGAAGTAATTTCATAAAGTACATTATTATTACAATATATGCTTCCCTTTTGGTTTTCTTTTTATCTTTACCAATATTTAAAGTTAGTACTTAAAGGAAATCAATTCTAAAAAATATAAAATACAAAAGTATTGTTCAGAATCACCAAAGTAAATTTAATTTCTGTCTGATTAGGTATATTTTTCATATTATTCCAGAAGAGCAAGTGAAGGAAAATCATTATTCCAGGTAAAACTGGTTTATTTCAGTCACTTCAATTAGAGCCAAAAATTCAATCACATAAGCTTTCAGGACAAGAAAGAACATAAATACAACAATAAAGCAGTATATATTTGCATATGAAAATTAAGGCACCATATGCAATTTTTGTGCTTCATTGCCCAACACATGCTGATGGAGAGGAAAGGAGCTAGTGAAAGACATTAACCCAGTAATAGATTTTAGAAATACTGGCCTGGTGACAGACTACTAGATCAATCAACTCAGCACAGCAAAAGCATTGTGTTCTAAAATAAAGCCAAGGCAATAAACATAGGCAAACCAAAATATAATATATGATTTTAGTCACAAATTTCTGTCAGATCATCCCATAAGTACTTGAGACCCTACATATGCAGAATGGAAAACATTGTCTCTTTTTCAAAAAACCTCAGTCATTTCTAATGTTCTACTTTTCATAAGAGCTACTGTTTAGGGAATTTTAGCTGGGAAACACTGGAATCATAGTCAAATTTTCACTCTGGCTCGTTCTTTACATTCAACTTGTTATTAATTTGCATGTTGTGCTGTGTTCTGTTATGTTGTTATGTTATGTTATGATGTTTGTTCTGCCCTATCCTATCCTATCCCATTCCATCCTATCTTATTTTAGTCTATTCTATTTCAAGTGTATGTTTTAAACCAGCAGTTCCCGAGCCCTGGGCTGTAGAATTGTAGTGGTCCTTGGCCTATTAGAAACTGGGCCACACAGTAGGAGGTGAGTGACAGACTAGCGAGCAAAGCTTCATCTGCTGCTCCACATCACTCCCCTTTGCTGGCATTATTGCCTGAACCATTTCACCTCCCCTGTACCACCATCTCCATCCTTGGAAATATTGTCTTCCATGAACTCTGTTCCTGGTGACAAAAAGGTTGGGGACTTCTGCTTTAAACTGTCATCCTTTCTTTCTCACTTCCATGGTTCTATTTCTAATGTGCTTTAAAATTTAAATATGAATTATAATATTGCTTAAAAATATATTTGTGTCCAGTCGATCCTTATATTTGCTTTCTGAAATACTCTTAACACAAACTTAATTTGTGGGGCTTTCAAATCTTCTGCCAAGACACTGAGCTACCTTTGTGGATTCAATTTTTTGTTGTTGTTGAGCTCATTCAAACCCCTCCAGACATAGCGTATTACTTTCTACCGCTTGAAAATGGCAACTTCTGTCTTACCTTGGTTTTTGATTTGTGTTTTGTTTGTCTTACATGCTAAGGTATTCTTTACGAACATCCAGTGTGTCTGATGAAGAATTGATTTCTATAACAGATGTTGCACATGGCTCCTAAAATCCATGCATACTTTCCAAGTTTTATTGGACATACAACCTGCCTGCTAGAAACTCTCTTAACTTCCTTTGAAGATTAGTGTGCCACATGACTAAGTTCTAGCTAAAAGGATGTGAACAGAAAAAAAAAAAAAAGTATGCAGTTTCAGTGTCATGTCTTTAAAAGAAGGCTACTTGCTCTCTGTATCTTTCCACTTCCGACAGTGAGAACTGTAGATGTTATGGTGATAAGCCAGTTTTAACCATGTGATTAAATCAGTTTTCTTGGTAATAACAGACTTGCAAGATAGATAATATCTTGGTCCACTTGTTACTGCTTATACTGACCTGAGTTTCATTGCTGGATAGTTTGGCTATTACTGTTAAAGTTATAAAATAAAGATATTACTTAAAGTTATGTGAAGGGAAAAATACCTTATTTAGACACTATAGGTTGAAATCTGTTTATTACATCATATGAATTATTCTCAAGAGTATCTTTTTCTTTCTTTTTTTGGTGTGTATAATGTTGGAATATTCAAGATGTAATAGTAAATTTTAAGGTCACAAGGCAGAAAACTTTTGCCTTCTTTATCATTGATTTAGTCTCATTTTTACATTTTCTAATGACAGTTCTAAGTTTTAGTCTATGATATTATGCTAGCAGTTATTTATTGCTGCATAACAAATTGTCCAAAAATTAGAATTTTATAGCAACACATTTATTACTTTACAATACTCATAGGGCAGCAATCTGCATGTGGTTTGATGGGTTCTCAGACTCATGGACTCTTACAAGCCTGCAAAGTGTTATCCAGGATACAGTTATATCAATATTTTATATGATCTAGGATCCTCTTAAAATTTGATGTTGATAAGTCCACTCACACTCATCTGATGGTTGTTGACGGCATCTAATTCTTTGTAGGCTGTTGGGTTGGAGGCTTTAGTTACCTGCAAGCTATTTGCCAGAGGCTGTCGTCAATTCATTATAGTATGAACAAGGCAACCTGCTTCCCTGGTGGTTCAGTAGTAAAGAATCCGCCTGCAATGCAGGAGATGCAGGTTCCATCCCTGGGTTGGAAGAGTCCCTGGAGAAGGAAATGGCAATCCACTCCAGTATTCTTTCCTGGGAAATCCCATGGATGGAGGAGCTTGGTGAGATATAGTCCTTGGGGTTAGTCAAACATGTCTTAACTACTAAACAACAAAATAAGGCATCTAAAACATGGCAGTTGGCTTCATAAATTTCAGCAAGTAGGAGTGGACAACGGAAAGAAAACAGGTGTGAGTAAGAAAAAAGTCATGAGGATTTATAACTTAATCTTGGAAAGAAACTCCATCACATTGGAGTATTCTGTTTGCTAGAAGCAAATCATTAGGTCCAGCCCACACTTGAAGGGAAACAATTATAAAAAGGTTTAACTACAAGGAGGTGTACTCATTTGAAGGGCATTTAGGAAGCTGCCTAAGAATGATTTTCTGAAATATTTCTTGAATCTGAGGGTTCCTTTGCCTCCTTCCCATCAATTTTGTTTTCTTATATCCCAGGGAAGGGGAAACGGCCACTCTGAGTAATTATGATGCAAAAAGACTATGTGTTAGTTGCTGAGTCATGTATGACTCTTTGTTATCCCATAGATTGTAGCCCATCAGGCTCCTCTGTCCATGGAATTCTCCAGGCAAGAATAATGGAATGGGCAGCCATTCCCTTCTCCAGGGAAACTTCCCAACCCAGGGATTGAACCCGGGTCTCCCGCATTACAGGCAGATTCTTTACCGTCTGAGCCTATATACAGTGTTCTAATTCTAAAATGTTCAAAGTTATGAATTAAATTTATTAATAGAAATACAATAGACATAAATTTACTTTGATTCTGTATCAAAATTAAGCAGCAATTGTATTCCTATAAAAAATCAGGAGCTCTGTTTCTCCAGCCTACTTTGGAGGAATAAATGCCTCAATATCATATTATTATTGACTACACTTAGTTTTCTGCTCTCCCTAAAGATACAGTTTTCAAACAGTGGTCTGTTTATCAATCTTAAATTAATGTTTATTATTTTTATACATTTTGCGTACTGAAAATCCATATTTAAGAAAAGTATAAAAACAAATTTTTTAAATGATGCACAATAAAAATATATCTTCATAATTTTGTAAATAGATTTTAGATCTTGTTTTTTAAAAAGTGGGTGTATAAAGACAAAGAAACTTTTCTATTTTCCTATAAGTTTCAGAATGTATCTAAACAGATTAAAAAATACTACTGTATTCTAACACATATATATATGGAATCTAGAAAAATCGTGCTGAAGAATTTGTTTATAGGGCAACAATGGAGAAACAGACATAGAGAACAGACTTATGGACATGGGGAGAGGGGAGGAGAAGGTGAGATGTATAGAAAGAGGAACATGGAAACTTACATTACCGTATAAAAAATAGATCGCTAACGGGAATTTGCTGTATGGCTCAGGAAACTCAAACAGGGGCTCTGTAGCAACCTAGAGGGATGGGATGGGGAGGGAGATGGAAGGAAGGTTCAAAAGGGAGGGGATATATATATACCTATGGCTGATTCATGTTGAGGTTTGACAGACAACAGCAAAGTTCTGTAAAACAATTATCCTTCAATAAAAAATATATAATTTTTAAGAAATACATATATTAGATATGGGAAAAGTTACATGAATATATCTACTCATAAACAAAAACATTCAATTACTTAACCAATCCTAAGATATTTCTGTAGGCCCCTTGATTTCTCTCATTGCATTTCTTTCTCTTCCCTTTGTTTACTTTCTCTTCTTATTCTGCACAGTGTTTGGCAATGTTATCCACTCTATATATTCAATTCAAAATGTATTCATGCAAACAAAATCATTTATTCAGCTCCTTGAATCTCTATCCAGGTCTGATGGATGATTCTGCTTCAACTTTTCCTATCTGTTGCTTGCATGAATTTCTAACATATGGTGTCCTGAAGGAAAAGTTGTACCTATATGGTGTTGTCTCATCAACACTTAGAGATCACCTGGTCTTGAATAGAAAAAATTAAAAAAACAAAAACAAAGACTAGACTCTATATTGATCTCACTAGTCCTTCCAATGATGACTTTATTTCTTCCATTGTCTTTATAAACAAACTTCTGCATCAAGCAGTCCCAATATGTTACATCCATGTTCTCAACTTCTACTTACTCTTTAACCTCCCTAATCTAGTTTTCATTCATATCACACCACTGAAAATTCTCTCCCACAGATTACCAATAGGCTCTGTTTTATTAATTTTCCAAGAATGTAGGTGCTGTTTCTGATTTTTCTGTGTTCTTTCAGTGGACTGTTAACCACTGCTTTCTTTTGAATTACTCTTCCCTACACTTTCTTATGGGTTTCCCAGGTGGTGCTAGTGGTAAAAAACCTGCCTGCCAATGCAAGAGACATTAGACATGCAGGTTCAGTCCCTGAGCTGGGAAGATCCCCTGGAGGAGGAAGTGGCAACCCACTCTGGAAATCTTACCTAGAAAATCCCATGGATAGAGGAGCCTGCCAGGCTACAGTCCATAGGGTCGCAAAGAGTCGACATGACTGAAGCAACTTAGCAATAATGTTTTGGTTTAATGAAAGTCAGAAAATCTCTCCCATTCCTCTGTCCAGCTCCCTGTCCTTTCAACTCTAGTGACTTAGCTAGAGTCACACACACTTTCTTATTCCTGTCCTTAATTTCTGTTCACATGCCAGGCACATCCTCATCCTTTTCTGCTCTAACCTAAGTTTTTGAAACTCTAATTCCTGCTTATGTTTCACCAGTGGATGTCAGAGTGTTCATCACATAACTTCAGAAGAAGTGAGGAAGAACAAATTAACAACATGCTCAGAAAATGGTATCCCTGGAGAATCGCTCTGCTAACAATGTACTATTTCTCAGTTGATTATCAAGTCTAAGTCTGAATTGTAATTTTAAAGTATTTTTAAGAAACTTCAAATTTCTCTCTACTTACTAGCATTATTTCACCTGGAAACTGACTAACAAAAAGAATTTACTAGTAATAACTTACTAGACTGTTGAATGCCAACATGACTGGTCCCCTTCCTTCTCCAATTAACACATACCTAAAAACCCACTACCAACTTTAAACCCACTATAATTTTCCATGAACATAGTTCCTTATAGCACCATTTTTTATGCAGAACATTTTGGCTACATAAGAAAAGACTAGTGCTTTCCCCTGTCTTGGATGAGCCTAGAGGTAAAATATCAGGATAACAGATTCTGTCTGAGTTTACTAGAGGCACATAATTTTATTCTCTCAGATTCAATATTTCTAAATCTAGGTATTTTCACTAAGGATATATTCCAAAGGAAAATATATATTGCAACTGTATTTATTATGGTGTGGTGTAGTGTAGACAATCTGAAACCAAACTGAACATCTGGAAACTGGATTATTATTCCTTAAATATTCATATATCAAATTAATAAAATATTTCTAGCTATATAAATAGTCATTGTAAAGACTTATATGATCCCAGATAATTATGGGTGAAATAAAAAAGTTTAATGAAATAATGTACTACACCAATTAAAGTAGGAAGATGTCTAGAAATTAATTATGGGTACAGCTAATATCTTACAAATCTGTATATGTTTTATATTAAATCACTATTATAATCAACATATTGTACATTATGAGTAAAAATAGAAAGAAAATAAATTTTAGATATTAGAGGGATGAATATTGAAGATGAAACTAAAGTTTTGCCATTAGGAGCTTCTTTCTTGGGAGCTTCTAATTATTATGTATTTGTTTTTATTATTAAGACCTCAAAAAGAGCATAACTGATCAGGGGGATTGTTTATAAAGGGCTACCAAAACAATGGAGATGAAAATATGTGTTTTGAAGTAAGGGAAAATTAGAGATCCTGATATCAGTATTCTCTTATGGAGTCTTCAGATATGTAGCTACAGAAGGCAAAGCAGGGTCATAAGCAATACAAATATCACATTTCCTGCTTAGGCCTGATTATTGATTTTATGTATTTGGTGGCCTAGAGCTAGTAAGAAATGAACTGTATAAAAACATGAGCCCACAAGGAGAATAATCCATATTGTGTGAAATATGTAGGAATATTTTCCTATAGAAGGTGCTTGTACAATTTTTTTTATTTGAGAAGGTATGTGTGTGTGTGTGTGTGTGTGTGTATTAGTCACTCAGTCATGTCTGACGCTTTGTGATCCCATGGACTATAACCCACCAGACTCCTCTGTCCATGGGATTCTCCAGGCAAGAATACTGGAATGGGTTGCCATTTCTTTCTCTGGATTTGAGAAGATAGCAATGTAAATAATTCTGAATTAGATTAACAGTGTTGAATTGGTAATCAGAAAGGCACAGAGAAACCCCTAAGATATCATGGAAGTAACCCTAGCATGAAACACTTCCTACTCTTAGGACTGATGGGACAAAGGAAGTGGTTTGTGTCATTAAAATTTAGGAGCTTGGAGAAAGGGGCCTGCACAACTGAAACTCTGGGCTCTGAGGAGTGGGTCATGGCCATTTACCACAGGTGTGTGTGAGTCTGCAGAGAACCATGCCTTTGAAGATGAGGCACCAGCCCAAGGTGCTGGTGTCCCTGAGAGGAACGATGGTGCTGGGCTTGTGACTCCTGTAAGAAGCTGCAAACTATTAATGGATTCAACTGCTGTCGCTGCCATATAACTGCTGCTGCTGTGGTGAAGACACATGATTGCTAAAGAAACAGGAGGCAAGCAGGAAACAAGGCTTCCCTCCCTCTTCCAGTTTCTCAGTCTTTCTCAAATGGCTATTATTGGAAGAACCTGAAAGGGAACAAGACGGAAGAACAAAAATGTGGTGTGGAAAGTTCTATCTGCATCACTGTAAAAACAAATCACTGAGAGACAGATGCTTATGAACTGGTACCAAAGGAGTCACTTGAAATCACTGGTCACAAAAAAGTCTTATTGGTGAGAATGTGTATGCATTGAGTCATTTATGGATTCATTTGACATTGATTACATGAAAACAAAGTTTGAGTCTTCATATATAAGTAATATAATATATGGCCCTTGATCTTGCTGTTCATGTTTGAGATGTCAGTTGTCTCACTGTTCCCACAATTCACTAAACCCAGGGAAGGAGACTCGAGGAGCTGTAGGAACTGCAGACTTGTTTATTCTCTACTGGCTGGCACAGCAACCATAACACAGCTTCTCTCTTGGCTGACAGCAGCTGTAGTAGCAGCCATAACATAACCATGATGTAGCCACAACGTAACCACAACATAATCTCATATAACATAATCATGATGTTGCTCCAGTGTTGCCCCAGTGCAGGAGCAGCCAGGGCTTTCATGGTGAAGCTCATACAGACGTACCACACCAAGTAGCCTGTGACCAAGCAAGTATCTCATGACTTGCATGCACAGTGCTGTAAATGATCTTAGCTCTTTCATAGTCATTATTTACAAAATGGGAGGTGAGGGAGCCTGAACAGTCCATCTTGGCTAATTTGTTCTCTCCCCACACTCCCCAAAATCCACATGAGTATTATTTAGTACTGAATTTTATCCTGGGTTCTGTGTTAAATCCAAATAGTTTGGGTATGTATCAGGTAGTCTGACATTATTAATAATACATCACATTTTACTTTTAGAAGTATTCTAATTCAGGTGATAAATCATATTGTTACTGAACACATACCTTACAATTAAATAGACATGTCCAATAGACATTAATTTGTGTTTTATCAGCAACATACATAAGGAATGTGCTGTGCTGTGCTTAGTCGCTCAGTCTTGTATAACTTTTTGTGACCCTATGTACTGTAGTTGAAGTTCCAATACTTTGGCCACCTGATGTGTAGAGATGATTTATTAGAAAAGACCCTGATCCTGGGAGAGATTGAAGGCAGGAGAAGAAGGGGACAACAGAAGATGAGTTGGTTGGATGGCATCACTGACTCAATGGACATGAGTTTGAGCAAGCTCCAAGAGATAGTGGTAGGACAGGGATGTCTGGTGTGCTGCAGTCCATGGGGCCGCAAAGAGTCAGACATGACTGAACAACAACAACCACAATGGACGATAGCCCACCAGGCTCCTCTGTCCATGGGGATTCTCCAGTCAAGAATACTGCAGTGGGTTGCCATACCTTCCACCAGGGGATCTTCCCAACCCAGGGATTGAACCCAGGTATCCCACACTGCAGGTGGATTCCTTACCATCTGAGCCACCCAGGAAACCCAAGAATACTGGAGTGGGTAGCCTATCCCTTCTCCAGGGGAACTTTCCGACCCAGGAATCAAACTGGGATCTCCTGCATTGCAGGTGAATTCTTTACCAGCTGAGCTACCTGGGAAGCAAATATAAGGAATAGTAGTGATAAAATTGAGGGAACACACAACTATGTTAGTTAGTACAGATGATATGAAAGGAAACATTCTAAAGGGAGGAGCTGTTTAAGTTGGGTGTTAGAAGTTTAGTAAAAGTTTATCATCATCATGATGCAAATAAGGACACTTGAGATAGCAGAGGCAGCAGAGAACATGTGGGAAATTCATAAAGTTCTAATCAAGGCTTTAGCAAGTCTTGGAATCAATTAGCAAGTTTATATGTGACCATAAACAACCAATCAAAAGTATCCATTGCTGACTCTGAATCTACACAGACACTTCAATTAGGAATAGTCCAATAATGAACTTGCGGTTGTCAGGAGCAAGAATGGGAGAAAGGAAGAGTTAGGGAGTTTGGGATGGGCATGAACACATTGCTATAGTTAAAATGGATAACCAACAAGGACCTTCTATATAGTACATGGAACTCTGCTTAGTGTTGTGTGGCAGCCTGGATGGGAGGGTGGTTTGAGGGAGGTTGGATACATGTATATGTATGGCTGAGTCCCTTCACTTTTCACCTGAAATGATCACAGCATTTTTTGTTAATCAGCTATACTGCAGTACAAAATAAAATGTTGAAAAGTAATTTAATAAATGGAGAGATATATGATACTGAAAAAAAAAGAATAGTCAAATATTGATGATGCTAAGAGCATTGCAGACATAGTCTCACTTAAAATTGAGAAAAATAAAATCAGGGATACTTCTAGTCTTTTACTATTTCAAATATAGCTTCTATAACATTTATGTACATACTTTTGCTTGAACATAGATCTTCATTTCTCTGGAAAAAAAATTCCTAAGCAGTATAATTACTGGTTTGGAGATATATCATTTTCAGTGGAGTATTTTAGCTGTTCTGCTTACATATCTTTGTCTTTTCAACACTTGGATAAATGCCATAATCCTGTATTTGCACTTGGCAGGGTATGAAAATGACCAATGTGCATATGTGCATGCATGAGTGTCTCTGTGTGTCTGTGTAGTAATGTCACTCAGAGGAAGTGGTTGGCTAAAGAGGTCACAGTTACAAATGGAAAGAGATAAAGATAAACCTTCCAAAACTTGCTTTGTCAGTCTTTACAGCTCTAAGCATTTGGTGAGTAGATGTTAATAGGAAATTTGCTATTTAATAAAATATGTGCAAGGAAAGCACTGCACGTTTTTTCATGGGTTTGAGAAATTGTCTGTCTTCCCTTATTAAAGGATGTGTTTGCTCCTTTTACACAAGTATAAATAAGTACAGTGATTTTTAGACATATTAGAGATATCCATCTGGGTATCTTTTCGGAGAGAAACACACCAGGGAACTGAAAAATGCTACACATCACTGAGCGGTAACATGTAATTATTACTGGTGGGGAAAGCCATCCAAGTGGGTCAGCTTTTAGGTAATGCTGCTGTTTCTCCTGTCAAGCTATCTACTTGTCATTTTCATAGCTACTGATGGATGCCTCCATTTATCAGAAGTTTCTGAAAGCATTATTCCTTTGGAGGACAGGGATTAGTATAAGAGTTTGAAAATACATTATCTGAATATATGGACCAGAGGAGCACTTTTAATTCCTGGCTCTTTTGTAGGAAATAAAATATTTGGTAAATTGAGTTCTGTGTAACAATCTCCCAGAGACCAATAAAAGCAGACATATGCAATTACTGAAACTGGCTTCAGTCTCATCAACACTTAAAAAAATAAAACAATAAAAGCTCTCAGCTGAAGCCTGAGCATTTATCCTATTCATCCAATATTGTATTTCAGTTTTATTATTTTTAAAGAATTTCTCCATGTAATCTTTCTGTTGAAGGTTATATTTTAATTTTTCCTAGATAAAAAGCTGTGCATAATATTTACTGAATATCTATCAGTCACTCAGAACATCAAAAGTAGTCATTTTTAAGAAAGACAAAACAGTCATTTTGTTAAATTTTTGCTAAAGTTTAATATAAGTATATATGATATATTCCTTTAGTTTTTACATTAAGCAAATACAATGAAACATTATTGTGGGGTAATTTATCAGATAACTTGGCTAATAGAAATAATTGTACTTGAAAAACTCTTGGTATAAATGAAACTCATATACTCTTTGGTATAAGAATACTATTTACTTGAGAAGTATATCTCTGAATATGGTATCACCGGTATATTTAGGTATTTTAAAAACTAATTTCCATAAGAAATTGTCACTTCAATATAATTTTTTTCTAAAAAGTTAGTATTCTAAAATCCACTACATAGTCAATAAATGGTTCAGTACAACAGTTGAAAACACATTTCAAAAAGACCACACTGAAACTCAACATTTATTTTTACTTTCTTGTTAAGTTTAGCCATATCTTTTTATTCAATTCTCCCTTCACTGAAAATTCTTTAAAAGAGTAAATTACGGATATCTCCCAACACAATGTATATAACTCATAGCAGTCTCATGACCACATACTCTTGATACATACTCATACCACATCTCATGATAGATTTTAATAACCACCTATTGTGTTGTCCATTATTCTCTCCCTGACAGATATGATTGTATGTATTATCTTACATTCAGGAGTCTATGTAGTGATTTTGACTAGGAAAAAATGAAATAATTATTAACAAAAGCATGATATTGGACTTTAGTGTTAAATTTATTATTAATAGTAAATAATTTGTAACATATCACAGAGTTGATCATGACATGCCTGCATCATAACTCAACAGATGAAAAATGAAAAATATTATTTTTTTAAAAAAGTAGTGACACATATAATAATTGTGGTGAATACAAAAGAGCTTGCTTTAGATATAAAAATGCACTGTACAAAACTTGTTATGAGTTCCTTGCCAAACTTTTAAGTTATGCATTTCTATTTCCACAATTATATTTTTAAATTATAACTTAATAGAAATTACACATAAAATGGGTGTATTTTTTCATTGTTAACATTATGATTAGAGAGAAGATAAGTGGGGAAGATCATCTTTATTGCACTGAGAAGTTTAATTTATAAAGTAAAAATACACTTCCCTTATCAAACAGAGAAATTCAAAAATTAAAAGAAGATTGATTTACAAACAGAAATATTTAAGATTAGATACAAGGCTCATAGCTGTATACACTAGACACCCTGATACTCAACCTCATACAAGTTCTCTCTTCTCTATGAAGTCTTACCAACTTTTATGATCATTTCTTCTCTTGAGCTCCTACAAATCCTAACATCTGTGTCATTCATTAGGTAATTACTCTTTTACTGCATTATAATAAACCGTACTGCCATCATCAACTAATATATTCTTTTCTTTTTTGTTTACTAAATGACATTTCCCCTCAGGTAGTCCATGTGTGCGTGCTAAGTCATTTCAGTGGTGTCTGACTCTCTGTGACCCCATGGACTCTGGCCTGCCAGGTTCGTCTGTCCATGGGATTCTCCAGGCAAGAATACTGGAGGGGGTTGCCATGCCCTCCTCCAGGGGATCTTCCCGACCCAGGAATTTAACCCATGTCTCTTAAGGCTCCTGCATTGGCAGATGGGTTCTTTACCACTAGCGCCACCTGAAAAGCCCTAGGGTCGTTCATTCAGTTGCTCAGTTGACTCTGTGACCCCATTGACTGCAGCACGCCAAGCTTCCCTGTCCATCACCAATTCCCGGAGTTTGCTCAAACTTATGTCCATTGAGTCCGGGATGCCAGCCAACCATCTCATCTTTTATCGTCCCCTTCTCCTAGCATCAGGGTCTTTTCCAGTGAGCCAGTTCTTTGCGTCAGGTGGCCAAAGTATTGGAGTTTCAGCTTCAGCATCAGTCCTTCCAATGACTATTTGGGACTGATTTCCTTTAAGATTGATTGGTTTGATCTCCCTGCAGTCCAGGGGACCCTCAAGAGTGTTCTCCAACACCATAGTTCAAAAGCATCAATTCTTCAGCACCCAGCTTTCTTTATAGTCCAAGTTCATAAACCTCTGCAAATCAGAGGTCATTTGTTATATATATATATATATATATTTTTTTTTTTTTTGCCCATCAGCATATAAAGCTACGGAGAAGGCAATGGCAACCCACTACAGTACTCTTGCCTGGAAACTCCCATGGATGGAGGAGCCTGGTAGGCTGCAGTCTATGGGGTCGCACAGAGTTGGACACCAATGAAGCGACTTAGCAGCAGCAGCATATAAAGCTAAGCTATCTTGTTGTTTAATGGTTTTAAATTAGAGACAGGTGTGGCCTCCTAGCAATGCCATGCTTTTTCTTTTTTCAGGATTTCAGTCTCTTCATAGCTGCACATATTGTACCAGTAAAAAGTAATTGCTTTAATGGTCTGTTAGCAATGTGATGGTGAAGTGTTTGACGGAGGGGAATGTTCTACAGTTCTGTGATTAGAAATCAGTCTTTTAGTGAGGTTATGCCCCTGGAATTTGAATTTCACGATAATTTCTCTGTTATCTTTTCCCCCTCCCATTTTGTGAGACAGGATATGTAGAGGTGGTTGGAGAGAAGGCTAGTACCATCTTTAGCTCATTATTTCCCTTCCCTGATTCAGTTAGGCTCTGATGATAACCAGCTGATTATGGCTCTCTTAACTAGTTTCTTCTGTAGTCAGCCTTTGTTAACTTATTATTGACTGGGGGATTTTTGCAGAAACTAATGCCTGTGGCCTGCAAATTTTGTTTTGGACAGCCCAAAATCAATTCTATTAATTCTCTAATACTTTGCAGGTTATTACATTCAATAGTTAAAACTGACACACCTGTAAAGTTTTCTCCAGCACCATGAGTTTGATTTTCACTTTCAGATAAGAATTAATCACTAAGGTTTTTTTGTTGGTCTAAATTCATATTGCCTGAATCAGAACTATATTCTGAAAAGCTGTCATTTTCTTAGATACTGAATGTCATTTGGACAATCAAAGAAAGTATCTGCATAAACTTCACTGAAAAATTATCCTTCATTCAAAATTGCATAATGCGTTTTTTAAAGTATCATGGTAAGAAAGTTGTGTTTATAATATACACAAGGTTGGAACAAAAACCTAACGGAAAAAATTATGAATGATAAGAACAATCATAAAGTTGTGAAGTCGCTCAGTTGTGTCCGACTCTTTGTGACCCCATGGACTGTAGCCCACAAGGCTCCTCTGTCCACGGAATTTTCCAGGCAAGAGTACTGGAGTGGGTTGCTATTTCCTTCGCCAGGGGATCTTCCCAAGCCAGGGATCGAACCCGGATCGCCGGCAGACACTTTACCATCTGAGCCGCCAGGAAAGCCCAATTTCACAGAGTAATGTTAATTGTATCACTTAAAAAAAAAAAAAAGTATTGATATGTCTCTGGTCAGTAATGGGTTGAACACCCCGGGGTATTTCAAATGGTTCATATTCTTCTCTTCCTGCCAGAGACAGGAGGTGTTTTATTCTGAGATATTTACTGTTAGAAATTGGTTGAGCTCATGGGAGCAAATCTGACAGTATTGTGCTCCCCTCTCTGTCTGAGTCTTCCTGGAGTTTTTAGCTCCCCAAGATGTCCGCACTGAACCTCCAACAACTCATCAGTTACAGTTCAAGGTTTTCCTTCCCCAGCACTGGTTTCCAGGGCAGTTTCTACTTGGGAATTTGTGCTGAAGTAAGTTGAGATTTTTATTTGTACATCTCTCCAATCTTGGAAGCAGTAGTTTCTCCTGTGTCCCAGCCTTTCTCATGGATATAAGAATTGTTGATTTTTCAGTCTGTTCAACTTTTTACTAACAAGAAAGCAGGGGCAACTTTCAAACTGTTGAATACAGAAATGGAAGCCAGAAGTCTAGGGTTTCTTTCTGAGATAATAAAAATTGACTGTGTGATGGTGTACATATCTGTGAAAATAGTAAAAACTAAAAACTACTGAATTAATCATGTTACAATGATGAATTTTATGGCATGTTAACTATCTCAATAATGCTTTTTTTAAAAAAGGAGAGTATGAATGTATTTTTGTTTGAAACTCCTTTTTTTTTTTTACCCTATGAGACTTAAAAAACAACTGTAAAAAGTAATAGTAAATCTTTTTCATGGAGTCACAATGTAAACAGATATAATTGGTGATATAACAAAAAAGGAGGATGGAACAGAAGTATATAAAGTGAAGGTTTTTGCATCCTCTTGAAATTAAGTTATTAATGTAAACTAGAATCTTTTAAATTAAAATCAATGGTAATCCTTAGTGCAGTACTTAAAAAAACTCAAAATATGTATTTAAACAAACAACAAGACACTTAAAATGCCACATTATATCTATTTAACACAAAAGAAGGAGGAACTGTGGGACAAAAAAGGCATAAGCTGTGTGAAAAAGCCAAATTATATAAAGTAATAAAACAATTCATTGTTGTATTTGTAACACAAAAATTATGTATAACAATAAGAGACAAAAAAGGAAGGCAGGAGAAGGCTATAAAGGAGAAATAATTGTATGCAATTATAATTATACATAATTATATTGTAATTATTTTTATGCAGGAATTAACATAAATAAGTAGATTTTGGCAAAATAAGTTGTATACTATGAGCACTGGAGCAAACACAAATATGTTAAGTTAAAACATATGTAGTGAAAAATAATCTTAAAGGAATGACATTTTTGTTCTTGATGTATTCACTTAAGGAAAAATCATATATTAAAAGAGCAAAAGAAAAAATATTAGATATAAAATAAAACAAAATGTAACATGGCAGATGGGTATAGCTATATCTAAACTGTTATCCTAGTTGGAAAACAACTTCACTAACCAATGTACAGTGATTGTGTAGTCTCTTTTGCCTTTATTTTAAATACTTCATACATTTCCAAAGTTACTCATGTTTGCATTTCTCCCAATCCCTTAGAAAGACTGACTCATGAATTTCTAAAGCAGATATTTTTTTCTGCATTCCATCCTGCACTCATTAAATTACCCTGTCTGTGTATTTAAGTTCCATGGATTTTGAAACAATTCAAAATCATGTATAGCCACCATTATGCTATATTAAACAGGATAATGTCATTGACCTGAAAATCCCCTTTACTTCATCTATTCAGACCTCTCCTTCTCCTCTTCTGGTATCTCTGATAACTACTTATTATTTCACTATCTCTGTAGTTTGACCTTTTCTAGAATGTTATAAAACTGGAATAATATGTCACAAAGCATTTTCAGACTATTCTATTTTAGTAATATGAATTTACTCTATATATTTTGTATATTTATAGTATATATGTATATTTTAATCACAGAATAATATTGTCATATAGATTAATGTAGCATGTTTATCCATTCACCTATTAAAGAGCCTCTGGATTTTTTCCAGCATTGGTGATTAAGAAAAAAGGTACTTGTAAGCATTTGCATGCTGGTCTTTCTTTGGACATAGATAACAAATCAGTTGAATAAATACATAAGAGTATGATTAGATTGTTGTACAGTAAGAATGTAAAGAATCCACCTGAAATGCAAGAGACCTTGGTTTGATTCCTGGGTTGGAAAGATGCCTGGAGTTGTGATAGGCTACCCACTCCAGTATTCTTGGGCTTCCCTGGTGGCTCAGACAGGAAAGAATCTGCCTGCAATGTGGGAAAACTGGGTTTCATCCCTGGGAGGGAAAGGTCCCCTAGAGGAGGGCATGGCAACCCACTGCAGTATTCTTGCCTGGAGAATCCCCATGGGCAGAGGAGCCTGGTGGCCTACAACAGTCTGTGGGGTCACAAAGAGTTGACCACAATGGAGCAACTAAGCACAGCACAGCGAGAATCAGTTTCATTTCATAAGAGACAGTCAGACATGCTTCCAAAATGGTTGTGCCATTCTACAAATGAAAGTTCTTTTTGCTTTGCATTCTTGCTCACAATTGATATTGGCAATATTTGCAATTTAGACATTGTTATAGATATATGAGATATAGAATGAACTCTGTTTCCAAGGCAAGCCATACAATATCACGGTAATCAAAGTCTATGCCCCGACCAGCAATGCTGAAGAAGCTGAAGTTGAACGGTTCTATGAAGACCTACAAGACCTTCTAGAACTAACACCCCCAAAAATGTCCTTTTCATTATAGAGGACTGGAATGCAAAAGTAGGAAGTCAAGAAACACCTGGAGTAACAGGCAAATTTGGCCTTGGAGTACAGAATGAAGCAGGGCAAAGGCTAATAGAGATCTGCCAAGAGAACGCACTGGTCATAGCAAACACCCTCTTCCAAGAACACAAGAGAAGACTCTACACATGAACATCACCAGATGGTCAACACCAAAATCATATTGATTATATTCTGTGCAACCAAAGATGGATAGGAGACAGCAAAAACAAGACCAGGAACTGACTGTGGCTCAGATCATGAGCTCCTTATTGCCAAATTCAGACTTGAAAAAGGAGGGAAAACCACTAGACCATTCAGGTATGACCTAAATCAAATCCCTTATGACTATACAGTGGAAGTGAGAAATAGATTTAAGGGACTAGATTTGATAGACAGAGTGCCTGATGAACTGTGGACAGATGTTCATGACATTGTACAGGAGACAAGGAGCAAGATCATCCCCAAGAAAAAGAAATGCAAAAAAGCAAAATGGCTGTCTGAGGAGGACTTACAAATAGCTGTGAAAAGAAGAGAAGCCAAAAGCAAAGGAGAAAAGGAACGATATACCCCTTTGAATAGCAGAGTTCCAAGGAATAGCAAGGAGAGATAAGAAAGCCTTCCTCAGTGATCAGTGCAAAGAAACAGAGGAAAACAATAGAATAGGAAAGACTATAGATCTCTTCAAGAAAATTAGAGATACCAAGGGAATATTTCATGCAAAGATGGGCTCAATAAAGGACAGAAGTGGTATGGATCTAACAGAAGCAGAAGATATTAAGAAAAGGTGGAAAGAATACATGGAAGAACTAAACAAAAAAGATCTTCATGACCCAGATAATCAGGATGGTGTGATCACTCACCTAGAGCCAGACATCCTGGAATGTGAAGTCAAGTGGGCCTTAGGAAGCATCACTACAAACAAAGCTAGTGGAGGCGATGGAATTCCAGTTGAGCTATTTCAAATAATAAAAAATGATGTTGTGAAAGTGCTGCACTCAATATGCCAACAAATTTGGAAAACTCAGTAGTGACCACAGGGATGGAAAATGTCAGTTTTAATTCCAATCCATAAGAAAGGCAATGCCAAAGAATGCTCAAACTATGGCACAACTGCACACATCTCACACACTAGCAAAGTAATACTCAAAATTCTCCAAGCCACGTGAACCGTGAACTTCCAGGTGTTTAAGCTCATTTTGGAAAAGGCAGAGGAACCAGAGATCAAATTGTCAACAATCGCTGGATCATCAAAAACAAAAACAAAAACAAAAAAAGCAACAGCATTCCAGAAAAACATCTATTTCTGCTTTATTGACTATGCCAAAGCCTTTGACCGTGTGGATCACAATAAACTGTGGAAAATTCTTCAAGAGACGGGAATACCAGACCATTTGACCTGACTCTTGAGAAATCTGTATGTAGGTCAGGAAGCATCAGTTCAAACTGGCATGGAACATCAGACTGGTTTAAATTGGGAAAGGAGTACGTCAAGGCTGTATATTTTCACCATGCATATTTAACTTATATGCAGAATACATCATGAGAAACACTGGGCTGGATGAAGCTCAGACAGGAATAAAGATTGCTGTGAGAAATATCAATAACCTTAGATATGCAGATGACACTACCCTTATAGCAGAAAGTGAAGAAGAACTAAAGGGTCTCTTGATGAAAGAGGAGAGTGAAAAAGTTGGCTTAAAGCTCAACATTCAGAAAATGAATATCATGGCATCTGGTCCCATTGCTTCATGCCAACTTGATGGGGAAACAGTAGAAACAGTGGCTGACTTTATTTTTGGGCACTCCAAAATCACTGCAGATGGTGACCCTAGCTATGAAATTAAAAGACACTCCTTGGAAGGAAAGTTATGACCAACCTAGACAGCATAGTAAAAAGCAGAGTCATTACTTCACCAACAAAGGTCCGTCTAGTCAAGGCTATAGTTTTTCCAGTGGTCATGTATGGATGTGTAACTGGATAAGTTTGGTAGAATGAAGATTTTAGTTGTATGGTTTCTTGTATGGACACAAGATTCCTTTCCAATTTTTTTGCATCTTTATTTCATTAATGTTATGAGTCTTCATCATATAAATCTTGTAACTCTTAAATTATTCCTATGTGTTATTTTTAATGGGATTGTTTTCTTAATTTCCTTTTCATTTTGTTTTAGTGTGTACCAATGCAACCAATTTTTAAATGTTGACTTATATACTGCAACTGGACTGAATTCCTATATTAGTCCTAACAATTGTTGTATGTGAAATCTTTAGGGTTTTATAGATATAAAATCATATTACCTATAAACAGATAATTTTATTCCTTCCTCTGGTTTAGATGCCTTTCATTTTTGATTTGAAAGATTGCTTAGGACTTCCTATGCTTTAGTCTTGCCAATATCACTCTGCCAGCAAAGTGTTGATGTTTAATTCAATTCTTAGTAGGTATAATGAATAGGTGGTCTTCCCAGGTAGCTTAATGGTAAAGAATCTACTTGCCTGTACAGGAACCACAGGAGAAACAGATTTGATCCCTGGGTTGGGAAGATCCTCTGGAGTAGGAAATGGTAACCCATTCCAGTACACTTGCCTGGAAAATCCCATGGACAGAGGAGATATGTGGGCTACAATCCATATGGTCACAAAGAGTCAAAGAAAACTGAGTGACTGAGTATGCAAGCATGGATGTAAAATGAATAGGTATACTCATATGATCTATTTTTCCTCATGATATTTGATAATTTGTGTCTTAAAAGGAATTATTCCATTTTAGTTATCAAATCTATAGGCACTGAGTTGTTCAAAGTATTCTGAATTTTTTAAAAAATGTGGTGAATAGTTAAGCTTCCTCTTTCATATCCAATATGACATTTGTCTTTTTTCATTTTATCTTAGTTAACCTGACTGGGATTTTATCAATTTTGAGAATCTTTTCAAAAATCTAGCTTTTGGATTTGAATATTTTTTTCTTTTTCACCCTTTTTTTATTCTCAATTTCATTGAATATTGTAATAGCATTTCTTTTCTTCTTGCTTTGCAATTAAATTGTTCTTTTTCAAGTTTCTGAAATTGAAAATTTAGAGTATTAATTTTAATCTCTCTTATTTTCTAAGATATAAATTTAATTCTATAAATATCCCTGTACCTCTTGTTCCTACTCTATCTCACAAATTTTGACGTGTTGTAATTTAATTTTTGTTATTTTCAATGTAACTTTAAAAATTCTCTTGAGAATTCTTGATATTTTATTTAGAAGTATGCTATTTACTTTCTCAAATATTTTTGGATTTTCCAGCTATCTTTTTGCCAATAATTTTTAGTTTATTTCCATTGTTATCTGGAACATAATTATTGGATTTTTTTTTTGCCATTGTGTGTTGTATGGCTCAGAATGTGATCTTTCTTGGTGCAGGTTACATGTAAGCTTGAGAAGAATCTGTATTCTACTGAAGGTGGGTATAGTGTTTGTACATGTTGATTAGAAAAAGAAGAATGATTGTGATATTTAGATCAATTATATCCTTTCTGATTTTTCTACTCCCTTTTGATTTCAGTTTGGGAAATTTCTATTGACATATTCAAACTTACTCTTTCCTTGGTTAAAGTTTGTAATATTTTAATCAGTTATTTAAATTTAAATTTAATTTATACAAAAATAAAATCTATATTATATATATGATTTTTGTTCTGATACTTACTTTGTCTTTTCAGACTCTGTGTGTGTGTGTATGTGTCTGCCTTTTAGAACACTTTGTAATTCTTTTGTGAACACTGTTTTGGTTTTGAACTATTAAACCTGTGCAAAAGCCATAGAGTACATACTACTTTGTCTGTATGTCCATATTGGAATGATTAAAATTGAATTGTATGTGCTTATGTGCTTGACAGAAGAAAGAAAAAAAATTCAATATATAATAATAAATTCAACATATAATAATACATATTCAACATATAATAATACATTTCAAATGGTTTAAGAGATTATATCCAAAAAGTTTCTTATTTTTTCACATTGTTATTCTACAACAAAAGTACTCTTTTATTTCCCCAAGTTGCATGCACATTACTTCATTTGATCCTTAATTAAAGAAACAGCAATGGATTCCAGCACTAGTTGAAAAAAGGTTTCAGTTAGACTTGTTACAAGCAAAAATGCCAGTCTCCATTGTAACACATTCTTAAGCAAATCTTACAGCTAATTTTGATTATAAATTATTTTTACTTGGTTTCTTCATTTTGAAATCTAGCTAATTCTTATCTGAATCATGATTTTAATTGTAATTGTCTATTTTTTGTCTTACTCTGATACTCTTCATATATATGGAAAAATAAATTAATTGTCTGCTATACATTCAACTAGGAACTGGAAAGTACCATTTTATTTTAAGGATTCCCCATGCTCCTGTAGCTTTCCTAAAACATTTTTATTTTCACATTTGCAATGAACCTTACCTTAGTGGGCCACTCAGTAGTTGTTTTAAATAGACATAGGCATACATGCACACATGCACACACATGCACACATGCACACACATGCACACACACAGGGAAACAGTATGGCTGAAAACAGGGAAAGCAGAGTACTAGAAGTTACATTGGTGTATCATTTATATTAGAGTCAAATAATTTTTAAGGTCTCAGTGCTCCTTTAGGGTTTTACTACACAAAACCATGGTAATATTGTTAATGTTAATGATATAATTTAGTCACTAACAAATGTGTAAACAAGTTCAGCATACTTCTTGAGAAATGAAGTAATGTACAGCTAATTCTACATCAAATTGTTCTTTTCTGTGTATTTTGTACTCCATCTTATTCAAAAAAAGATAAGCAACTAATAATAGTACTTAAAATTTAAGATACCCTAAATTAAAGTAAGAAAACATTATTGAAAACTGTAACTGATAAAATCTAAATTTAGAAACTTTATGTGTCAAGTATAATAATCAAAAGTCTATGTATTCATCTGTCAACCTATTTATTTAAATATTTATATTGTTACTTATTTAATTTTATTTCACATTTTTTGTTTCCTACTGTAAAAGGATGTTTTTAAGGTCAATTAAGCTATTTGATATAGTTTTTTTAAGATAGAAAATTGTTAGTTAATTGATAACACTAGATAAATATTTATTAGGGAACTTAGATTTGAGGCTTCAGTAGAGCATGCTGCTGCTACTGTTTAGTCACTAAGTCATGTTTGACTCTGTGACCCCATGGACTGTAGCCTGCCAGAAAATGAATAAACATCTGTATCTATATTGCTCAACAATGTGCTTGTATGTGTATATTATTACTGGTTTCATTGATATATACTAATGCAAAGATATTCCTTTCAAAGAGACATTCCTCTTAATATAATTTACTTTTGAAATAAAACAGCATTTTCTCTCTGTTCTATAGATGTACCCCGATTATTAAAATGCAAGAAAAGTTTGTAAGTGAGTGTTACAATTTATTTTAAACTGAATTGAAAATTTCTCTATGATATGATAATGATACTTAATTTCTCTTATCTACTTTATTATTTATTTATTTTTTTTTAGTTGGAGGCTAATTACTTCACAACATTTCAGTGGGTTTTGTCATACATTGATATGAATCAGCCATAGAGTTACACATATTCCCCATCCCGATCCCCCCTCCCACCTCCCTCTCCACCCGATTCCTCTGGGTCTTCCCAGTGCACCAGGCCCGAGCACTTGTCTCATGCATCCCACCTGGGCTGGTGATCTGTTTCACCATAGATAATATACATGCTGTTCTTTCGAAACATCCCACCCTCAACTTCTTATCTACTTTAAAATGATGCATTTCTTTTTACATTATGAGTGAATCTTTTTTCCTCCAAATTCTTTGTATAAATTATGACATACTCATACATAAAGTATCTATACTTAATTTGTAATCTATGCTAATATTTTAAAACTGTGGTTTAATACTTAAGGCTTTGCTGAATCAGGAGGAATTTGTTGAGAGGAAGGCTGGTCAGTGAAATTTCTTGTTTGTTTTCTAAAAGATGAACTAAGTGGCTTGAAAATATACAACACTCCTAAGAGTTCAGAGAATCCTTAATTCATCTCTCTAGTGTACAATGAATCTCTTCTTTGAGCAGGTTAATTTCTTTTATCAAACAAGGGTTCACATAATGGATAGCACTGGTATAAAATAATGACTATGTTGTGATGGATATTTCTGAGCTCAGGAGTCCTCTCAGTGATGAGGAATGGAGAGACCTAGCATAATACAAGAGCATAACACAGACAGACTTTAAAGAGATAATTTCCATTCAGCTTTGAGAATGATTTGGGCCTTTGTTAAGGTACAATATCCCTTAGTGATGTAAGCTTTAAAAAGGGTGAATGCTGCTGCTGCTGCTAAGTCGCTTCAGTCGTGTCCAACTCTGTGGGACCCCATAGATGGCAGCCCACCAGGCTCCTCTGTCCCTGGAATTCTTCAGGCAAGAATACTGGAGTGGGCTGCCATTTCCTTCTGAATAGATGTTAAGAAATCTTTCTTAAACACATCAGCATGAATCCTGCATCCAAGATCTACAGTCTTTCTTTTCCAGATCTGTGAACATTTTCCCCACTAAAAGGTTGCTTTTCTCAGCTTGTGTGCATATGAATGTTAGGATATGAGGAAAGAAAAAAGAGGAAAACTCAGATACAGATATAAGGATTTAGCCTAGTTTTGTGATGTGATGTCACTTTGTCTTTGATTTCTGTCTCTGCTTTGGCCTTAAACTTCATTTACAGTATCTATGGTTAAGTCTCTAAACTTTTAAAACCTCAATTCTTAACAACAATAACAGCGAAAGAAGAGTCAGTGCTGACCTTCAGTGATTGGGGTAATGAATTTTCAGGCTTTAAAATTAATATACTCTCTCACAAGAGATGAATTTCTGGTGCTTTGGTCAGGTCAATATTACCAGGAATAAAAAAGCTTTCTAATGGTAAATTTATTTCAGGATATCTGCTCCCAATGCAAGCTCAAATATGAGAGAAAAGGACATTGTGACTCTTCCTATTGACTCACTGGCTTCTCTCAAGTCATACACTTTCTAAAGCAGGAGAAACTTGTCAAGTTGATCCATAGTCCATACTTGGCTCACTTCTAAGGTGCTATTAGGAACAAGAAAATTACTCTTAGCTCAAAGACAGACAGGAACCAACAAGAATGTGAATCAAACCCACAGAGTATTGAAAGACAACTAAGGTTTTGGATCAGTAGTTTAGAGAATAATGGTCATCTCCATGGTTGCCAGTTTGGACAAATTGTAGCCTTTTTCAGCAGGGATGCAAAATGAAATGCTGAATGTTTCCATCTTTTCATCAGGAAAAAAAAAAAGGAGGAAAAAAACCTGAGTTGTGGCTATAAACACTTTCCTATTAGAAATGCCATTTAGCTTTACTGACTGAGCAGTAAGAAAATCCCTTCAGATATGTTTGCTCCAGGCTGGAAAAGGGAGGAGATGTATTTACAGGTGCTTACTTTCTGAAGGTCATTTAAATTGTCCAGATTATGGTAAAAATTATTTTGAAGACATGGCTTACTTGCAACTTATATATTTGAATGAAATACTTTTAAGATGAAGCAATGATTACAGACATGCAATTGGTTCATTAAAGCACCTGTCTGAGGGAATTAAAACCTAAAATAATTAAATGGTGTGGATGTACTGAAAACATGAAAAAATAATCGATGTTCTCAGAAAATCAAGGTGAAGAAACTATCTTTAAATGATAAAACAAATCATAAAATGATATAACATTTTATGTTATAAATGATAAAACATTATCATAAAAAAATGATAATGTCCCAAAGTTGTCAGAATAGAAATTGCCTTTCCTCAGGATCAGAGTGAGGTATCAAATCTCCAGAAACTTGCATTCTGAACACAAAGGTCTACATTAATCAATACCTGTTGTGGGGCCAAAAACTCCCAGGTAAGAATCCCCAAAAAGCAGAACCAAATAGCTACTTATACCTGTGGAGTGTTTCAGTTTATCATATGTTGTGCTAAAACCCTTTACATCTGCCAGAGAGTCATGGAAGGAGGGAGCCCTGAATGTGTGTACTTTAGAATGTAGTCAAACACTAACAGATCTGAAGGGAGAAACTGATAATAAACAGCAAACAGTGTATACGTGTTCAGTTGCTCAGTTGTAGCCTACTCTTTCTAACCCTATGGAAGGTAGTCTGCTATGTTCCTCTGTCCATGGGAATCTCCAGGCAAGAATACTGGAGTGGGGGTGCTACCTCCTCCTCCAGAGAATCTTCCTGACCCAGGGATTTGAACCTGCTACTACTGCATTAGCAGACATATTCTTTACGAATGAGCCACCTGGGAAGCCCCCCAAAGAGTAGGGGACTTCAATACTCCCATTTCAACCTTGGATAGATCATCTATATAGAAAATAAAAAAATGAAGTTAGATTTGAACCATACTTTAGACCAGATGGATCTGCCAGAACTCCAAAGAACATTCCATCTAAAAGCAGCAGAATACACATTCTTCTCAAGAGTACATGGGATATTCTTCAGAAAAGATAATATGTTGGGCCATAAATAAAGTAAGAAGCCTGTGATTATGTCAAGTATCTTTTCCAATTAAAATGGTAGGAAATTATAAATCAATAATAGGAAGAAAATTGGAAAATTCACCAATATGTGGAAATTAAGCAATGCATACCTAAAAAAGCAATCAGTTAAAGACGAAATCAGAAGAGAAATTTTTTAAAGTCTTGAAACAAAAATTAAAACACAGCAGAAAAAATCAAAATCAGTCTAAGCAGGAAGTTTAGAGGGATAAGCGCCAGCATTGACAAGAAAGAAGAGCTAAAAAAAAAAAAAGCACTTAATTTTACACAGCAACATACTATAAGCAAAGAACAAACTAAGCCCGAAATTGGGAGTCCCTAGGTTGCGCTAGTGGTAAAGAACCTGCCTGCTCGTGCTGGAGACGCAAGAGATGCCGTTCCATCCCTGGGTCTGGAAGGTTCCCTGGAGGAGGAAAAGGCATCACACGCCAGTGTGCTTGCTTGGAAAATTCCACTGACAGAGGAACCTGGTGGGCTTCAGTCCATGCGGCCGCAAAGAGGCGGACATGACTGAGCACGTGCCCGCGCGCGCACACACACCCACACCTGAAATTAGCAGAAGGGAGGAAATAACAAAGAACAGAGAAAATATAAATGGAATACAGACCCCCCCCAACCAAAAATAATCAATGTAACTAAGAGTTGTTGTTTTTTTTTTCTTTAAAGACAAAACATACAAACTTGTAGACCACCTACCCAAGACAAAAAGAGGATTCAAATAAATAAAATCACAGGTGAATAAGTGAATAAAGACATTAACACTGACATGACTGAAATGTAAAAGTTCCTCAAAAAATTAAAACCAAAACTGCAATATGTTTCATCAATCCCCTTTCTAGCAATTTAGATGTATATATATAAGACTTCCCTCCCATGTCTATTGCAGTATTATTTATAATAGCTAAGAAAGGGAAAGAACCTAAGGGAAAGTTCTTCATCTCTAAGGAGGGTTTCCTGTCGTTTGCAACAACATGCTTGGAACTTGAGGGCATAACGCTAAGTGAAATAAATCAGACAGAGGAAGATAGTTACTGTTTGGTCTCATTCAAATGTGGAATCTAAAAAATGAACTTATAGAGACACAATAGAATGGTAGTTGACAAGGGCTGGTGCTTGGAGAAAATCTGTAGAAGTTGGTCAAAGGGTATAAACTTCCAGGTATAAGGCAAATCAGTTTTGAGGATTTAAGTACATTATGGTGATTGTAGTTAGTAATACAGTGTTATATACTGGAACTTGCTACGAGTAGTTCTTCAGTGTTTCCATCATAAAAAAGAAGTGGTAATTATGTGATGCAAGGGAGATGTTAACTAATGCTCTGGTGGTAATCGTTTTGTGTTATATAAGTATTCAGAATCAACACTTTGTATACATAAAACTTCTACAATGTTATTTATCAATTATATCTCAAATCTGGAAAAGGTTTGAAATAGAAAGTAAGAAAAATAAATACATTTCTAAAAGGAAAAAGCACATTTCCTTGTCTCTTCCCTTAATCTGTTATATCTTTGCTAATAGCAAATTTTAATAGACACATATCTGTACTTATGTGTATATATTTATATGTACACAATATATATGTACACATTTATTTCTTCATTAAAATAAAAGCATAACACATATCATTTTGTATTCCTTAAATAATCAAATGCGCAATTTACTTCCAACTCTTCCAGCACACAAACTGTATTTAGAAAAGGAACATATTATTAGCAACACAGAGGAAGAGCTAACATTTTATAACTCCAAGTCAAAATTTGAATTTAATGGGAAAAAGATATCTTCAAAATCAATGAAAAATAACCTACTGATATCTCTTCTAAGACAATAAGGTTAACATAGATTTATAATTTCTCTTGTTTACTTTAAGTTTAAGAAAGATTGCAGAATTGCCAGCTGGAAATTACCAAGTAAACTGGTGTTTTGTTTCTCATCATATCAAGTTCATGAGAAAGTTGAAAAATAATACTTTAATACTTTGAAAAGTTAACATGAATGTTGCTTGGTAGTGTCCGACTCTTTGTGACCCCATGGACTATCCATGGAATTCTCCAGGCCAGAATACTGGAGTGGGTAGCCTTTCCATTCTCCAGGGAATCTTCCCAACACAGGGATTGAACCCAGCTCTCCCACATTGTGGGCAGATTCTTTACCAGCTGAGCTATGAAGGAAGCCCATTTGATACTTTATCCTTAGACATTTAGGACCACACATTCAGGATAAGAAATGTAAATATCAGGTTTCAATAAATTGCTTAATACTATTTCTTATTAATTTCTTCAGCTGTTCCTGGTTCATGTATTGTGTTTGGCTGTGTTGAAAGGAATGAAAATAATTATTACTATGATTTCCTCAGAGGTACCCAGATTAAGAAATTTATGATATATAAATTTTAGCCTATCACTGATTTTTTAAAATATGTTAAACGTTCCACTTACTCTTCTTCCTGTTAGTTCATAGTGAAGGCAATAAATACGATTGTGAAAAGAAGGTAGAGCATATTTTATATCATATCTATACAAACATAAAGTGTAATCTTATTCAGTTGGATGATGTATGGTTACTAATAGTAAATAACAAATTGAAAATGAGATTAAATTAAATTTCATTGAATAACTATAAAACATTCTATATCATTTATCAGAATAAACATTTTGTCTATCATGTCCTTGGAACTATGCTATTCATTTGGTATAGAGTCATGAAAAAAAATTCTGTCCTTGGCCTCACAGAATATGCATTTTAATAAAGGATATGGATAGCAAGCAAATAAATATATAGATTAAATTGTGTCCATTTGGCAAAGGAGCAGAACAGTGTGCTTTGAGAGAGTATAATGAATTGTTGAATATGGGAGTTAGGAGAGGGTCTCTGAGGAGTAGTGTTGAAACAAATTTGAAAGATGAAAAGAAGGAAACTAGTGAGTAAAGAGGCAATAAGGATAGCATAAGAGAAGCTTGAGATCATTAGAATGTTTTCTGGAATTCTTGTGGAATTGAAAGATGGAAATGGCAAAGAAGAATGAAAAAAATAAGATTATAAGTCTTAGAAAGATATATTTTCAAATATGTCATTCCAGAGGAAGTAGTTAGAGAAGGCAATGGCAACCCACTCCAGTACTCTTGCCTGGAAAATCCCATGGATGGAGGAGCCTGGTAGGCTACAGTCCATGAGGTCTCAAAGAGTTGGACATGACTGAACGACTTCACTTTCACTTTTCACTTTCATGCATTGGAGAAGGAAATGGCAACCCACTCCAGTGTTCTTGCCTGGAGAATCCCAGGGACAGAGGAGCCTGGTGGGCTGCCGTCTATGGGGTCGCACAGAGTCAGACACGACTGAAGCAACTTAGCAGCAGCAGCAGCAGCAGGAAGTTAAGACTAGAAACTCAGGGGAATACACAATAAAACATAATAGATTTTTCAAAGTCCATAGCTGTCTCAAAAAGAGGGAATGAAGGCTTAAAGAATAAGAAAAGAATAAATAAAGGAAATAAGGAAGAGGGGAATAAACGAAGGGAAGGAAGATATGAAAAAAGGGTATGGAACTAGAGGTACAGCTTTAGAGTTTATGCACACAATTCCACATTCATTTTATTTGCCTAAAATCATAGTACTCTGTGTAAACTTCAAAAAATGTCAAGAAGAACTGGAAGAGGAGGGAATGAGCTTGATTATTAGCTGGTACATCCTGCCACAATTACTTGTTGCATCCTAGTTTAAAGTATTCATACATTCTCAGAGAGAGACATCTCTATAGCTGTTTGTCTCTAATTTTTCACCATAAATGCAATGCCATTTTCTCATATGTGTTTGGCTAACTAAGCCCTTTTTGTTTATTTTTTCATCATTTTTATATACCAATGTATACATATTTATATGTACATTATCTCTGTTCTATAAACATATGTAAACATAAATACATGATTTATTTTCATGTATTTTTACATTAAAAAAGACCCTGAAAGTTAGTGGCTTAAAGCCAAAATATTTTATCACTCATGGCTTTTCATGTTAACAGGGCTCAGATACATGATCTTCCCTGGTGTTTCCTAAGCCTATTTCAGTCAATAGTTACTGGACTTGAAATCCTCTGAAGGCTCACTTGTGCTGGTTATCTTTGCTCACATGTCTAGTTCTTCAACTGAAATGGCTAGAAAACTAGCAAGTTAGTCAAATGCTGGTTACACTTTCTCTTCATAAGCCCTCTCCCCAGGGCTATTTTGGGCTCATCAACATGTTGCTTTCTTGTTGGGCTTCCTACCTAGTAACCACCTTCCTCAATGGCCTAGAGAGAAGCTGGAAGGTGTCTCAGGACCTAGACTCAGAACTCTCAGAATATGAATTCTTCCACAAACTTTTGGTCGAGAAAGTCACTAAACCCAAACTACATTTAAAGGAAGGGCAAACACAATTCACCTCTATTTGTGAGAAGCAGCATTTTGATACAGAAAAGGAAGAGATCCATGGTAATCCTCTTTGGAGGAGGAGGAGAAGGAGCTCCTCCTATTGGAGGAGCTTTTCCAGCATATAGAACTCAAAATTTGTATGTATGTTGTTTGTTTATAGTCTTCCACTATGTTGTAAGCTTTAGAGAGCAGGGGTGTGTTTTCCCCAGTGACTTGCAGAATGATTAATGTTGAATGACTTCTTTAGAATATCTATTTAATAGGTGCATATCAGTATAGCAATAAAACATTAGTTATTATCAGTGAACATATTTCAAAGAAATGTCAAGAGAATCAGAAAGAAAAAGTGATGAAAGAAATGAGATGAGGAGAAAATTATGTTTCCAAAGTGTTAAATGTCTTTTTTCACCACATGAACAATTAAGAGAAATTTCAGACTTATAGTGTGAATGTGTTTTTCAATATCTTTGTACTAAGCAGCAGCAATAACTCATTCAACTACCTGTAGTAATTTAACTTTAATATGATATCTTAACTCAAGTTTAAAAAAAAAAAGAAACATTAAAATCATCACAACAAACTAACTCAGTTATTCATAGTAATCATATGGAGAAAAGATAGATTTTTGGACTAAGACATCCAAAGTTGCTAGAAAGTTACAGAGGAATAATCATAAAGAAATGAAAGCCAGAATTCTTATTAAGTGACAGACTGTGAATTTGTACATATGTATCAATAGCTCCTAAAAATTTGCATGCATTGATAAGGTCTTATAAAGATAATTTAAGAAAATCTTCACTGTGATAACATATTAAGTCAAATAATCACTTTCAAGCCCATTTAATTTAAATAAATGCACACATGTTAGAAAATATGGCAACAAATATGTTGTGTAATTAATATAAACTATAATTCCATACTATATTTTATGAAATTTTGTTAGTATAGATTTTAACACACTTATAAATTGGTTTTATTTATAGAGAAAGAGGTGATAATACAGAAAAATATATTTTTCTCTAAATTGTAAATATATGAACTCTACCAAGCAGTACACATTCTAGTGTTTGTACTGTGAAAACTTTTGAAATAATTTTGCAATTCAGAAATACAACATTATACAAATCTTAACTTTAATTGCATCCAACAGGCTTTTCAGATATTTGATATTATAAGTGTTTTATTTTTCCAGAATCTGATATATCAAAGCATTTTTCAGAGGAAAAGGATTGTAGAATCACAAAAGGAAATATATTAAATTTAAAAATAAATTCATATACGTAAAGATGAATTTGCATATTGTGACTGTATTTCAAACATTAACATTCACTAATCTTAAAAAGAATTTAATTAAAACTATTGTTGTTCTGTTGCAAAGTCATCTGAATCTTTGCTACCCCATGGATTGCAGCACTCCAAGATTCCCTGTCCTTCACTCTCTCCCAGAGTTTGCTCAAACTCATATCCATTGAGTCAGTGATGTCATCCAACCATCTTATCCTGTCTGCCCCTTCTCCTCCTGCCCTCAATCTTTCCCAGCATCAGGGTCTTTCCAGTGAGCCAGTACTTCGTATCAGGTGGCCAAAGCATTAGAGTTTCAGCTTCATCATCAGTCTTTCCAATGTATTTTCCTTCAATGTATTTTCAGTCCAATCAATGTATTGATTTCCTTTATGATTGAATAGTTTGTCCTCCTTGCTGTCCAAGGGACTCTAAAGAGTCTTTGTCTGTCAGTCTTACTTTTTCTGTACAGGCTACCTCTCCATGATTTTGCATTTACATAATGGAGACTTTTCTCTACCATAGACACCACTCACATACATATATATGCACATGTACACTAGCCTCCAATCAGCCTCCAGACATCTACAGAGATTTAATCAATTGTGACCTTGAGAAGCTACACGTATAAAAGTATAATTATAGCTGGTGAAGAACACATATATGGTTAACCTGGAATGTTCTGGAAGAGAAGAGGAAGGGAGGGACCTGTAGGAAAGACTGACACTCAGAAATAATCAGAATGATAGTTTGAATTCCAGCAGTATTAATTATAGGTAAATGACCTTGGGAAGGTTGTTCAACTCCATATATAAACACATATATGTATGTGTTAAACACATACACACACACACACACACACACACACACACACACATCTCCTAGATTTATTTTTAGGTTTATCTAAAATCACTTAAGAAATTTCCTGGCATGTATAAAGTATATGCTCAGTCACTCAGTCATGTCCTATTTTTTTGCAATTCCATTGACTGTAGCCCAACAGGCTCAGATATATATGTAGATTCTAAAGTGTATGTTGCTGGTGCTAAGTTGCTTCAGTCATGTCCAACTCTTTGTGACTCTATGAACATAGCCTTCCAGGCTCCTTTATCCATGGGGTTCTCCAGGCAAGAATACAGGAGTGGATTGCCATTTCTTCCTCCAAGGGATCTTTCTGATCTGGGAATCAAACCCACATCTTCTGTATTAGCAGGTACTTCTTTTCCACTGAGCCACCTGGGAAGCTCCTGGCATGTAAAATTATTAGGTAAATATTAATTATCTATCTTTATCCAAAGAAAGTAAGCATGCCTGGTAAAAGTAGAAGAGATGGTGAATAAAAAGTAGTGTAAGCAATTCTAGTGAAAATGCAAGTTTGAATGCAAGCTTGAATACAAAGAAAGTAAAACTCTGATTAAGGGAGCAAAGGACACTAGAGTATGGCCAAAATACAGAAGTGGAAGATTACAAAGACACCAGAAAATGTAGTAAATGAATAAACACTCTCATCCCACCTTTACCCTCAAATATCACTTTGGGTATGAAAGACATAAACAAGCCTCAGTAAAAATGCTGTTCCAATGTAATCTATATGAAGAGTCTATAAATTTGCAGAGAATTATTGGTTGCAAAAGGAAAGTGAGTGTCAGCTTCATCCTTTTGGAAGAAGAGACCTATTTATTTATTTTTTATTAGTATTATAGCTACTAGACCATCATGCTGTTTGTCTTATCTTCAGTGTCCTTTCTGGCCTTGCAATTCAGGCAAATGTAAATCAAAAGCCTTTAGAGTTATGGATCCTGATGATTCACAAGGTAATCTTGCAAACACAGCAGGGAAATATACGATTTGCAAATTGCTTAACTGACATCTCTGCTATTATCCTAAAATATTGTTGCAGTAGAACTCATTTTATAATATTTCAGCTTGATTATATTTTAAAACTTTACCTTTCTGAAGATAAATATATTGCCTCCTATTTGCATATTTTTATTTTTTTTAAATGGTATGTGTATTGAAGTGCAGGGTATTTTATTTCCAGATGACCAAAAGTTCTCCTTTTCTCGTGAGTTATTCCTACATCGGTTAAACTTCTCCTATAGAATTATTTTCTAATCCCTTTGCACTGGACTTTCTTACAGTTACAAATTATGATTGAGTTTCCCTATAGATTAACATTACAACACTGCTAAAGATTTTCAATTTTGAATTATATCTATTGAACACAGAATTCATCTTTGGAACTTTCAAATGATGATAATATTTTTAACTAGAGCATTTTTCATCAATCTAATATACTTTCCCTACAGTAGGCATTTAAATGTACTTACCAATATTATACAAGGCTCTTTTCACTTAAGTACTTCATTCTGCAAAATGTAACTATAGGGCTATAGGCAAAATAGGCAAAAATGTAAATATAGGGCTATATTCTCACAGACTTTTAATAATTAAACCTAGTATTAATAGTGATGGTCATGGTAATTTCAATGCAGACATATACCTGCTTTAATACATGTTTAAAGAATAAAATTAAAATTGTTTTCATCTATTAGAAAATATTCTGTCCATCTTCATCTTGTCAAGTAGATATTACATGGTTTAAGTGGATAGATACTGTTCAAAGCAGAGTACTAGACTAGAAAAAAGATGATTCAATTATAAATCATGTAATCTCTTACACAAGAAAAGGGTAGATTAGTGCAATTATCTCTAAGAACACTGCTGTTTTAACTATTTAATGGTGATACTTTAAATCTCATTTATGGATGAATAAGCAAGATTGTATAAATATTAAAGTGTAAATATTTAAAACTGTAGGTATGTGTTTTAAATCCTATAAAGTAAAAATTAAATAACAAAAATAAGAATGTAAGTGGTAAGGAGAAAATGTTCCCTTGATGTAGAGACTTTATTTCTTTGAAGGAAAAGATTAATTTAAAATAAGAAATTCTCTTTCTCTGCAGACAGTCAACCGAATTTAATTCAGATTTTGTCTGAGCAAGTAAAGAAACCACCTTGATCAACTCATCATTTGGAAGTGACATTAATGTGAATTAGTATTGGAAAAAGAAGGGAGACAAAGGACTTAAATCATATATTCAGAATAAACCAAAGTTATATATCTTAACATTAATCTAGGAATTTTATAGGGAAGTATATAGGAAGGGAAACCATGTTAGAAAACAGCAATGTAAGAGAAATGAGTTTTCTTGATCACCTAGCATATAAAGTCATTTACCAACATGAAACAAACAGATATTTCTTTGGAAGAGAGGACAAAGACAGACAGAGAGGGAGAGAGAGCAAGAGATAATTCTTTATGTAGAATAAGTAGTAATTCTCTCTGGCTAGTCTTCTAGCATAATGTATCATGTCAATCACAAATTGAAAGATAAACATTAATTTACTCTTATAAGTACTTTTTGGAGGATATTGTCTTAGAAACTATCTGTACAGAATGGATTACATCAAAGTTTTCTGTATTTGACAATATTTCATATATTTATGATGTTTTGAATTCTAAGATTCATTGCTCCCTTCTGCTTGGGTTTATAGTACTAAGATTCAGTTTTAACTAATACATAAACAAATTCCTTTGTTCTCTTTTTCTGAAATTTTCCGATCCTTGGCAATACAGCACATCAAAATAGAAATTGATTCTAAAGAAGCTGCAACAAATGTAATATATATTTATACCTCAGGGAAGAGTTTCTGAAGGTAGAAAATTTGAAGATCATTTTCTTTTCAAGTATTAATTATATATTACATGTAATTTTTATGAATCTGCCCTCCTATACACATACACATTTTTAGTGTAGTTTTTACAAATAACACACTTGAACACATTCCTTCATCTGTGTAAAAACAAGGAAATTTGTGATGATAAATAGTATGTGTGCTTAGTTGCTCAGTCATATCTGGCTCTTTGAGACCCCATGGACTGTTAAACTGAAAGGTTCCTCTGTCCATGGGATTTTCCAGGCAAGAAGACTAGAATGGGTTGCCATTTCCTCCTCCAGAGGATCTTCCTGACCCAGGGATCAAGCCCATACCTCCTGCATTGGCAGGCAGATTCTTTACCACTGAGCCATATAGGACTTTAATTATGAAGTTAAATATAATGAAACATATCAATAAGCAAAATTTATATACAAATATTTATAATATCCAATTAAGGTCTGAGCTTAGGGAACTTCAGTACTTTCCCTAAGTAGTGCGGAATAATAATTATGATGTGGCCTACAGCAGTGGTCCCCAATCTTTTTGGCACCAGGGACCTGTTTTGTTGAAGACAGTTTGTCCAGGGACTAGGTATGGGGGAATAGTTTCAGGATGATTCAAGCACATCACACTTATGTGCACTTTATTTCTATTTTTATTATAAAAGCTCCACCTCAAATACTCAGGCATTGGGTCCCAGAGATTGGGGACCCCTGGCCTAGAGTTCTTCAAAATATACATTATCATCATTATTAAGAAGGCTCTCATTTGCTCATAAAATATGTATGTACAAGTATGAGAAGCGAGAGGCAAGAAATGGGTGTTCTGCAATTTCATACTTCTTTCTGAAGCTTCCTGTCAACAATTAAGTGTAAATGGATAGAAATAAAGTTTTATTTCTTCATCAAAGAAGCCCAGAAAGAAGACACAATTTTCAAAAGTAAAGATATTTAAAAACAGAAAAGTAATATGTTGTTCATTCTATTAATCCATATTCTTTGCAGTTTTAGATGATTCATGCTCTCTACAATTTGCCTTTTGGTACTTTACCTGGCAACAGAAAATCTTGACTTAGTGAAATGTGTTAAAATGTTAATATCTCAATGGCACCACCCAACAATGCCCTTAATTGGAACCCTATGGGAAGTCTAAATAGGAATATATTGAGGAAGCAGAATGAGAAAATTACAGAAGAGAAAAGCTAAAAGAGGCAAAGGTTAGATTTACTGAATAAAGGCAGGACCTGGTGAATAGAGGAATAAACAATGGGACATGTGAACAAGAATTCAAATTTATGTGTACATAAGTTGCTGAATTACAGCATAGTATATTGATAAATTTGAGCCCAACTTGAGAAAAGAGATGATTTTTTTTTGTGCATGCCCAGCAGTCATGTAATATAACTTCCAATTGATTATGTATATATTATATATAACTTCCAACTTATTATATATATATATATCAGAGAAGGCAATGGCACCTACTCCAGTACTCTTGCCTGGAAAATCCTATGGATGGAGGAGCCTGGTGGGCTAGAGTCCACGGGGTGGCTAAGAGTCAGACGCGACTGAGCGACTTCACTTTCACTTTTCACTTTCATGCATTGGAGAAGGAAATGGCAACCCACTCCAGTGTTCTTGCCTGGAGAATCCCAGGGATGGGGAGCCTGGTGGGCTGCCATCGATGGGGTCGCATACAGTCGGACACGACTGAAGCGACTTAGCAGCATATATATATATATATTATATATATATATATATATATTAGTTCAGTTCAGTTCAGTCACACAGTTGTGTTGACTCTTTGCAACCCCATGAATGGCAGGACGCCAGGCCTCCCTGTCCATCACCAACTCCCAGAGTTTACTCAAACTCATGTCCATTGAGTCAGTAATGCCATCCAGCCATCTCATCCTATGTCATCCCCATCTCCTCCTGCCCCCAATCCCTCCCAGCATCATGGACTTTTCCAATGAGTCAACTCTTCGCATGAGGTGGCCAAAGTATTGGAGTTTCAGCTTCAGCATCAGTCCTTTCAATGAACACCCAGGACTGATCTCCTTCAGGATGGACTGGTTGGATCTCCTTGCAGGCCAAGGGACTCTCAAGAGTCTTCTCCAACACCACAGTTCAAAAGCATCATTTTTTCAGCGCTCAGCTTTCTTCACAGTCCAACTCTCACATCCATACATGACGAGTGGAAAAACCATAGCCTTGACTAGACGGACCTTTGTTGGCAAAGTACTGTCTCTGCTTTTTAATATGCTGTCTAGTATGGTCATAACTTTCCTTCCAAAGAGCAAGCGTCTTTTAATTTCATGGCTGAAATCACCATCTGCAGTGATTTTGGAGCCCCCCAAAAATAAAGTCTGACACTGTTTCCACTGTTTCCCCATCTATTTGCCATGAAGTGATGGGACCAGATGCCATGATCTTAGTTTTCTGAATGTTAAGCTATAAGCCAACTTTTTCACTCTCCTCTTTCACTTTCATCAAGAAGCTCTTTAGTTCCTCTTCACTTTCTGCCATAAGGGTGGTGTCATCTGCATGTCTGAGGTTATTGATATTTCTCCCGGCAATCTTGATTCCAGCTTGTGCTTCCTCCAGCTCAGCGTTTCTCATGATGTACTCTGCATATAAGTTAAATAAGCAGGTGTGACAATTTACCAACCTTGACGTACTCCTTTTCCTATTTGGAACCAGTCTGTTGTTCCATGTCCAGTTCTAGCTGTTGCTTCCTGACTGCATATTAGGTTTCTCAAGAGGACAGGTCAGGTGGTCTGATATTCCCATCTCTTTCAGAATTTTCCACAGTTTATTGTGATCCACACAGTCAAAGGCTTTGGCATAGTCAATAAAGGCAGAAATAGATGTTTTTCTGGAACTCTGTTGCTTTTTCGATGATCCAGCGATGTTGGCAATTTGATCTCTGGTTCCTTTGCCTTTTCTAAAACCAGCTTGAACATCTGGAAGTTCACGTTCACATACTGCTGAAGCCTGGCTTGGAGAATTTTGAGCATTACTCTGCTAACATGTGAGATGAGTGCAATTGTGCGGTAGTCTGAGCATTCTTTGGGATTGCCTTTCTTTGGGATTGGAATGAAAACTGACCTTTTCCAGTCCTGTGGCCACTGCTGAGTTTTCCAAATTTGCTGGCATATTGAGTGCAGCACCTTCACAGCATCATCTTTCAGAATTTGAAATAGCTCCACTAGAATTCCATCACCTCCATTAGCTTTGTTCATAGTGATGCTTTCTAAGGCCCACTTGACTTCACATGCCAGGATGTCTGCCTGTAGGTGAGTGATCACACCATCGTGTTTATCTGGGTCATGAAGATCTTTTTTGTACAGTTCTGTGTATTCTTGCCACCTCTTCTTAATATCTTCTGCTTCTGTTAGGTCCATACCATTTCTGTCCTTTATCAAACCTATCTTTGCATGGAATGTTCTCTTGGTATCTCTCATTTTCTTGAAGAGATCTCTCGTCTTTCCCATTCTGTTGTTTTCCTCAATTTCTTTGCATTGATCCCTGAGGAAAGCTTTCTTATCTCTCCTTGCTATTCTTTGGAACTCTGCATTCAAATGGGAATATCTTTCCTTTTCTCCTTTACTTTTCACTTCTCTTTTCACAGCTATTTGTAAGGCCTCCTCAGAGAACCATTTTGCCTTTTTGAATTTCTTTTCCATGGGTTTGGTCTTGCTCCCTGACTCCTGTACAATGTCACGAACCTCCATCCATAGTTCATCAGGCTCTGTCTATCAGATCTAGTCCCTTAAATCTATTTCTCACTTCCACTGTTTAGTCATAAGGGATTTGATTTAGGTCATTACCTGAATGGTCTAGTGGTTTTCCCTGCTTTCTTCAATTTAAGTCTGAATTTGGCAATAAGGAGTTCATGATCTGAGCCACAGTCAGCTCCCAGTCTTGTTTTTGCTGACTGTATAGAGCTTTTCTATCATTGGCTGCAAAGAATATAATCAACTTGATTTCAGTGTTGACCATCTGGTGATGTCCATGTGTAGAGTCTTCTCTTGTGTTGTTGGAAGAGGGTGTTTGCTATGACCAATCCATTCTCTTGCCAAAACTCTATTAGCTTTTGCCCTGTTTCATTCCGTATTCCGAGGCCAAATTTGCCTGTTGCTCCAGGTGTTTCTTGACTTCCTAATTTTGCATTCCAGTCCCTTATAATGAAAAGGACATCTTTATTCGATGTTAGTTCTAAAAGGTCTCGTAGGTCTTTATAGATCCGTTCAACTTCAGCTTCTTCAGCGTTACTGGTTGGGGCATAGACTTGGATTATCGTGATATTGAATGGTTTGCCTTGGAAACGAACAGAGATCATTCTGTCATTTTTGAGATTGAATCCAATTACTGCATTTTGGATTCTTTTGTTGACCATTCATTAAAGACTCTTTTGGCTTAAAGGATTTCCAATTTCCCACCTCCCACCTACCATTTGGGTTCTAAAAGAGACTGACCTATCTATCCTTTCAAGGTGGTAATTTCTGGAAGTTTTCTGTTCCCTTGCATGTATCTACTTCTCCCTTCAACATATCTCTTTCTTAAATTACTTTATAAAATTTTGTATGTATGAGCTATTTTGACCCTTCCTAGCCCTTTGCTAGCAAGAGCAGCTAACTAATTAGTAGGCATATAGTCTACCTTCAACATGTCACAGGAGGCAGTATTTACAAACATGTTTCTACTATATTATATTCCTGACTGCAGTGCAAATGTCTTGCCATCCAAATGCTAAGGGAATGATATTTGCACTTTCCTTATTTTTTTCTACTGATGCTTGCATTGATCAGAGTAATTAATTCCACCTGTTGTTTTGGAAGCATTAAACACCTCACTGGCTTAACAAAATTTTGCTTTCCGTACATCAGAATCAAATACAGGTAACTAGGGTTGACTCAGTAGATGTTCTCTGTTTCATGTAGTCATTCAAAGATGCAGAATCATTAAAAGAGACACTTCCATACCCCAGAACCTTCAAATTATCTATCTTCTCCATGTATCTGGATGACAAGGGCAAAGACAGATGGTGAGAATTGTGGGAGAGGTTTTAGAGGCCAGGCCTTGAAGTAGAAAATATTGTTTTTGGCACTATTTCATTCAACAGTCTTGGTCACATAACTCCTACTTGATTTGAAGATAAAAACTTTCTGTATTCTGAGGAGGAAATTGAAATATTTAGCTCAATTAATAACATTGTCTCTAGCTCATGAGCAGATCTAAAAGTAGATATGTAAAGTGTCTTTAAAATATAAGTCACTGTAACTCAGGATATCAACTAAGTCTAAATTTTAAGCCAGTCACTGACATTTGGTGAATAATAAGATACCAGAAATTTTTTTTCTTAATTGTCTGTATTTTCACAACTAGCATAATCCCTGATGACTCCAATTCTACCAATTAAATTACATGCGCCAGTAATAAACAGCTATGGAACAGCCAATGAAGTTGCTCAGTCATGTCTGGTTCCCTGGACTGTAGCCTACAAGGCTCCTCCATCCATGGAATTTTCCAGGCAAGAGTACTGGAGTGGGTTGCCATTTCCTTCTCCAGGGGATCGTCCCAACCCAGGGACGGAACCCAGGTCTCCTGCATTGCAGGCAAATGCTTTACCATCTGAGCCACCAGGAAGGCAATCAACATAAACAGCTATAATATATAATAAAATATTTTATTTAAAATATATACTATATAATTCATTGAGGAATAGACCAACAGAAGAAAACAAAAATAAGAAATAACATTCTTGGAAAATAATAAATACATAAACTGTGATGGAAATAACTAAACATTTCCATTTCACTTTCATTATACTATAAATCAAGAAAAATATTGAATTAGAAACCAATGGCTTTATTAATAAGTTGTTAACAACATGAATTAGTAGACATTTTAAATTTTGGTGTCAAAATTTGCTGCAAAAATTTAAAATACTCCTCTCCCCTAATTTTTTTCAAAGCTTTCTGCTAACTTTTACCACCATTTCTGTTAACAAGATAAATCAGTTGATTCAGTTCAGTTGCTCAGTTGTGTCCAACTCTTTGTGATGCAAAAGAATGCAGCACCCCAGGCTTCCCTGTCCATCACTAACTCCTGGAGAGTGCTCAAACTCATGTCCATTGAGTAGGTGATGCCATCCAACCACCTCATCTTCTGTTGTCCCCCTCTCCTCCTGCCTTTAATTTTTCCCAGCATCAGGGTCTTTTCCAATGAGTCAGTTCTTCACATCAGATAGCCAATGTATTGGACTTTCAGCTTCAGCATCAGTCCTTCCAATGAATATTCAGGACTGATTTCCATTAGGATCGACTGGTTGGATTTCCTTGTAGTCCAAAGGACTCTCAAGAGTCTACTCCAACACCACAATTTAAAGCATCAATTCTTTCACACTCAGCTTTCTTTATGGTCCAATTCTCACATCCTTACATGACTACTGGAAATCCATAGCTCTGACTAGAAAAACCTTTGTCAACAAAGTAATGTCTCTGCTTTTTAATATGCTGTCTAGGTTAGTCATAGTTTCATAGTTTTTTTGTTTGTTTGTTTTAAGACAAACACACTTTAATTGAAGGTATACAAGTTTCCAAAATATATTTTTGTAAGAAAATGGGAGGGGTGTTCGGGATGGGGAATACATGTTAATCCATGACTGATTCATGTCAATGTATGGCAAAAACCACTACAATATTGTAAAGTAATTAGCCTCCAACTAATAAAAATACGTGGAAAAAAAGAGAAAGAAAATGGCAATAAATAATAATCTTTACAAATAAGTTTTCAGTAAATTCCAGTGTACTTTAGACCCCTGTCCACTAACACACAGTTCCCCCAGTCTCCTGAGCAAACTCTTTAACAACTGTTAAACAACTCTGTTAGAGTCACAGCTTTTATTCTAAGCAGCAAGCATCTTTTAATTTCATGGCTGCAGTCACCAACTGCAGTGATTTTGGAGACCAAGAAAATAATGTCTGTCACTGTTTCCATTATTTTGCCATCGATTTGCCATGAAGTGGTGGGACCGGATGCCATGATCTTAGTTTTTTGAATGTTGAGTTTTAAGCCAGCTTTTTCACTCTCCTCTTTAACTTTTATCAAGAAAATCTTTAGTTCCTCTTCACTTTCTGCCATAAAGGTGGTATCATTGGAGTATCTGAGATTAATATTTTTCCTGGCAATCTTGATTCCAGCTTGTGCTTCATCCAGTCTGGCATTTTGCATAAGGTACTCTACATGTAAGTTAAATAAGCAAGGTGACAGTATACAGCCTTGATGTCCTCCTTTCCCAATTTGGAACCAGTCTGATGCTCCATGTCCGGTTTTAATTGTTGCTTTGTCACCTGCATACAGGTTTCTCAGGAGGCAGTGAAGGTGGTCTGGTATTCCTATCTCTGGAAGAATTTTCCGGTTTATTGTGATCCACACAAAGGCTTTGGCATAATCAATAAAACAAAAGTAGATGTTTTTGTGGAATTCCATTGCTTTTTCTATGATCCAAAAGATGTTGGAAATTTGATCTCTCGTTCCTCTGCCTTTTCTAAATCTGGTGTGAACATCAGGAAATTCCCTGTTCACTCTTGCTGAAGCCTGGCTTGGAGAATTTTGAGCATTACTTTGCTAGTGTGTGAGATGACTGCAATTGTGCAGTAGTTTGAGCATTCTTTGGCACTGACCTTCTTTGGGATTGGAATGAAAATTGACCTGTTCCAGTCCTGTGACCACTGCTGAGTTTTCCAAATTTGCTGGCATATTGAATGCAGCACCTTCACAGCATCATCTTTTAGGATTTGAAACAGCTCAACTGGAATTCCATCACCTCCACTAGCTTTGTTTGTAGTGATGCTTCCTAAGGCCCACTTCATTTCACATTCCAGGATGTGGCTCTAGGTGAGTGATCATACCATTGTGATCATCCGGGTCATGAAGGTCTTTTTTGTATAGTGCTTTTGTGTATTCTTGCAACCTCTTCTTAAAATCTTCTGCTTTTGTTAGGCCCATGCCATTTTTGTCCTTTATTGTGCCCATCTTTGCATGAAAGTTTCCCTTGGTATGGCTCATTTTCTTGAAGAAATCTCTTTCCCATTCTATTCTTTTCCTCTATTTGTTTGCACTGATCACTGAGGAAGCCTTTCTTATCTCTCCTTGTTGTTCTTTGGAACTCTGCATTTGAATGGGTCTATCTTTCCTTTTCTCCTTTGCCTTTCACTTCTCTTCTTTCCTCAGCTATTTGTAAGGCCTACTCAGACAACCATTTTACCTTTTTGCATTTGTTTTTCTTGGAGATGGTCTTGATCACTGTCTCTTATACAATGTCACGCACCTCTGTCCATAGTTCTTCAGGCGCTCTATCAGATCTAATCCCTTGAATCTATTCGTTACTTCCACTGTATAATTGTAAGGGATTTGATTTAGGTCATATCTGAATGGTCTAGTGGTTTTCTCTGCTTTCTTCCATTTAAGTCTGAATTTGTCAATAAGAAGTTCATGACCTGAGCCACAGTTAGCTCCCAGTCTTGTTTTTGCTGACTGTATAGAGCTTCTCTATCTTTGGCTGCAAAGGATATAATCAGTCTGATTTTGGTATTGACCATTTGGTGATGTCCATGTGTAGAGTTTTCTCTTGGCCTTCAAGTACAAAATGAAGCAGGGCAAAGGCTCAGAGTTTTGCCAAGAGAATGCACTGGTCATAGCAACCACCCTCTTCCAACAACAAGATAAATAAAGCAATAATAATGGATACACAAAATGTGAAGAATTGTTAAAACCAAACTATAAAGTGTATGTACCTGATATAAGGTGAACTTTCTGTAAATACTGAATATATGAATTTAGAAATTCAAATTCTTTGAAAGCACTCATTTTTAAATTATTGTAAAACAAGTCTGTACATCATCCTGCTGAAGATGATTATTGTGAGGGATATAAAACTGGTAGAATGCTAAATGAATGATAGCAAGAGGGTTCAACTTTAGAAGATACTATAAATCATAGAAAGAATATACATATGGTACATGTAAACTAAGATCCTTAAGTAGGAAAATTTTAGGAAAGAGTGACAAGGAACTCACATTTAAAAGAGGCTTGAAAAAGAAAACTCAAAGGGCAAGGAAATGAAGAAGCAAAAAGAAAGTCTCAAATAAATACGTAAAGTTGCATAGATATAGAAAAAGCATGTATCGATGTATATAGAAAAAAAGTTAAAATGCATAAAATATCAGAAGATTTTTTAAAATAAAGTGAAAGCATGAATTTTGATTGAAAAATAAAGAAGTTAGATAAATAAGATAACCTAAAAGACTAATTTATCTTCTCAACTACTCCAAATCCATGATATCAAAAATAAATAAATAAATAATATTTTTAAATGAAAAGAACTGTGAAATAGAATCAGACATGTAAGAACAAAGTGAATAAGGAAATAATTTGTAATCTTGTTAGACAAAAGAGGAGCTTCCATTGTGGCTCAGATGGTAATGACTGTGCCTGCAATACAGGACGCCTGGGACAAGGGAATAACAACCCACTCCAATATTCCTGCAAGGAGAATCTCATGGACAGAGGAGTTTTGTGCTCTCCTAATAAAGACGTTTTAGAGTTTTATTAGATGTGCATTTAGTCAGAGTTATCCAAGTAAACAGAACCAACAGAATGAAAGTTTTACATATATATATATAAAATATATATATGTATGTTATGTATATAATTATGTATGTATTATGTATATAATTATAAATATATATAATACACACATAATTAAATATATATTTATTTAATATTTATTTACTATATTTATAATATATTAATTTATAAATTTAATAAAAATATAAATAAATATATTATAAATATATTAGTTAAATTAAATTAAATTAATAAGTATAATAAATATACATTATTACTATATATTGTTAATATATAATATAATATAAATATGAATATAATAATTATATTATAAATATAATATAAATATTAATATATGTTATATGTATATATAATACATATAAAATAAATAATATAAATATTGATATTGATATAAAATTGATCGCTGAGGAAGGCTTTCTTATCTCTCCTTGCTATTCTTTGGAACTCTGCATTCAAATGGGAATATCTTTCCTTTTCTACTTTACTTTTCACTTCTCCTCTTTTCACAGCTATTTGTAAGTCCTCCTCATACAACCATTTTGCCCTTTTGCATTTCTTTTCCATGGGGGTGGTCTTGCTTCCTGCCTCCAGTACAATGTCACGAACCTCCGTCCATAGTTCATCAGGCACTCTGTCTATCAGATCTAGTCCCTTAAATCTATTTCTCACTTCCACTGTTTAGTCATAAGGGATTTGATTTAGGTCATACCTGAATGGTCTAGTGGTTTTCCCTACTTTATTCAAATTAAGTCTGAATTTGGCAATAAGAAGTTCATGAATAGAACTTCTTGAATAGAACCACTGTCAGCTCCTTGTCTTGTTTTTGCTGACTGTATAGAGCTTTTCTATCATTGGCTGCAAAGAATATAATCAACTTGATTTCAGTATTGACCATCTGGTGATGTCCATGTGTAGAGTCTTCTCTTGTGTTGTTGGAAGAGGGTGTTTGCTATGACCAGTGCATTCTCTTTACAAAACTCTATTAGCCTTTGCACTGCTTCATTCTGTACTCCACGGCCAAGTTTGCCTGTTACTCCAGGTGTTTCTTGACTTCATACTTTTGCATTCCAGTCCCTTATAATGTAAAGGACGTCTTTTTTGGGTGTTAGTTCTAAAAGGTCTCGTAGGTCTTCATAGAACCGTTCAACTTCAGCTTCTTCAGCATTACTGGTCAGGGCATAGGCTTGGATTACCGTGATATTGAATGGTTTGCCTTGGAAACGAACAGAGATCATTCTGTCATTTTTGAGACTGCATCCAAGTACTGCATTCCAGACTCTTTTGTTGACTATTTTGGCTACTCCATTTCTTCTATGGGATTCATGCCCACAGTAGTAGACATAATGGTCATCTGAGTTAAATTTACCCATTCCAGTCCATCTTAGTTCGCTGATTCCTAGAATTTCGATATTCACTCTTGCCATCTCCTGTTTGACCACTTCCAATTTGCCTTGATTCATGGACCTAACATTCCAGGTTCCTATGCAATATTGCTCTTTGCAGCATCGGACCTTGCTTCTATCACCAGCCACATCCACAACTGGGTATTGTTTTTGCTTTGGCTCCATCCCTTCATTCTTTCTGGAGTTATTTCTCCACTGATCTCCATGGTGTGGTTTTAGTCTGAAGGCCTGAAGATTTGAGATGCAGGAAAAACTAATTCAGTTCATTCTGTAGAAGTTAAAAAAAAAATGTGTTTATTTATTTAAAAAAATTTGGAGGCAGTCATGCAGGAAAAGGTTCCTCTTGTTTGGGGGAAGATTAATCTTTTTTTCTATTCATGCTTTAAATGATTAGATGGAGCCCACCCACATTTGGGAGGGAAATCTGCTTATTCAGTCTACTGATTTCTGTGTTAAACTCATCCAAAAAAACCCTCACAGAAATCCCCAGAGTAGTGTTTGACCAAACCTCTGTAATCTATAATCTAATTAAGTTGATATATGAAATTAATCATCACAGATAGAAAGTAGGCAAACTAAATGTTTTATAAAACACAACCTGAGGATACCGTAACCAAAACCACATTCAAATTAAGACTACTAAGAAGATGGAAGCTGTCTGAATGCCTTAGAACCCAGGGTTATTTATTTGGGTAATAGATGAGCAGGCAGTGGTTTTCATGGGCGCCAATGGCTTTCAGTTCAGTTCAGTTCAGTTGATGAGTCGTGTCTGACTCTGCGACCCCATGAATCGCAGCACGCCAGGCCTCCCTGTCCATCACAAACTCCCAGAGTTTACTCTAACTCATGCCCATCGAGTCGGTGATGCCATCCAGCCATCTCATCCTCTGTCATCCCCTTCTCCTCCTGCCACCAATCCCTCCCAGCATGAGGGTCTTCTCCAATGAGTCAGCTCTTCCAATGAGGTGGCCAAAATATTGGAGTGTCAGCTTCAGCATCAGTCCTTCCAATGAACACCCAGGACTTATCTCCTTCAGGATGGACTGGTTGAATCTCCTTGCAGGCCAAGGGACTCTCAAGAGTCTTCTCCAACACCACAGTTCAAAAGCATCAATTTTTCGGCACTCAGCTCTCTTCACAGTCCAACTCTCACATCCATACATGACCACTGGAAAAACTATAGCCTTGACTAGATGGACCTTTATTGGCAAAGTAATGTCTCTGCTTTTTAATATGCTATCTAGGTTGGTCATAACTTTCCTTCCAAGGAATAGGTGTCTTTTAATTTCATGGCTGAAGTCACCATCTGCAGTGATTTTGGAGCCAAAATAAATAAAGTCTGACACTGTTTCCACTGTCTCCCCATCTATTTCCCATGAGGTGATGGGACCAGATGCCATGATGTTAGTTTTCTGAATGTTGAGCTTTAAGCCAACTTTTTCACTCTCCTCTTTCACTTTCATCAAGAGGCTTTTTAGTTCCTCTTCACTTTCTGCCATAGGGTGGTGTCATCTGCATATCTGAGGTTATTGATATTTGTCCCGGCAATCTTGATTCCAGCTTGTGCTTCTTCCAGTCCAGCGTTTCTCACGATGTACTCTGCATATAAGTTAAATAAGCAGGTTGACAATATACAGCCTTGATGTACTCTTTTTCCTATTTGGAACCAGTCTGTTGTCCCATGTCCAGTTCTAACTAGGGGCTAAAGCAGAAAATGTTAATGCCTGAGGAAGAGGTCAGGGTATTATCAGACCTCAGTTTACTGACTTAAGTAGAATAGATATCCCCACACCCAAAAGGCACAGTGCTGGATGCCATATTTCTGCCTTGTTAAGGATCACAAGAACCAGGCAACAAAGATCTTGGTGAATGAGCTTTCTTACAATGAAGTTCCCATGTGAAAATTAGCAAATTTGTGAGGAATATTCCCACAGTGAGAAATATATTCTAAACTTAAAAATGCGTGTAAAACAAATCATGAAGCAAATAATACAATATTTAGGATAACTATAATTAATACATTTATAAAGCATGAGTAAAAAGGTAATACATGAAAAATACATCAGGAGGATTCAACGTATGTTGAACATGATCTAGAATGAACAGCAAATGCAGTAGAGAAAAAAAATACATTGTGTAGAAGCAAAATTTATAAAGATGAAAAATATTCATCTTGAAAAGACATTCAAAGCTATAAGCAAAATGAATCATAGAAAATCCAGTTCTAAAAATTTTATAATAAAAAATTCTGAACATCATGGGTGAAGAATTCATTTAGACTTTCAGAAAGAAAATTTAATCATTCACCCCATAGGTAAAAATTATATTGGTATTGAACTTTTCATTAGTAACACTAGTTGATAGAAGACAGAAATAAAGGGAAGAGACACTGGTGGACCATTAGCATATGTAACTAGGAAGATTTATCGTCATGTTTTGCAGAGCATTCTCCCTCTGCCTCCTACTCTCTTTCTGTTTCTCTCTTAACTTTGTGTCTTTCTTTGACTTTGCCTATGTATGTTATGAAGTCTGTCCCCAAGAAAAAGCTCAGTGATTTGTCTAAATATATCAGTAACAATGTGGCTAAGAATGTTTATTTCAAGGGTAAAGTCTTAGAGGTTGGGTTTGACTGGAAACTACATCCTTGAAAGAGCTTTATCAGTAACAGATGCACTGTTTTGAACTCTATTTGCCTGATTAGTTTGTCTAACCAAAGAGTCAGACACAACTGAAAACTAAGCATGCACACACAAAAAATGTCTGATTAGTTTATCTAACCAACTGTCAAAAGATTAAGGAGAGGATTAAGTGGTATTCAAATATTTGAATATATGGTACATTATTGGGGAAGCTTAAAACATAAGTAAAAACTGGTAAGTAAAAAGTAAAGCTTATGGTATTGATTTGAAGGTAATTTGAGTTTTGATTGTGGTACTTGATGAAATCTAACATTTTTCTTGATAATTAAGATTGGGATATAATTTCCTCAGCTTAATGAAAGACATCTGTGAAAAGCCTGTAGCTAACATCATTCATCATGGTAAAAAAAAAAAGAGAGAATACTTTCCCCCTAATACCAGGAACAAGACAAGGGTACCCAGGCTTTCTATTTCCATTTACTATTGTATAAGATATTCTTACCAGTACAATAAGCCAAGGAACAAATCAAGGGGCCCGGAATATAAAAGAAGAAATACAATTATCTATATTCATAGATGTTTTGGTATTGTATGAAAAAACGTTCTGAGGGATCCACAGAAGCACTCAACTACTGAGCCATTGTCAGTAAGTTTTGAAATAGTCTTAGTAATAAGTAATTTCAGCAAGGTTGTAGAGTGCAAGATGGATATATCAGTTTCATTTTTATACATTAATGAAGAGTCTAAAATGAAATCTAGAAAAAGCTCATTTACAATAGCATTGGAATGGATAAAATACTTAATAATATTATTTATCAAAAGAAATTTAATATTTGTGCACTAAAATTATAAATTTTCTGGCAGAGTGCATTCCCTGTAGTGCCAAATAGGAAAGACCCAGTAGTCTGCAGCCACCCTCTCTGAACTTTACTTAATACATATATTTTTCTAATTACTTTTAAGTCAGTAACATTTACTATAATGAAATTGGTGGTGGTTTAGTCGCTGAGTCATCTCTGACTCTTGCGAACCCATGAACTGTAGCCTGCTAGGTTCCTTTGTCCATGGGATAATGAAATTAAGCCATTACTTCTACTTGCTGTTGAATCCTATGGGCCCACTCGTGAATCACTGGACTTGAAGGTGATTATGAAAACCCGTAATTGTAGACACTGATTCTTAAAAACTTTTTTTTTCTTTGCTTTAGAAATGCCAGTGAATATACAGATATCTCAGAACTTAACCAGGAGTTCAGTAAGGAGGATGAATACAGTATAAAGAAAGAGGCCATAATATTGTTCCCAAATAACATGATTTATCTGTATAAACACATTTTCACAACATTCATCTGAAAACTAAAAGATTTTGTAATAGCTAACATTCTGAAAAAAAATGTGGTCTGTTTAAATATATCCTACATGCTAATTGTTATGAATTAGTTGGTAAACTATTATTTGCTAATTACAACTAATACTCATAGTAATATTTATTCATTCTTAAAGTTCTTTATATCTTCTTTCAGGAATTAGAAACTTGTAGAGAGAGTGCATGAAATATGGCCTAATGCTGTGATATCAAAAGATGAAGAAATAAGTGACAGCATTAGATATTGACTATCAAAGACAGCAGCATAATCAGGTCATGATAGGTAGGTCAGAGGGATGATCCTAAATTTGACAGAGGAGAGAGGAGAGATGCTGAGCTTTGTAAAAACATTTTGCAATTATTTAAACAAATTTCGAGCCATATTTTCTATAAATGAAAATTACCAACTGTGAAAACAGAACAGAGATATTTTAAAGAACAGAGATGAGGTGGATGAACCTAAAGCCTATTAAACAGAGTGAAGTACGAAAGAGAAAAGTACATATTGTGTATTAACACATGTATATGAAATCTAGAAAAATGGTACTAATGAACCTATTTGTAGGGCAGGAATAGAGACACAGATGTAGAGAATGGACTCATGGAAACAGCAGGGGAACAAAAGGGTGGAACAAATTGAGAAAGTAGCATTGACAAATATACAGTACCATGTGTAAAACAGATAGCTAGTGGGAAGCTAATACATAACACAGGGAACCCAGCCTGGCTCTCTATGATGACCGAGAGAGATGGGATGGTGGAGTGGGAGGGAGATCCCATAAGGAAGGGGTAACATTATTAAATACTTAATAGTAGATTAATAGAATAGTCTCTTCTCGAAATTGCAACAATAGTAAAGAACATTTTAAAGCTGTTGAAAAAAATAGGAACATTGCTAAGACAATTATTCACAAAACTATTAAAGGTTTTTGATTGGACCTGAAACTATGATTAAAGAAATACTGAGCAACTAGATTATTCTCATAAAAGAGCTGGTGGCAACAAATTGACAAATAATATAGCACTTCCCTTGGTTATTTACAGTAACACATAATTTACAGCTTAGTTTGCATTTTACATCAGTTTCAGAATTGCTTAGGTTAATTCAACCTGCCTATATTCACAGAACTCAAAAGATCATGATTCACATGGCTAATGTAAAAATTTGCAAATAGAGATATATGTACATATTGGCTATATGTTATTCTAGCATGTCCCCCTAGAAAATACAGAGGGATATAAGTTACTAGTATGATGCACAGTGAACTTGCAGTTACTATGACAGATATGACAATATCAAGGTTTGATGTCTAGTTCTTCCATCTGAACAATTGGCATATATTTGTCACCAGTCTCCTCTTTGAGTTAAAGCACAACTTGCTTTGATAGTATGGACAGTATCACAGTTCTTGTTATTACCTCTGTTTCTTTATATGCACCTCCAAGAAGCATTTCTTCCAAACCATATCCCTTTCTCTTCACACATGCTAGGAGTTTCAGTCTAGGCCTGTGTAATATTGTACCCACTAGACACACATGGCAAGTGAGCACTTATAATGGGGCTAATGCATCTGAGGAAGTGAGTTTTTAATATTATTTAACTTTAATCAATTTAGACTTTAAAGCTGAAGCATATAAAATATTTCTGTATCATGCAATATAAAATATTTCTGTATCATGCAAGACATTTTATTGTAGTTTGCTAGTTGGTGAAAATCTCATTCTAACATTATGTATAAACATAAACCTTTCATCTGTCCTGTGCCATTGGATTGATTTAATTTGAATGATTTTCTTGGCATAAACATAACATGATTATGTGCCTATTTGAATGTGTTATACAGATAAAACAATATATAGTTAGGTTAAAATTAAGTATGGACAATTTTTAAAATTTAAAATGAAGGCATATATTTGATGCAGTATTTCTTGGAGATGCACAAACTAGTGCTATGACTGGAATACCTCAACAAGATATGAATTACGTGTTAGAATGAATGGCAATTTTCAATTTTTTGCAGCAGAGTAAAACAAAAACATGTTTATTGCCTGTGTGGAAAAAAAGAGTTTTAAAGACAATAAAGTGGGGAATGTGAAGAGACCTTGGCTGTACGTACATAGCACATTTGATAAGATGTTTCCTCTAAATAGTCAAAACATAATATCTGAGATTAATCACTTGATATTACAATTTAAACATCCACCAAAAATATTTTAAACTTTTTTAAAACAGAATCTAAGCTTGTAGGTTTGGCAAGCTTTAAAGTAGCTTAAATTCTTGAAAAAATAATGAAAAAAACTACAAATAATGATTATTTTGGTTAGAAATTTTGTGAGAAGATAGTGAAATTAAAAAAAAAAAAAAAACAAAGATATTTTACAGTCACAATCTTCACTTAAGCTACCAAACAATTAGTTCTAGAATATATGACCTTTTAAAAATCTGTAAATTCATATAACTTTCTAAACACATCAAAGATCAATTTATTCAATCCTGAAGCTCAATTCCAGAAAAATAAATGACCCAATCAAAAAACGGGCCAAAGAACTAAACAAACATTTCTCCAAAGAAGACATACAGATGGCTAACAAACACGTGAAAAGATGCTCAACATCACTCATTATCAGAGAAATGCAAATCAAAACCACAATGAGGTACCATTACACGCCAGTCAGGATGGCTGCTATCCAAAAGTCTACAAGCAATAAATGCTGGAGAGGGTGTGGAGAAAAGGGAACCTCTTACACTGTTGGTGGGAATGCAAACTAGTACAGCCACTATGGAGAACATTGTGGAGATTTCTTAAAAAACTGGAAATAGAACTGCCATATGACCCAGCAATCCCACTTCTGGGCATACACACTGAGGAAACCAGATCTGAAAGAGACACGTGCACCCCAATGTTCATCGCAGCACTGTTTATAATAGCCAGGACATGGAAGCAACCTAGATGCCCATCAACAGACGAATGGATAAGGAAGCTGTGGTACATATACACCATGGAATATTACTCAGCCATTAAAAAGAATTCATTTGAGTCAGTTCTAATGAGATGGATAAAACTGGAGCCCATTATACAGAGTGAAGTAAGCCAGAAAGATAAAGACCAATACAGTATACTAACGCATATATATGGAATTTAGAAAGATGGTAATGATAACCCTATATGCAAAACAGAAAAAGAGACACAGATGTACAGAACAGAATTTTGGACTCTGTGGGAGAAGGCGAGGGTGGGATGTTTCAAGAGAATAGCATGTATATTATCTAGGGTGAAACAGATCACCAGCCCAGGTGGGATGCATGAGACAAGTGCTCGGGCCTGGTGCACTGGGAAGACCCAGAGGAATCGGGTGGAGAGGGAGGTGGGAGGGGGGATCGTGATGGGGAATACATGTAACTCCATGGCTGATTCATGTCAATGTATGACAAAACCCACTGCAATGTTGTGAAGTAATTAGCCTCCAACTAATAAAAATAAATGAAAAAAAAAAAGATCAATTTATTCAAATTTTGAAAAATGTTAAGTACGTTCTATAGCTTTAGGTGAATATTGCAACATAAGAGATAATGTGAAATTATGACATTTGTTGTGTTTTGTGTCTAATGACTTTTAAATTTAATAGTAAACAAGTTATTGAATTCAGTAAAAACAGTAATATTGAACTCTTACACAGACTTCTTTTTAAATTTACATTTATCACAGAATATCAGCTAAATGTGAAAACACTTAGTTGCTATTTCAATGAACTGTACTCCAGTCATATAAGATATTAATCTTGATTGGTTGGAATTTTCAAACAAAACTGCTTTTTCCCTTATTGATTTTCTCCACTCTACTAAATATTGAAAATATTTCCATTTAGTTTTCTGGAGTAGGTTCTGTGGAAAATGTCGTGGATACAGTTGTTAAAACCATTCAGTAGTGAATAATTTACACAATTGATGAAAGACTAAAAGATATTGAATTCAATGAATGAATTCACTTAGTTCTTTTCCAATGCTCCTTGGTGGTAATATAACTATTTTACACAAATTTAATCTATTATTAATCAAAATTCAAGATTATCTGAATTTTAAAAATACTTTGTTTTCCTTCCTTGCTGACCTGTGAATAAATTCTTCAGTACCATTTGTCTAGATTCCTTATATGTGCCTTAGAATACAGTATTTATCTTTCTCTTTCTGACTCACTTCACTCTGTATAATAGGTTCTATGTTCATCCACTTCATCAGAACTGACTCAAAAGTGTTCCTTTTTATGGCTGAGTAATATTCCATTGTGTATATGTACCGCACTTCTTTATCCATTTATCTGTCGATGGACATCTAAGTTGCTTCCATGTTCTCGCTATTGTAAATTCTGCTACAATGAACAATGGGATACATGTGTCTTTTTCAATTTTGGTTTGCCTTGGAGTGGGATTGCTGAGTCATATGGTGGTTTTATTTCTGGCTTTTATTTCAGTATTAGAAGATTGAACTTTTCATTATCCATTTTATTGTTATATAGCCTCTTGTTCATAATAGTCTCTTGTACTCCTTTGTATTTCTGCATTGTCTGTTGTAACCTCTTCTTTTTCATTTCTAATACTGTTGATTTGATTCTTCCCTTTTTTCTTGATGAGTTTGGCTAAAGGCTTGTCAATTTTGTTTATCTTCTCAAAGAAGCAACTTTTAGTTTTATTAATCTTTACTATTGTTTCTTTCATTTCTTTTTCATTTATTTCTGCTTGGATCTTTTCTACTAATTTTGGGGTTTTTTTTTTTGTTGTTGTTGTTGTTCTTCTTCTTCTTCTTTTTCCAGTTATTTTAGGTGTAAAGTTAGGCTGTCTATTTGATTTTTTTTTCTTGTTTCTTGAGGTAGTACTATATTGCTATAAATTTCTCTCTCAGGACTGCTTTTGCGACATCCCATAGGTTTTGAGTTGTCATGTTTTCATTGCGATTTGTTTCTAGAAATGTTTTTATTTCCCTTTTGATTTATTCAGTAACCTGTTGGTTATTTAGAAATGTGTTGTTTAATCTCCATGTGTTTGTGTTTCTTGCAGTTTTTTTCTTGTAATTGATATCTAGTCTCATAGTGTTGTGGTCAGAGAGGATGCTTGATATAATTTCAATTTTCTTAAATTTACTGAGGTTTGATTTGTGACCCAAGATGTGGTCTATCCTAGAGAATGTTCCATGTGCATGGGAGAATAAGGTTTATTCTTCTGCATTTTGGTGGAATGTCCTGAAGATATCAATGAGATACATCTCATCTAATATATCATTTCAAACTTTCCTTTCCTTATTAATTTTCTGTTTTGATGATCTGTCCATTGGTGTGAGTGGGGTGTTAAAATTTCCTACTATTATTGTGTTACTGTCAATTTCTCCTTTTACGTCTGTGTTTGTCTTATGTATTGAGGTACTCCTATGTTGGGTGCATAGATATTTACAATTGTTATGGCTTCCTCTTGGATTGATCCCTTGATCATTATGTAATGTCCTTCCTTATCTCTTGTAATCTTCTTTATCTTAAGGTCTATTTTGTCTGATATGAAGATTGCTACTGCAGATTTCTTTTGCCTCCCATTTGCATGGAATATATTTTTCTATCCTCTCACTTTCAGTCTATATGTGTCTTGAGGTCTAAAGTGGGTTTCTTGTAGATAGCATATATATAGATCTTGTTTTTTGTATCCATTCAGCCAGCCTGTGTCTTTTGGTTAGAGCATTCAATCCATTTACATTTAAAATAATTATTGATATGTATGTTCCTATGGCCATTTTTCTTAATTGCTTGGGGTTGATTTTCTTGATCTTCTTTCTTTTCTTGTATTTCTTGACTATGTAAGTCTGTTTAACACTTGTTGTAAAGCTGATTTGGTGGTACTGAATTCTCTTAATTTTTATTTTCCTGAAAGCTTTTGATTTCTCCATCAGTTTTGAGTGAGATCCTTGTCAGGTACAGTAATCTTCGTTGTAGATTTTTCCCTTTCAGTATTTTAAATATATCGTGCCATTCCCTTCTGGCCAGCAGATTTTCTGCTGAAAGATCAGCTGTTAAATGTATGGGTTTTCCCTTGTATGTCACTTCTTGCTTCTCCCTTGCTGCTTTTAATATTCTTTTTGTGTGTTAGTCTTTGTTAGTTTGATTAGTACGTGTCTTGGTGTGTTTCTCCTTGGGTTTATCCTGTATGGGACTCTTTGTGTCTCTTGGACTTGATACTATTTCCTTTTCCATGTTGGGGAAATTTTCAGCTATAATGTCTTCAAAATTTTTCTCATACCCTTTATTTTTCTCTTCTTTTTCTGGGACCCCTATTATTTGAATGTTGGTGCATTTGATATTGTCCCAGAGGTCTCTGAGACTGTCCTCTGTTCTTTTCATTCTTTTTACTTTATTCTGCTCTTCAGAAGTTATTTCCACCATTTTATCTTCCAGCTCACTGATTCATTCTTCTGCTTTAGATATTCTGCTGTCAATTCCTTCTAGAGCATTTTTAATTTCAATAATTGTGTTATTTGTCTCTGCATGTTTATTCTTTAATTCTTCTAGGTCTTTGTTAATTGATTCTTGCATTTTCTCCATTTTGCTTTCAAGGTCTTTCATCATCTTTACTATCATTATCTGAATTCTTTTTCAGGTAGTTTGCCTATTTCCTCTTCATTTATTTGAACGTCTGTGTTTCTAGTTTGCTCCCTCATTTGTGTGGTATTTCTCTGCTTTTTTTTTTTTTTTTTTTTAAACTCTGTGTTTGAGGTCTCCTTTTCCCAGGCTTCAAGGTTGAATTTCTTCTTCCTTTTCGTTTCTGCCCTCTAAGGTTGGTCCAGTGGTTTGTGTAAGCTTCCTATAGTGTGAGATTTGTGCTGAGTTTTTGTTTATTTGTTTGTTTTTCCTCTGATGGGCAAGGCTGAGTGAGGTGCTAATCCTGTCTGCTGATGATTTGGTTTGTTTGTTTATTTTGTTTGTTGTTTAGAGGTGACATCCTGCACAGGGTGATATTGGTGGTTGGGTGAGGCCAGGTCTTATGTTACAGTGATTTCCACTGTGTAAGTTTTCACTATTTGATACTCCCTAGCGTTTCAATTTGGGGCTTCCTTGGCGGCTCAGAGGATAAAGCGTCTGCCTGCAATGTGGGAGACCCTGGTTCAATCCCTGGGTTGGGAAGATCCCCTGGAGAAGGAAATGGCAACCTACTCCAGTATTCTTGTCTGGAGAATCCCATGGACAGAGGAGCCTGGCGGGCTACAGTCCATGGGGTTGCAAAGAGTCGGACATGACTGAGCGACTTCACCGTACTGTACTGTCACTGTAGCGTTTCAATTCAGGATTCTCTGAGTTTTAAAAATGATTGATAAAAATGTATTTAATCAAAGACAGTAAGTGTCCTCATGGTTTATATTCTCTCACATATGCTGCACTGAAAATGTCAGAATTAACTTAAAGCTCTAAGGGGGAAAAAGGCTTATTTGTGACCTAGTTAGGTAAAAGGATTTCTGTTAAGAACAATTTTAACTTGATGCACACCAATAATAGTGATTTTAAATATTATATTACATATCTAAATAGAGATTTTAATTTTTATCACCAATACTATATGAGTTGGCTGCAAAAAAATAAAAGATTTAAGGGAATATTTTGATATTGATAAACTTAAAACTGCTTTTCAATTTATGCATCACACTTGAATTTGGCATTAATAGTACTGAATTCATCCAAAAGTTAGATGATTTACCTATTTACAGTTGCAATTTTGAAATTGATTTGTTTTTAAAAATGAAATGATTCATTCTTGAGTAGATGAATGAGTTAGTATGTTAGTGTTGGATCAGATATTAAATTAAACAATTTTTGGTCTTCTGTCCAATTATTGAAAATTTTAGATTTTTTGGGAAAAACTTGTTATATATGTCTCCTTTTTCTACTTTATTTTTTATAAAAGCTGAAGACAAGAAAATGTAAGTGCAAAATAGTAACTTATCTAGGAGATTATTATGGGAAAAGCTTGTGAAATATCTCATTAATAATTTCTATTGGCTACATATTAAAATAGTATTTTGATATACTTTAACATATATTACCAAGATGAATTCAACTTGATTTAGATGTTTTGATTTGACTACAATAAATTTTAAATTATACATGTATCTCTCATTTACCTTTCTATTAGAAAATACTTATTTATCAGAAAATAAGAAAAGTCTGCCTTGCTTCAAATATACTGTCTCAAGAGATGACATATCCTTCATGTATTTTCATTTATGCCTTTTGTAACCTAACACATCTAAAGATTTGCTGTCTAAATATTCTCAGTTCATGCAGAAGCTCATTAAATATCTGTCCCCAGTAATCTATCTAAACTTTTATGTAAAGATATATATAGAGTTACATCTCTGTAAATCTGTATAGTTTCTCTCTATATATGTACTACCCAGTTTACAAGATATTTTAGACATATAAATATAGCACTTTCAAATTTTAGAGAAACTCCTGCTTTTCTATTAGCATATAGTAAGCAAAAAATTCTGTTGTTCTAATTAAGTATGCCTTTATGATTTTACAGTCCTTAATTTTACCCCTCATTCTTCATGTGTGGACTGAAAGTCACCCAATTAATGTTTAATGTATTAAAAACATTTTGTTATCCTTTTGTTAAATTAAGGTACCTATAAGCAAACACCTGGTTCTCCAGATGAAAATATAAGCAAATTACAGAACACAAATTAGGTACCATTAAAATGTTCTCATAAGGCTGTAGGATGTTAGGGTCTAAAACTCTATGTATCCTGCTATTGACCTCAGTTTTCCTAAGAAAGCACATCTCGAAAAAGAGAACATGGATAGTATCATAATTTCTACTTCCCTGAGGAGAAAATAGCTGCAATATTAAGGCGCATTCATATAAACAAAGTGTGAACTGCACAAATTACTTAAAGTGCCTCCATTTTGTTTACCTGAGTTCAATGATAACGGACTGATTTTTTCTTTCACTAAAACTCCTGTCCAAGACTTAAGGACCTGTTCAGTTGAATTGCTATAAATGGTTACAATGACATAGGAGAAAGAAAATAAATATCCCAAATTCAAAATTAATACCTTTAGTTATTAAGGCTAATATCTAAAAGTTAGATGCCAAGTGAATAATTACAGCAAGATCATTGTGTGTGACAGCAACCTTGGTGATCAGCTACAGTTTGAGAGTCAGAATGATGATAGAATATCATAGTCCCTTTATAAAAGAATGGGAAAGCTAAAAGCTTCCTGGTGCAGCTGATTGGTTTCAGTTTCTGACAGGGAAATCTTTATCTCCTAATTGAATTCAAATTGATTTTTCAGCAATGATATTTCTGAGTTGATGATTAAGATTCTGGAAGGCGCCCAAAAAGTAAAGAGCACATGTAATAAAACAACTTACTTTATATCTTAATGCAGTAGTTTTCTTCTGATAACCTTTTCACTGAGAATTGTATGATCACTTTGATCATTTAATAACTAGTGGTTGTTACTAGCCCATCTGTAGTCTACAATGTAAAAAATTATATTCACTTGTCATTTATCTGATCCTATTCCCACTCACTTATCTCAAGACTCACTTTCAAATGAGTACTGTATAAAAAGCTGATAGAGAACAAAGGAAATTCATTTTGTAGTTGTATTAGAGCTTGGAAATTTCCTAAAAAGCTTAACATTTGTAAGTGTAGGCTATAGTTACAGCTGTCCGATACAAAGTAAGAGTTAGGACATCCATCAGTACAATGTTCAATACTCTAGGCACTGCCAAATTCTACTAACAAATGTTTTCAGAAATTAATAGAGCAAAAACTAAATAAAATCAAATTGTGCCTATCTAAAACAGATACAATAATTTGATGTATCACGGGTTTTATTTAAGTCAAACCTCCTGAGTGTAGAGAACAGAATTCACTGTATATGGTAAGAATGAATAAAGCCAAGTCCAAAATAGGTATGATGATTTTGGAGTTTGAATGGTAATCTGGAGGCACACTTGATGGGGAGGAGGAAATCATCTGCTAGTACTGTTGGGGTTGGGGATCCATTGAGATTTCCCCAACCAATTTAAACTTGGCCTAAAATATACACATAATATGCAAGAGTGAGGGATACAAGGCACTAAAAATAAAGTGACATTAATATATCAGCTGATCTCTTAGATAAAAATAAATGTAGCCATCTGTTGCTTCTGTAGATTCTGTTAGCATAGTGATGTCTTGATCAATGATGCAAATGATGCAAATATAGTGAACGCATGCAGTTCCCAATTCACTTGAGAGTCTCAAAGTTTTGTCATCAGTTTGGTGTACAAATTTGGACTAAGTATTTTCTCCTTGGTTTCCTGTATCAAAATCTTGAAGTAGTATTGCACAAAATGGCAACTTCTTGGTGTAAATACATGTCAAGACAGTGTTTGCTATGATAATAAGGACGATAAAGAAAAAGAGTCTTTGTAAGACTAACAGTTAGGGCATTTACATGTAAGGAAGAGCACAATTGATGCTTATTGTAGCTGATTGTAATTTCTGATATATTCAGGAAAGCAACTGTTGTCTTCTTATACCTGCTTATGTCAGGAAATCCAACCAGACAACCAAACTAAAAAGCCTAAAACATGTTAGTCACTCAGTCATGTCTCACTCTGTAGCCCACCAGGCTCCTCTGTCCAGGCAAAAATACTGGAGTGGGTTGCCATGCCCTTCTCCAGGAGATCTTCCTCACTGAGGGATCAATCTTGGGTCTCCTCCATCACAGGAAGATTCTTCACTGTCTGAACCACCAGGGTCTAGGTATACCACTTGGCCCTAACTAACAATTCTTGGAAAAGACAGACAGGGGAGGACAGGGACAAATATTACTGGAATCTCATTACTTTTCTAACAGATATTCTTTCTTATTACGTGTGCTAAGTCACTTCAGCCATTTCCAACTTTTGCAACACTATGTATCATAGCCCACCAGGCTCCTCTGTGCATGGGATTCTCCAGGCAAGAATACTGGAGTGAGTTGCCATGCCCTCCTCCAGGGGATCTTCCTAACCCAGGGATCAAAACTGCTGACACTGTAAAGTCCACTTATTAGTAGGTAGTAAGAAGACTGTAGGGCTTCCCTAGTTGCTCAGATGGTAAATAATTTGCCTACAGTGAAGGAGAACTAGGTTCAATCCCTGGGTCAGGAAGATTCCCCTGGAGAAGGGAATAGCTACCCATGCCAGTGTTCTTGCCTGGAGAATTCCATGGACAGGGGAGCCTGGTGGTCTGCAATCCATGGAGTCACAAAGAGTGGCAACTGAGCAACTAACATATTCACTTTCATTTTCAAGAAGACCATAAATATAAATCATTAGTTTTAAATGGTGAGCTTTGGGCAAGAAGCCAAGTGAATTTGGAGAGAAGAAAATTCAGGACAAGGGCAATAGTTAAGAGTTGTGCTCAAAGATATGGTAGCCATTAACCACATGTAGCAATGGAGCACTTGAAATGTGGCTAGTAGAGCTGAATGTGTAAATTTTTAATCTAATGTATGCAGAGTACATCATGAGAAACACTGGACTGGAAGAAGCTCAAGCTGAAATCAAGTTTCCCAGGAGAAATATCAATAACCTCAGATATGCAGATGACACCACCCTTATGGCAGAAAGTGAAGAGGAACTAAAAAGCCTCTTGATGAAAGTGAAAGAGGAGAGTGAAAAAGTTGGCTTAAAGCTTAACATTCAGAAAACTAAGATCATGGCATCTAGTTCCATCACTTCATGGGAAATAGATGGGGAAACAGTGGAAACAGTGGCTGACTTTATTTTTTTTTGACTCCAAAATCACTGCAGATGGTGATTGCAGTCATGAAATTAAAAGACGCTTACTCCTTGGAAGGAAAGTTATGACCAACCTAGATAGCATATTAAAAAGCAGAGACATTACTCTGCCAACAAAGGTCCTTCTAGTCAAGGCTATGGCTTTTCCAGTGGTCATGTATGGATGTGAGAGTTGGACTGTGAAGAAAGCTGAGCACCGAAGAATTGATCCTTTTGAACTGTGGTTTGGAGAAGATTCTTGAGAGCCCCTTGGACTGCAAGGAGATCCAACCAGTCCATCCTAAAGGAGATCAGTCCTGGGTGTTCATTGGAAGGACTGATGCTGAAGCTGAAACTCCAGTACTTTGGCCACCTCATGTTGACTCATTGGAAAAGACCCTGATGCTGGGAGGGACTGGAGGCAGGAGGAGAAGGGGACGACAGAGGATGAGATGCCTGGATGGCATCACCGACTCGATGGACATGAGTTTGAGTAGACTCTGGGAGTTGGTGATGGACAGGGAGGCCTGGCATGCTGCAATTCATGGGGTCGCAAAGGGTCAGACACTACTGAGTGACTGAACTGAACTGAATCTAATGTATTTATAATTACAATTAAATTATGAAAGCTGATACTTGATTTGCTTATTCACAAAACTTTAATTATATTTAGTACAATTTGGTTATGTAAATCTGCTTTTCAACCATAAATTTTATAAGATGCATATAGTTCAAATGTTACCAAAAAATTTTAGAATATAAATTGTGATATGCTATGGTAGAGTACATACCTGATTTCAAATTTAGTATAATAACAAAAATATTACATTAATAATTTTATTTGCTTACAGGTGGAAATTGTAATATTTTATTTTTAATTTAGGTATAACTGATTTTAAGTGATAATGTTTTAAATATATTAGGCTAAATAATATATTGTTAAAATTATTTTTACATATTTCCTATGACTTTGTGACATGGACTGGATGCAAGGAAGATGTGAGAAAATTACACTTTAGAGTTAAATGAGATGTTCACATATGAGTAGTGAGTTTGGCAGCTTATGCACATGAAGATGGACTTACACTATAGGCATGGGTAGGTAGAGAATTTAATGGAGAGATGGAGAAAACAGCAAACCTGGAGGGACGCTTCGGTTGGTGAGAAGAATCAGTCTATGAGAGCATTAGTGCAAGGATAGACATTTCAGTCAAGCAATCTCTCACCCTGATAGTCTTTCCCTCCTAGTTTTGCAAGAAAGCAACAGGGGATTAGAGGTTGGTAATATACATGTCATCTATTTTTGTATACTCTCATGGTAGTCAGATACTAGGACTCTACTGAAGTAGAATACAAAAGTGAACCTAAACAAGCTGAGATCGATGCCAGCTTTCTTCCAACCTGAGTAACGAGGGAAAAACATATGGTTTGGGATACTGGGCATTAGAGTAATTAAAGATAAATTTGATATAATTAAAATCATGACCCATCTCTAGTCTAGATTAAGTTTCATATAAATTGAAACTATATGATAACCTCTTCAACTTAACCACCCCAACCTAAAAACACTTTGTCATCTCAGGAAATAGACATTTACAGAATAAAATATTATGGTCCAGGCTTCTCAGTTCATTCTTATAAAATGTCTGGAATGCAGTTTTAAAACACACACACACACACGCACACAAGGAACCAGGTGAATATGTCTAAAACTCAAGAGAAAACACATCATCTTATATGTTTAGGAGATTCAGGTATTTTTAATTACAAGTCTTTAGAAACAAGTTTTACAGAGTTTAAGTATTTTTAAGAACAATTTTCCTATCACTGTCCTTGTTGTTCAGTTACTAAGTCCAAAAAAAGTTGCTAAGACTTTTTGTGACCCCCAAGTACTGTAGCATGCCAGGCTTCCCTATCTTTCACTATCTTCCAGAGTTTGCTCAAACTGATGTCTGTTGAGTCAGTGATGCTATCAACCATCTCATCCTCTGCCTCTCTCTTCTTTTGCCTTCAGTTTTTCCCAGCATCAGAATCTTTTCAGTGAGTTGAATCTTCCTATCAGGTGGCCAAAGTACTGGAGATTCAGCATCAACATCATTCCTTCCAATGAATATTTAGGGTTGATTTCCTTTAGGATTGACTGGTTTGATCTCCTTGCAGTCCAAAGGATTCTCAAGAATCTTCTCCAGCACTACAGTTCAGATTTTCCAGGCTAGGATTTTCCAGACAAGAATACTGGAGTGGGATGCTATTTCCTCCTCCAGAGGATCTTCCCAACCCAGTTATTGAACCCACATCTCTTGTATTTCCTGCATTGGCAGGTGGAATCTTTATCAATAGCACCACCTGGGAAGCCCCTATCACTGTCCTTATTCAAACCAAATAAAGTATCCATATTTTCACTCTAAGAAAGCACACATAGCTCACTAAACTATTAGGGTATTAAGAACTGAAATGGAAATGCAGGGAGACTACGATGATCACTGACAATAACAAGCAAAAGGGAAGGGATATATGTATACCTATGACAAATTTATGTTGAGGTTTGACAGAAAATAACAAAGTTCTGTAAAGTAATTAAACTTCAATTAAAAAAATAAATTTTAAAAAAGTGCAAAAAAAATCCACAACCTTTAAGTAACTCTAATTTTTCATAAAATTGTATTTAGAAACTTTTACTAGCAAAAAAAAAAAAAATTGAAGTAGAATTCCTTTGTGTATGTATGTGGTATCTCTCAAAGATACTTAAAGAGAAAATAGTTCTAAACTTGCATCAACCTTAACTTCTTCTCTTCCTTTCTCCTTTTCTCTATCCCTGCTAATCACCTCCAGCTAATCCAGAAAATTTTACTAAAAACAGCTTTCAAATATTCCAATTTTTAGCCTCCCAATTTCTCTATGACTTCAGTTTATCAGCTGTAGTTTTTTGTTTTTGTTTTTTTTTTAATTTGGACATAATGACTTAGCCTATTTTATTTCATTCTGTCAATATTGCAAATTCCTTGAAAGAAAGGATAGCATGGAATTTACCTAACAAAGAAAAATTTCCCTATTTCAAATACTAGGCTCTTTTTCTGGGGAGGTAATTATTCCAATGTGTTTCAGTTCAGTTTAATCACTCAGTCATGTCTGACTCTTTACGAACCCTATGGACTACAGCACACCAGTCTTCCCTGTCCATCACCAACTGCTGGAGCTTGCTCAAACTCATGTCCATCAAATTGGTGATATCATCCAATCAACTCATCCTCTGTGGTCCCCTTCTCCTCCTGCCTCCAATCTTTCCCAGCATCAGGGTCTTTTCCAATGAATCAGTTCTTTGCATCAGGAGGCCAAAGTATTGGAACTTCAGCTCAATACTCTCAATACTTTCAGCGTGTACCCTACCATTACCAGCGAGGCATTTTGTGTTTACCAACCATGTTGGAAATCAAGTTTCTAGACTAATATTGTACATACTCACATTTATACACTTGTCATATTTGACTTTTGAAATTTCACCAAATTAATGTTTTGAATAACCTTGCATATAGTATAATACACATTGTATGTCATACATTGATATATATATATACATATATATGTATACATATATGTATACATATATATATATATATGTATACATATGTATATGTATACTGAGGTTGGTTATATTTATCAAGATTTTATATGTTCCATGTTCTGTTCTAAGATCTTTATATATATAGTTATTTAGTATTTATAATAATATGAAGTACTACTTATTGATGTTGTTTTTGCACATGAGAAAACTGAGACTCAGAGAGATCAAAGTTCATTAGTACTTATGTGAGAAAGCCAGAGAAGAAATAAGGAAATTCTGATAACTGCTTAGTCTAGCATGTAAGACACTGAGCCCTAGGTATGAGTCTCAGTTTTCGATTTTCTTCACATATGATAATGTTTACTTTAATATTAAAAACAAATATTACCAAGTTCGTCTTATGAGAAATAAGCAGCTAAATTGTCCTGGAAAATATTAATTGAGAATGATAAAAATGAGATAAAGTAAAGGAATATAGGTAGTACTTTTTAAAAGAAGTACAAATTAATTAGAAAGAATTAATAATTCTATATTAACCATTTTAATCTATATTAAGGATTTTTTACACATTTTGTTTGCATCCTACACATTCAACTATTTTCTATATTTGCTAGCGAAAGAGATGTGCATGCTGTATACAGGTATTAAACTGAAGCATTAATTGTTACATTTTCTGCATAAATTACAAGGAGGTTTTATCTAAACTTGTTGACCTTCCTTTCTGTTATCATAATCATTTTGTATTTCTTTCCACCTATTTCACTTAGTAAGGAACTACAAATATAAATTGCTTCCAAGCTAATGAAAATTAGGTTGGAGCTCTCTTTCCAGTTGCTCTCCCTTAATCATGCACAGTTGCTATGAAATGACAACTGTTCTGAAATTATTTTTTCAAGGATATATAGGATGGTGGTTTAAAAATTGACTTAGGGATTAATGAAATCCATTGTAAAACATGCTCAGAAAATTTTAGCCCATGTATGAATCTCATTTTCTATTTATAACCCTTAAAAACTGAAATATATTAAACACTAATTATGAAAGTTGTATATATATATACTCATACAAATCAACATATATCAATATTATGTACCTATTAAGCACACATTCAGTTTAAATAAAGTGGGTAAAAGACAATATCCACATATTCAAAAATAAAAGTTGACCTCTATATTTGAACAACCCTAGCATGCCTGTTTGTCATGGCTTCTTCTCTTTCTTTCTCCTCCAGGATAATTTCTGAGCTTTTGTTAACTATTTAATGGTTTTTAAAAGTTTGCCGCATTCATACGAATCCTTTTTTTAAAAAATAATTATATTTTTTATTTATTTTTGTCTGTGCTGGGTCTTTGTTGCTGAGCACTGTATTTCTCTGGCTGTGGGGAGTAGGTCTACTCTCTCATGGTGGTGTGCAGGCTTCTCACAGTGGTGGCTCTCTTCTTGCAGAGCACAGGCTCTAGGGCACTCGGGGCTCAGTAGTTGTGGCACATAGACTTAGTTGCCCTAAGGCACGTGGGATCTTCCTGGATCAGCGATTGAGCACATGTCCCCTGCATTAGCAGGAGGACTCTTAACCACTGGACCACCAAGGAAGTCCCCATATGAATCCTTAAGATATTGTTTTATTTTTTATATAAATAGGATAGCATTATATATATATTTTTCTACAGTTAATATTCCTCCTCTGCTTTTGTGTTTTAAAAACTTTGTGTTTTTAAGTTTCATATTTGTGGATACGTCTGTGTATATTTCATTTGTTTTCATTGTTGTATAAAATTCCTTTATATTAGTACAGCAAATGATAGATCCTATTGCTCATGGAAACTTGAGTTACTTCCAGTGTTTGCTATCTTGAAGAATGCTGCCAGGCTTCCCCAGCAGTCCAATGGTTAAGACTCCACCTTCTAATGCAGGGGGCGAGGGTTTGATTCCCTGGTCAAGAAACTGAGGTCCCACATGCTGTGGGGTGTAGCCAAAATTAATAGCAACAAAAAGAATGCTGCAATAATCTCTCATTGTATGACTCTCCCACAGTTTGGTTATCTGGTCTCTGTTGATGTACATTGGTGATGTTTCAGTTTGACAATATTACAAATCATGATGTTGTGAACATTCATGTAGGAGTCTTTGTGGACTCATATATTTTCTCATATATTCTCTTTTATTGTGTAAATACCTAAGAGTGGATGTTTGGGTCATGTGTTAAGTGAAAATGTTTATAAGAAATGCCCTTTTTTTTTTTTTTTTGTTCAAGGAGACGACCAAGTTTGCATTTCCATAAGCACTATATCCGAATTCCAACTGCTCTATATCCTGGCCAGTATTTGGTGCTAAATCATTGTTACTGTAACCTTCCCACTGTGCGCACAGTAGAATCATAATATGGATATGAGGAGCTGTTTCCAAGTGACTCATGTTGCTCTTCATTTCATGTTTATTTATTGCTTACTCTTAGATATTCTTCATGAAGTGTCCAAATATTTACCATATTTTGTGAACTTTTTTTGTCTTCTTAACATTGAGCTTTAACAGTAATTTATATATTTTGAGTAAAAGCTTTTATCTGACACATTTGGCAAATATTTACTTCCATTTGTGACTTGGATATTGATTGGGATTGCATTGAACACAGTTTAAGCATCAGTTCAGTTCAGTTGCTCAGTCATGTTTGACTCTTTGCGAACCCCGTGGACTGCAGCATGACAGGCTTCCCTGTGCATCACCAACTCCTGGCGCTTGCTCAAACTCATGTCCATAGAGTCAGGGATGCATACAACCCTCTCATCCCCTATCATCCCCTTCTCCTCCTGCCTTCAGTCTTTCCCAGCATCAGGGTCTTTTCCAATGAGTCTGTTCTTCCCATCAGGTGGCCAAAGTATTGGAGCTTCAGTCCTTCCAATGAATATTCAGGGTTGATTTCCTTTAGGATTTACTGATTTGATCTCCTTGCAGTCCAAGGGCCTCTCAATAGTCTTCTCCAACACCACAGTTCAAAAGCATCAATTCTTCAGCCCTCAGCTTCCTTTATGTTTCAACTCTCATATCCACACATGACTACTAGAAAAACCATAGCTTTGACTACATGGACCTTTGTCGGCAAAGGAATGCTTCTGCTTGTTAATATGCTGTCTATGTTGGTCATAGCTTTTCTTCCAAGGAGAAAGCTTCTTTTAGGTATAATTATCATGAAAATTGACTCGATATCCTACATATCATATATTGTACTATCTAGAAGCAGTGCTTCCTGAAAGAGTGCCAGAATGGCCTGATGAATTTAAAACTTATGATCCAGCTTGGAAGGATTCTGCAACACTTAGGTGCCATCGTCCAAGGCATAGTATATGCACTGAATCACACATCATTATTTTGTCTTCAGTAGGAAAACTGTACGGGTCCAGAAAACAGTTTGCCTCACTTACTATCACTCTCAGTGACTCAGGAGAAATTGTGTTTAATTGATAGTATTATATGCTTGTGAACGCTCTTCAAACTAGACATAATTATAAGAAATCTTGGAATTACTTATATGCTTGATTAACTTTTATGAGCAAAATCCTCACCAACCCACAGGGAAGATATACGTTTAGGGAGAAATAAATCTTAGTTTTATTCGGCCACAGAGATTTTTGAATAATTTGTTACCACAACATAACTTGTGTGTTATACAGCCTGATAATACATGCACTTGGCAATTGTGTACAAATAAATGAATGAATGAAAGGATATGAATGAGTGAATAATGATGACTGAAATAGAGTGGAATGTCTCCTTTCTGAAGTTTTTTATACTGTATTAATATGTGTTTATGGTAAGTTTATCATATTCTTCACACAAATTCTAATCATGCTTGCTTTCTATTTTCATATTTTTTCTCTCATCCAATATTTGTAGACTAAAATCTAAGAAAGGAAATCAACACTAAGGAGATTTTTTTTCAGGAATATAGCTCTGCATCCTTTTCCTTACGAATGAATCCTTTTCCCTATTCCATACTTATGAATGTAATATGATATTATATTTAAGCAAGTTTGCAGCACCAAGATCTAGATTTATTTCTTTTAGATAAGTTCTATTAAATTCATTTATTATAATAAGTAATTAAAAGTCACAAAATATTCAACATGTTTATTTTTTAAGTATCTTAGAAAAGTTTTCCCTACATAATATATTTAAGTCGTTGTTGGTATGGTTTGCTAAGTAGCACTTGTTTGGATATAATTTTAATACACTGATGGCTTTCTTGTCTTACTAAGTTACACCTATAGAGAATATAGCTAATGAGGTGTCATACTATAATTTTACTAGATGTGTACAGCTAAAACTGCTGCATGACTTGTAAGTAGACATTTTTTAAAAATCTTGGATATTTCAATCAATAGGTATATTAATATATTATTTTCAAAGTAAATATATCTATTTAAGTGTACATTGGCTGAAGAGTTTCCATTTTGATCAACAATTAAATGAACTTTGAAATAAAATCTCTAGGTGTATTTACATAATTGAGAACAAACCCATCAAATCCCTGTTTGGAAGATCAGCAGATGAAGCACACAAGTTATTAAAATGCTAAGATTCCAAGTAAATTTAGTATATTTGTGTATAATAACCATTAAATTTGTATTTTTCATTTTAAATAAATTTCATCTGCTACCACAGGAAGAAAATGAGAGAAATTTTAATGCTATAAATTAAATAAATAGATATTGAGGTATTTGACCCAAACAGAAAAGAGAATTTATGTATTTATGCAGACACAAGGTGAATTAGGGGAAAATAATTACTTAGATAGTTATAAAATATTACTAGGGGAGGATATTGGAACTATTTCCACTAATATCAAACCATATATCAAATCATTTGATTTAAATTTAATCAACTTATGAAATACGTTCAAGTTTAGATATATAATGTCAGTGCACCATTCCAACTGCACCACAGCCTGTTGTTGTTCAGTTGCTAAGCTGTGTCCAACTCTGCAACCCCATGAACTTGCAGCATGTCAGGCTTCCCTGTCCTTCACAATCTGCTGAGGTTTGCTCAAACCCATGTCCACTGAGTTAGTGATGCCATCCAACCATCTCATCCTCTGTTGTCCCTTTCTCCTGCCTTCAGTCTTTCCCAGCATCAGGGTCTTTTATATCGAATTATCTCTTTGCATCAGGTGGCCAAAGTATTGGAGGTTCATCTTTAGCAGCAGTCCTTCCAATGAATATTCAGGGTTGATTTCCTTTAGAAGGGACTGACTTTATTTCCTTGCAGTCCAAGGGACTCTCAGGGGCCTTCTCCAGCACCACAGTTTGAAAGTACTGCAGCTATCCTGTCCTAATATATCCAATGCTCACCAATATCAGAATGTTGAATATTCTACATTTTATTCATATCCTAAGGAAAATATTTTTCCATTTTACAATGTGAAGAACATTATAAAATTTCCCCCCAACCAGATAACTAACATTTAATGTGTCTTTCTTTTTTTTTTTTTTCACACTCAGAATTATCTAACATTAGTTCAGTTCAGTTCAGTCTCTCAGTCGTGTCTCACTACTTGGGACCCCATGGACTGCAGCATGCCAGGCCTCCCTGTCCATCATCAACTCCCAGAGTTTACCCAAACTCATGTCCATTGAGTTGGTGATGCCATACAACCATCTCATCCTCTGTCATCCCCTTCTCCTCCTGCCCTCAATCTTTCCCAGCATCAGGGTCTTTTCAAATAAGTCAGCTCTTCACACCAGGTGACCAAAGTATTGAAGTTTCAGCTTCAACATCAGTCCGTCCAGTGAACATTCAGAACCTATCTCCTTTAGGATGGACTGGTTGGATCTCCTTGTAGTCCAAGGGACTCTCAAGACTCTTCTCCAACACCACAGATCAAAAGTATCAATTCTTTGGCACTCAGCTTTCTTTATAGTCCAACTCTCACATCCATACATGACTACTGGGAAAACCATAGCCTTGACTAGATGGACCTTTGTTGGCAAAATAATGTCTCTGCTTTTAGTACTCTGCCTAGGTTGGTCATAACTTTCCTTCTAAGAAGTAAGCGTCTTTTAATTTCATGGCTGCAGTCACCATCTGCAGTGATTTTGGAGCCCACCAAAATAAAGTCAGCCACTGTTTCCACTGTTTCCCCATCTATTTTTCATCTATTTCCCCATCTAAGTGATGGGACTGGATGCCATGATCTTAGTTTTCTGAATGTTGAGCTTTAAGCCAGCTTTTTCACTCTCCTCTTTCACTTTCATCAAGAGGCTCTTTAGTTCCTCTTCACTTTCTACCATAGGTGTGGTGTCATATGCATATCTGAGGTTATTGATATTTCTCCCAGCAATCTTGATTCCAGCTTATGCTTCATCCAGCCCAGGATTTCTCATGATGTACTCTGTATATAAGTTAAATAAGCAGGGTGACAATATACAGCCTTGATGCACTCCTTTCCCAATGTGGAACCAGTCTGTTGTTTCATGTCCAGTTCTAACTGTTGCTTCCTGACCTGCATACAGATTTCTCAAGAGGCAGGTCAGGTGGTCTGGTATTCCCATCTATTAAAGATTTTTCCTCAGTTTACTGTAATCCACACAGTCAAAGGCTTTGGCATAGTCATTAAAGCAGAAATAGATGTTTTTCTGGAACTCTTGCTTTTTCGATGATCCAGTGGATGTTGGCAGTTTGATCTCTGATCCTCTGCCTTTTCTAAAACCAGCATGAACATCTGAAAGTTTACGGTCCACATATTGTTGAAGCCTGGCTTGGAGAATTTTGAGCATTACTTTGCTAGCGAGTGAGATGAGTGCAATTGTGCAGTAGTTTGAGCATTCTCTGTCATTGCCTTTCTTAGGGATTGGCATAAAAACTGACCTTTTCCAGTCCTGTGGCCACTGCTGAGTTTTCTGAATTTGTTGCCATATTGATTGCAGCACTTTCACAGCGTCATCTTTCAGGATTTATAATAGCTCAATTAGAATTCCATCACCTCTGCTAGCTTTGTTTAATGTGATGCTTCCCAAGGCCCACTTTACTTCACATTCCAGGATGTATTATCTTTATAGCATGTCAGAAAGAGGACATGTATGATGAGATCATAACCTAGTGTGTAGCATGTATACAACGCATAGAGAATAGTAAAATATATAATCTATTTTTTAATTTTTTTAATTGAAGGATAGCTGCTTTACAGAATTTTGTTGTTTTCTGTCAAAACTCAACATGAATCAGCCATAGGTATACATCTATCCCCTCCCTGTTGAACCTCCCTCCCATCTCCCTTCCCACCCATCCCACCCCTCTAAGTTGCTACAGAGCCCCTGTTTGAGTTTCCTCAGACATACAGCAAATTCCCGTTGGCCATCTATTTTACATATGGTAATGTAACTGTCCATGTTATTCTCTCCATATATCTCACCCTCTCCCTGTGTCCATAAGTCTGTTCTCTATGTCTGAGAAAAGACATACTCTTTTAATTAGTAATTCCTATAGGAAAATAACATGGAATGAAAGCTTAGACAGGAGATGAAAACTAAAACAGAGGATTAACACCAACATAAGTAGGCAGCTTTCTCTCTTCTGTTCTGAGTTTTCTCGTCTCATCTATTAAAATGGAGTGGATAAAGATAATAACTAGTTTTTATGAATAAAACAGAATGGTCAAAGAATTGGTGACATGAACAGATACAATATAACCAAAGAACATCAGGTAGAGAATACCAATTTGTTTAGAAGTAATCAGTGATAAAGTAAATGAAGTATTGCATCAAAATAAAGCTCATTTAATCAGATACTTTTATAGTCAGGAGAATTCCTGAAGGTTTATTGGTTGAGCACCCTTTTGACATTTGGCTCTCCATAGAAATCCTCATTGGTTTGCAATGAATAAAAAAGGTAGGGAGGCACAAAGAGCCACACAATAAAAACTGACTGGAAAATAACAGATCCTGAGATCAGTCTGTTTATTAACACCACTAGAAAGGCTTCTATTTAAGCTTACTGCCATAGGTTAGGTGCCATGGAAAGAGTCTTAGAAGTGAGAGATTTAAAATGAGTCTGACTGGGAAGACCCAGAGGGATGGGATGGGGAGGGAGGTGGGAGCGGGGATCAGGATGGGGAACACATGTAAATCCATGGCTGATTCATGTCAAAGTATGGCAAAAACCACTACAATATTGTAAAGTAATTAGCCTCCAACTAATAAAAATAAATGAAAAAATTAAAAATAAAATAAATAAAATAATAAAAATGCAAAAATAAAAAATAAATAAATAAAATGAGTCTTTGAGATGGAGTTTGTCTGCAGCACATTTATTAAGAAGTTCCCTGGGGATCCATACCTGTATCAGGAAGTGGAAGGAAGCAGAATTGAGGGTGAGCAGGAGGGTGAGTTGAAGCAAAATTCAAGGAGTGCTCAGCATCTCCATCTCTCTAGTGCAGATGGTTTTCAGTGCTTCCCACCATTATTGTATATTTCAGATTCCTCTCAGCCTCATTTAGCATACCTTCTGGCCTTAGTGTTTTACCTGATCACTTGACCCACAGAGTCTAAATCCTACTCTTCATGTTCTTCTCTGGCCAGAAATCCTTTTCTTGTCTTTATTGTCACAACTGGACCAGTCATTTTTGATAGATGGCCCCAAATTAATTAGGTGCTAAAATATAGTAATACATCATTGTTCCACTAGTTCACAGTAGCATAGTCAGTTCCCTATGCCACCAAACTAACTCCTGGTTTTGCCTGTTGGTCCCTTGGCATGGGAGCCTCAAGTATATAAAAAAACAGTTAAAGATTATGATCCAATGGTCTCCTACTGTGGACCCTGTCAGAAGTGTCCCCCTTTGGGAAAAAATATCCTCAAGAGGGCACATGTTGCCTTACAGAGATGAAGTCTCTGCATCATCTCCAAGTAAGGGGGTATGGCTCCAGCTGTAATAGAGAAAGATAAATTAATTCTGAAGGCTGATAGTTCAGAATAACTTTGCTAAACATTTTTGAGGGTTCATTACAAATTGTATTATCCCACAAGGACTGGGTCTATTCTCTCTCAGCCAAGGGACTGAATTTGCCATAGCAGACATACTTTTGTTGGGTGCTTATTGTCCTTTGGGTTATAGAAACTGACCATTCAAGTCCTGAGACTGTTTGTCAGCTTTCTCTGCCCTCCAGCTACAGGGAGTATGAGCTGCTTTCTAAAGCTTTTGCAGTTGTTCTTGACAATAATTGGGAATTGATCACTCAAATATATTTTAATCTTTTTCCAAACTTTCCTGAACTTAGTAATAGACTACCAATTCTTTGCCTTTATTGTTACTGTTTCTCACAACTTTTAAATGCCTGTTAAATGCATGAGCTAATGCTCCCCCTTTCATCTGTATGTTAGTCTTATTCAACATACCAATAGTTTTAACAGTTGGTTTGTCATTTTATGTAAGGTACTGTGTGTGCTGACCTACCACCAATGATAGGGTCTTCAGTGGCAGTCAGTAGCTGAGTGATCTAGTTCCAAAATGTCATCATAGTGCCTGATTTATCAAACAAGTTGTTATAAGCTAATTTCCCCAGGAAGGTGACTCTAAAACTGAGTGGGATACACAGGTTGTTTATTATTAATAATGAGAACATTTGGGATCAACACCTATTGAAGGGAGAGGAAGGAGAGATAATTGGGAAAACAGTTGTCTTGCTAATCTTTCTGAGATCCTTGGAATAAGACTAGCTCTTCAAAGTTAGCCTGAGTTTGGTCCTTTATGGTCAGTTCTTTATATTTCTGACTCACATGGATATTAGAGGTGAACCAACCCGGGAAGGAATATGCCTTTGAGCCAGCATGAGGCAATCTCCCAAAATCCCTGTGAGTCTGCTTCCTGCCATCAGTACTCTCAACAGCTGCAGCCATTAGCCCTTCATTTAAAAGATTTGAAAGATATCTATGTGGTACACTGCAGAATCTACTACATTGGCCATCAATAAAATTATTATTGTTTTCAGACATATGGAGAGCTATTCATTGACATTAAACGTTTACATCAATAGTTTGTACTATAAAATTTGCCAGTAGTTTTTACATACCAATTTTAGACAACAATATAAACCTTTAAGGTTTGAAAACTTCTCTTAGGAAACTCAAGAAAAGAGATTTAAATTGCCCCAGTCACATATAGGTGAGACTTAAATGGTACTGTTTCCTGACTCTAAAGTTTGAATATTAGTAGGTCAATAAGATGATTAACTAATCAATACAAATAGTAAGTTTTGACTTCCTACTATGAGTCAAACACTATTCTAGGCTGTAGCAATTAATAAAACAGACAAACATGTCTGTCTTCATGGAACTTGCTCAGTCAGGAGGCAGACAGTTTTAAAATATACAATTAAATTCATTGGGATGTAATTGTAAGTTGTATGGAGGAAAAGGGAACACAGAAAAAGGAGGAAGGAACATTTGATGAACATGTAATAATGTGTTCTAAATTTATGCAATAGTGTAGGAGTTATAGTAGTTTTAATTTTATTAATGAGAAAAGTGAGGCAAAAAATATTAATAATTAAATAAATTGCTTAAGTTTACATAGATAAGTGGTAAAGTTAATACTCAAACCCAGATAATTTTGGCTTTAACATTCTAGCTCTTAACTTTATACAACTACTGTAAATATTGGACAGAATGAATTTGGAATAATCACAAATGTTATAAATATTATTTCAGAGAAAGTGAACAATAATCTTTGAGTTTCTGGTGCTATCGAGGTTAATGCCTCTGTACATGTTAATACCAATAAAGCAGCAATTCTGTTACTGCTTTATATAAAAAGATATTTATTCTTTCTGTTATAGGGTAAGCTATATAGAGTATGCACCATATTTGTAATATATTGGGTGTAAACATTGAGATGTGTGTTTTGTATAACATGTATATATATATGTGTGTGTGTGTGTGTGTGTATGTGTGTGTGTATGTGATGTCTGTATCTGTATGTTTCTGTGCATATATGATTGGTGGAAGAAGAGAGAAATATGAGATCCCAAAATATAGAGTATAAAGAAGTATCACAATTGCTATATTGCACAAAAAAGAGGAACTGTGGATTACTTCCTGAAAATTAAAGTATTAGAAATAGAGAAGTGGACTGTTTATGATTATTGATGATTCTTCATACTGCAGAAATTATTTCAAATAATCTAATGAAGCTAGTTTCTTAATTGTCAGTTCTATTTGTATCTGTGTTTGTTACAACCTCTGTACAGTTTGTGTCTGTGTTAGATTTAGCTCTTTTGTGTGGTATAAAAATAAGCAAAAGTGGAGTAATTCACAAAAGAAGATCTCATGAGGACTTTTTAAATGATACAATTTAAAAAATATTTCTGGATAGTCATAAAGTATTGATGAAAGAAAAAGGTATTGCTAAATAACACCTCTACCACCTTCCACCTTATGTGGAAGCATATACAGATTCACTGAATAAATGAAAGTGTATAACCAGAATGTGCCCAAATCAAAATGAAGACCACTATCCAGTTAAACAGGGGAAAAATATATTTTTTACCATACTACATAAAAATTCAATTTATGTTATGTGTTGTTCTGAATATGTACTGTTTCACTATCTTTTTTGACACTTCTGGTTAATAGATTACAATCATTAATTTAACTTTTCTATATATAGCTTTATATACTGTTACTGCATAAAATAGAAAAATATTTTTCAAGACTCTTTTTTTAAAAATGAAGTATAATTTTGATTTGAAATAGAATGAACAAAACCCTGTAACCTGTGCCAATGTTTAATTGCATGCTATATAATTTTTCCAACATATTTTTATTATACATTTAGTGTTTTTCCCAGTTTTTTTTATATATCAGAAACAATTGTTGATTTGATAGTTATATATTATAAAATTATTACTAACTTACTTTTAACTAACACTTCGATCATGTCACATAATTATCACATGTTTTCCTGTGATGAAAACATTTAAGACATACTCTCTTAGGAACTTTCAAGAATATAATACAACATTGTTATCTATAATCACAATACTGTACATTAGATCCCTAGAACTTACTCGTCTTCAAACTGTAAGTTTGTACTCTTTACCTTGCACCTCCCCATTTCTCCCAAAGGCCAACCCAGGGGAATCATCATTCTAGTCTGTTTCTCTGGGTTCAGCATTTTTTAGATTCCCTACATAAGTATTCAAATATGCAGTATTTGTCCTTCTGTATCTGACATTGCACTCAGAATTATGCCCTCAAGGTCCATTCATGATGTCAAAAAGGGTAGGATTTTCTTCTTATGACTGAATAATATTCTGTTGTGTGCATGTATGTACATATGCATCACAATTACTTTATCTATTGTTCAGTTCAGTTCAGTCGCTCAGTCATGTCCGACTCTTTGCGACCCCATGGACCGCAGCACACCAGGCCTTCCTGTCCATCACCAACTCCTGGAGTCCACCCAAACCCATGTCCACTGAGTTGGTGATGCCATCCAACCATCTCATCCTCTGTCATCCCCTTCTCCTCCTGCCCTCAATCTTTCCCAGCATCAGGGTCTTTTCAAATAAGTCAGCTCTTCGCATCAGGTGGCCAAAGTATTGGAGTTTCAGCTTCAGCATCAGTCCTTCCAATGAACACCCAGGACTGATCTCCTTTAGGATGGACTGGTTGGATCTCCTTGCAGTCCAAGGGACTCTCAAGAGTCTTCTCCAACACCACAGTTCAAAAGCATCAATTCTTGCGCTCAGCTTTCTTAATAGTCCAACCTCACATCCATACATGACCAGTGGAAAAACCATAGCCTTGACTAGATGGACCTTTGTTGGCAAAGTAATGTCTCTGCTTTTTAATATGCTGTCTAGGTTGGTCATAACTTTCCTTCCAAGGAGTAAGCGTCTTTTAATTTCATGGCTGCAATCACCATCTGCAGTAATTTTGGAGCCCCCAAAAATAAAGTCTGACACTGTTTCCCCATGTATTTGCCATGAAGTGATGAGACTGGATGCCATGATCTTAGTTTTCTGAATGTTAATCTTTAAGCCAACTTTGTCAGTCTCCTCTTTCACTTTCATCAAGAGGCTCTATAGTTTCTTCGCTTTCTGCCATAAGGGTGGTGTCATCTGCATATCTGAGGTTATTGATATTTCTCCCAACAATCTTGACTCCAGCTTGTGCTTCCTCCAGCCCACCATTTCTCGTGATATACTCTGCACATTAGTTAAATAAATTCATCTGTTAGAGGAACCTTAGATTGTATCTATATATTTACTATCAATAATGCTGCAGTCATCATGAGAGTCCAGGTATTTCTATGATGTCTTATTTTCATTTCACACAGGAATTTTGTTTTTAATTTTTTAAGAAACTTTCATAATATTTTACATAGTGTCTGTACCAATTTATACCCCCATCAACAATGAAAAAGGATTCCATTTTCTTCACATCACTACTAACATGTGTATCTTGTTTTTTTGATCATAGCCGTCTTAATGGGTGTGAGGTGATATCTCATTGTATTTTGATTTGCATTTTCCTGATTCCTTTGCTCTTTTGTTTTTAATTATATATATCTTTTTCTTTTCGGTATTGAGTTGTACGAGCTCTTTATGTATTTTGAATATTAACTTCTTATCAGATAGAAGGTTTGCAAATATTTTCTGCCATTACAGAAGTTTCATTTTGTTTGCCTTTTATTTTGTTGGGTATTGTTGTTGCTGTGCTTTTTAATTTGATATGGTCCTACTTACTGATTTTTGCTTTTGTTGCTTATGCTTAGGTGTCATATTCAAAAAACTGTTGCCCAGACAAATGTCAAAAAACTACTTCTAGGAGTTTTCTGGCTTCAAGTCTTATGTGTAAGTCTATTCCATTTTGTTTTACTTTTTGTGAGTGGTGTGAGATAAGGGTTCAATTTTATTTTCATCCTGTGATAATCTAGTTCCTATATCATTTTTGAAGAGACTATACCTTCCCCATCGAGCATTTTTGGCTCCCTTGTAAAATTTGGGCTCTCCATTTTGCTCCATTGATTTTATTGTTCATTTTTAGGCCACTGTGTTTTGATTTCTATGGCTTTGTAATGAATTAGAAATTAAGAAGTGCAACATCAGCTTTAACTTCATCCTCAGGATTTCTTTTGCTATTTGGGGGTCTTTTGTGGACCCATATACATTTTAGGATTGCTTTTCCTATCTCTGTGAAAAATGACATCGGGATTTTGGTAGAATTATTCAATCTGTAAATGGCTTTGAGTAGTATGGGCATTTCAGCAATATTATTTCTTCTAATCTAGGAACATAGTTTTCCATTTGTTTGTGTCTTCTTCATTTTCTTTTATTTAAGTCTTGTAGTTTCAGATGGTACAGATATACACTATCTTGGTCAAATTTGTTGTTGTTTTGTTGTTTTCTTGTTGTTTTTCTTTTCTGATGTTTAATTGTTAAGATGCAGAAATAGCACAAATTTCTGTATGTTGATTTTTATATCCTGCAACATTACTGAATTTGGTGATTATCTGCATCATTTTGTTGTTGTTGTTGAGTCTTTAGGATTTTCACTATATAAGATCATATAATCTGCAAAGAGTTTTAATTTTTTCTTTCCTATCTGGATAACTTTTATTTCTTTATCTTGCTTTTTTGCTCTAGCTAAAACATAGCACATAAATATTGTGTTGAATAAGAGTGGTAATAGTGGACACCTTTGTCCTGTTCTTCATCTTAGAGGAAAAGCTTTTAACCTTTTACCATGGAGTATTATGTTACTGTGTGTTTGCCATATATGACATTTATCAAGTTGAGGTATATTCCTTCTGTATCTAAACTGTTGTATTTTGTCAAATGCTTTTTATGCATCTATTGAAATAGTAATATGATTTTTAACTTTCATTCTCTTAATGAGATTTATCACATTTATTGATTTGCATATGTTTAACCATTCTTGCACCTTAGGGATAAATCCCATTTAAACATGGTGTGTGATCCTTTAAATGTGCTGTTGACTTCTGTTTTGCTTCTTTCAAGATCTTCCCTTATTCTTATATCCAATAATTTTACTATTAATCTGAAACTTGTTATTCTTTTGTAAAGTTTAAAAAGTTTAGTCAAGATATCTATAAACATTGCTTTCTTTCCTACTTCTTCTTCCTGTTTCTCTCTAGGTGTATTATGCACATTAGAATTTCTCTCATGTTCTATGTAACTCTCATGGCTTTTACTGTATTTACCTCCAAATACATCATTATATTTGCCTGGAAAATTCCACTGACATATAATGCTGCTGCCAGTATAAAATAGGTAACTTAAAAAAGAAACAACTGTAAAATTATGATTTCCAGTGACTCCCAATGTTTTCTACTATATTTTCTTGCTTAGTGATGGGTAACTTTATTTTAAAAATTAAAGTTTACATAATATTATGAAAATGTGACATTTGAAGGAACATGCAATGTTTTCAATCAATAGGTTTGAAGGCTTTACTGAAGAGATGATATCTAGCCTGCATGTCAGATGATAGACATATTTTTGCAAAATTGATTTATATATATATATATATATATATATACATATATATATATATAATATTCAGAGACATTGAGCTACATTAGTATTTTTGAAAGTAGTAAGCAATGAGAGAAAGAATAGGGAATGTTACTGAAAGTTTAGTATGTGGATGAATTTCTAGTGGCTTTATATAACATATAAAGAATTTTGTAATTTGTATTTAGCAGGGCTCATCAAATAATTTTGAAGGAAAAATGGGCATAGCTTTTTGTTTTTCTGTACATAATGGTCTAGTACTTTATTACTGTAGTTCATAAGTCAAGTAATGAAGGATTTAGCTAGAAGAGTGAAGTGAACAGCATGGCTAGTTATAAGCAAAAAACAGAGGTATACTGGGGGAGTATCTACTCTGACTCAGTATTTTATGTCTGAGTTGTTGGTAAGACAGTCATACCATTAATTAAATAAGAAGCAAAAAAGACAAAAACTTGAAGGGAGAAGAAATTGAGTTTTAATCTGAACATGTAGAATTTTGTGTCAGTCATTGGTGTTAAGTGGTGATTTCAAGTGGGTTTTTGGAAAAGCAGATCTGAAGAAGTTAAAAAAGGAAACTTTCTGTGATGATCAACTCACCACTAATGTTTGAATGGCTAGATAGAGTTACCACGGGTAGAAAAACTAGACAGACATTATTTAACATTGGAAAAAATATCAGAAGAGATGAAACCCTATAATGTAGATATCATCAATCATGTTGACATGTATCATTAATAATAATTTGAAAAATATGTGAAGCTAATTATTATAAAAACATAAACACATCATCCTAAAAAACATTAAAATTTTCATTAAAAAATAAAACCAGTAATTTATTAAAGTAATATTTCCATAGCTTAGCAGTTCTACTCTTTTGATCATAACATTACTGCCTGTTAAAACTGTTATTAAAAATCTACCAGGGGATGACTTAGTTGCTGCATAAACTATTTTAACTTGCCTATTTTGTCCTTTACATATGTAGATATATCTACTTTGTGAATTGCAATTATGATGTGATATGATACATCATTTTTCTAACAAATCATTGTCATTTAGTAACATTTCCCTTACATTGTCAAATTTCCAATTATTCTGTCATATTTAAAACATGTTCTTTATAGTTTTATTTTAATTTAGGAATTTAGAGTGATGGTGTCAAAAATTCAGGCCGCAATTTCTATAAGATTCAGTACTCATCTGAACTTGGAATTTTGCTATTTGTGAATGCTATACTGTAATGTTTATGTTTGATGTTAATTTTAACAATTCCATAAGACACGTATTATTATCTATCATTGTTTTTCAAAGTAGAATTCAAAGAACTCTGCATTTAGCACTCAGATCTGCTTGTTCCATAGGCTAGATTAAAGATGAACTATCACTGGCCAAAATGTTGCATTCTTTAAATTTCCCATCATTTGGATTTGAAAGTATGATTCTATTTCCTTCAAATATAGGAAAGGAAAATTCTTTTTTAAAAACTATCTGGGATATTCAAAAGTCTCTACATCCTGATTTTTGAGTGTCATATTAAGCAGGTAATATAGTACTACTTGCAATTTTTAGTTTTAAGTATGTGATTTTCCTATAATGAAACCCTGGAAACAAAAATTCCACCTGACTTGTTGCAAGAAGTTATAATGGCTCTTTCCTTACCCTCTTTATACATTTTGTGATATATATAATGTTTTCTGAATTACTTTTTGGCAGGTAACATGGAAGCTAATTCTGTATTATGCAGCTATTTCTAAATATAACTTTATCAGCAAGTGATTTTAGCATTTAAAAAAAATTTTGAACCATGTTGCTGAAGAAAAATTTTATTTTTGCTTATGTTCATTAAGTTGGTAATTTTCGTCACTATATCCAAAATATTAAACCATTCAATGATTGCTCAGAAATGACTAATTTTTTTAAATTTATTTTTTGTTGAAAGATACTTGCTTTACAGAATTTTGTTGTTTTCTAAGTCATATTTTATTGATATGCACAGGATTTAATTGAATTATGTAATTAAGTAATAAAATGTTTCATCTAAATTAAACTGGCTTGCGTGCAAACCCAAAAGAACCTTGGTAAGTCAACAGTTGGTACAGATGTAATGAGTAGCCTATTAGCATATGCATTTGCCAGTATGTTTTACAAGTAGGGTTGAGGCTATTAATTAATTTCTAAAATCAGTTTGATGGAAATGACTTATGAGAGTTTGTATATAATTTCTGATCTTATCAATGGTTCATTAAAATTAGTAGCTTCAAGCTCCTTCAGGGAATTAAAAGGAAACCATGGAAGTATAATGTGTTAGTAGAACAAAGGGGTTAAGCAGTGAATTACTGGTGTCATAAATATCCCTAGTGGCAGCATCCCAAGGTTAAGGATTCCAGGTTCCTATGGCCTGTTAAGTATAGGCTGTAGCAAACAGAAAAAAAAAAAAAAAAAAAGGAGGTGGTAGTGAGGGGCATCTGCTTCCTTAACAATTTGGCTCAAATAGTACTTAATGCCTCATTGTTAGGGAAATAAAGCATCTCTTGAGTAATAAATATCTGCATGTGTACTTGGAGGTGGCAGGTATATTATTGTTCTGCATTTCTATTGGCTACACCAGTGAACATGAGGGGAGTGTTATTAATAAATGCATTTAATTTTTGCTTTGTTAACAACACCCTGCCAATCTTTATCTGGGCACATAGAAAACCAAGTTTATTATTTCTTGCATACCAACTATAAAGAAAATACAAAATTCTAATATCTTAATTCATTTTGTTTGTTTGTAAATGCCAATGACTGGTTGGATGATATGCACTCCTAAAATAGCACCTTATAGTTCACCTTGTGATAAATGCTTTCTATAAATTTGCTTGGTTTAAATGGATAAGACTGCCTTCCTATTGCTCTCATTCTCAGTGAATTGACTGTTTGTTTATTTCAGTCTCAGCAGAGGTATAATGTAACCTTTGAAATAATGTAACCTCCCCTACTGTCAGAGAATACAAATAGTCACCTTCTCTTTCAGGGGAAACAACTACTTTTCTTTTAAAAATATATTTCAATCTCTTTTCAAAACAATTTTATTAATATAACTGTGATATTCCCAAAGAAAAATACTCATTTTTTTATTGTTGCAGAAGAGAAGTTAATTTTATAATAATGAAGGTGTAAAAATCAAATTGCTCCCCTTCTTTGTTTTCTTTTTTTTTAACCTTTTATTTTGTATTGGGGGATAGCTGATTAACAGTATTATGATAGTTTCATGTAAACTGAGAAGGGATTCAACCATACACATACATGTATCCATTCTCCCCTAAACTGCACTCCCATCCATGCTGCCACATAACATGGACAGAGTTCCATGTGCTATACAGTAGGTTCTTGTTGGGTATTTTAAATACAGCAGTGTATACAGGCAACCGTGAGTTTGTTCTCTAAGTGTGAGTCTCTTTCTATTTTGAAACTAAGTTAATTGGTATCATTTGTTTTTAGATGCCACATAAAAGTGAAGTCATAAAACGTCTTCTCTGTCTAACTTACTTCACTCAGTATAGCAATCTCCCCCTTCTTTGTTTTTTACCATTAAAAAAAAAAAAAAAAATATATATATATATATATATATATGTGTATGTGTGTATATATATATACACACATAGGTACAAATCATCACCTAAAGACACAGTCTCAAATTCTAAAGTCTAATTATACTTGTGTATCTAATGAGTAAACCTATTGGTCTAAATCAGGGTGTAAAGACATATTTAAAAACAAACAAATGAATATTTAAACTTCCTACATCATATGATTGTTATTTATAAGAAAAAAGAGTTTATGTAGATATTTAACTTTTCACAGTATTTTCTTAGTTAAGAGGCATATATTAGGTTGGTGAAAAAGTAATTGCGGTTTCAGACCAATAATTTTAAATCATTACAACTAGTCTCAAACACATCTTTATTAATCAAATTAGGAACCATTATAATCAACACATTTTTGTCAACAAGAAATAAGTTTTATTCCTGTAGCATAAAGATCCATGTTTGGGCTTCAACAAACTCTTGGAAAGAATTTTCCTACTCCTCCTGGTTATGGAAGCATTTTCCCTGCAAAAAGTTTTTAAGGTGCTTAAAGAAGTGGTAATCGGTTGGTGAAAGGTCAAGTAAATACGACAGATGAGGCAAAACTTCTTAGCCCGATTGATTCAACTTTTGGAGCGTTTATCATGTGACATGCAATAGGGCATTGTCATGAAGAAGAATAAGGCCCATTCTGTTTACCAATGCTGGCTGCAGGCATGGCAGTCTTCAGTGCATCTCATCAATTTGCTGAGCATACTTCTAAGATGTAATGATTTCACCAGGATTCAGAAGCTATAGTGAATCAGATGGGCGGCAGACCACCAAACAGTGATCATAACCTGTTTTTGGTGCAAGTTTGGCTTTGGGAAGTGTTTGGAGCTTCTTATTTGGCCCAACCACTGAGCTGGTCATCACTGGTTGTTGTATAAATCCACTTTTTGTCAGACAAAAAGTGTTACAATCTGATTGAGACATGGTTCATTGTTATTGCACAGAATAAGAGAAGACACACTTCAAAAAGACAGGTTTTTTTGATTTGTGGTCAGCTCATGAGGCACTCACTTATCAAGATTTTTCACCTTTCCAATTTGCTTCAAATGCCAACCAACCATAGAATGGTCATGTTGAGTTCTTTGGCAACTTCTTATGCAGTTGTAAGAGGATCAGCTTCAAAGACTTCTCTCAGTTGGTCATTGTCAACTTCCCATGGCCAGCCACTGCATGCCTCATCTTCAGGGCTCTTTTTTCCTTTGCAAAACTTGTTGAACTTCCACTACGCTGTACAGTTGTTAGAAGTTCCTAGGCCAAATGCATTGTTGATGCTGCAAGTTGTCTAGGCTGCTTTACAACACATTTTGAACTCAAATAAGGAAATAGCTTGAATTTGCTTTTTGTCTAACATCACTTCCCTAGTTTTATAAATATGAAATAAAGAGCAAGTAATTCAGTTCAGTTCAGTCACTCAGTCGTGTCTAACTCTTTGCAATTGCAGCATGCCAAGCCTCCCTGTCCATCACCAACTCCTGGAGTTTACTCAAACTCATGCCCTTTGAGTCGGTGATGCCATCCAGCCATCTAATCCTCTGTCTCCCCCTTATCCTCCTGCCTCCAATCCCTTCAAGCATCAGGGTCTTTTCCAATGAGTCAACTCTTTGCATCAGGTGGCCAAAGTACTGGAGTTTCAGCTTCAGCATCAGTCCTTCCAATGAACACCCAGGACTGATCTCCTTTAGGATGGACTGGTTGGATCTCCTTGCAGTCCAAGGGACTCTCAAGAGTCTTCTCCAACACCACAGTTCAAAAGCATCAATTTTTCAGCACTCAGCTTTCTTCACAGTCCAACTATCACATCCATACATGACCACTGGAAAAACTATAGCCTTGACTAAACAGAGCTTTGTTGGCAAAGTAATGCAAGTAACCAGTCATTAGCAAAAAAGCATAAAGCAAGATGTCCAATAGTCTGATGTATGACATAACCACATTTATTTAAGAATGTATCCCAATATCAAATGGCAATTTTCAACAGTGCAAAACTGCAATTACTTTTGTACCAACCTAGATGCAAAAAATCAATTGATCTTATCTGAACTTTGTTTCAGTTGTTTTCAGTTGGATAGTAAACAACATTAATTTAAATATTGATCCTGGCTGAGGCCCTATTTCATGAAAACATGGCAAAATAAAGGACAGAAACGGTATGGACATAAGAGAATCAGAAACTATTAAGAAGAGGTGGCAAGAATACACAGAAGAACTGTACAAAAAAGATCTCAATGACCCGGATAACCATGATGGTGTGGTCACTCAGCTAGAGCCAAACATCTTGGAGTGTGAAGTCAAGTCAGCCTTGGGAAGCATTACAACGAACAAAGCTAGTGGAGGTGATGGAATTCCAGCTGAGCTATTTCAAATCCTAAGAAATGATGCTGTTAAATTGCTGCACTCAATATATCAGCAAATTTGGAAAACTCAGCAGTGGTCACAGAACTGGAAAAGGTCAGTTTTCATTCGAACCCCAAAGAAAGGCAATGCCAAAGCATGCTCAAACTACCACACTCATTTCACATGCTAGCAAGGTCTTGCTCAAAATCCTCCAAGCTAGGTTTCAACAGTATGTGAACCAAGAACTCCCAGATGAACAACCTGGATTAAGAAAAGGTAGAGGAACCAGAGATCAAATTGCCAACATCCATTGGATCATAGAAGAAATAAGATAATTCCAGGAAAACATCTTTTCTGCTTCATTGACTATGCCTTTGACTGTGTGGATCACAACAAACTGTGGAAAATTATTAAAGAGATGGAAATACCAGACCACCTTACCTGCTTCCTGAGAAATCTGTATGCGGGTCAAGAAGCAACAGTTAGAACCAGACATGAAACAACAGACTGGTTCCAAATTGCAAAAGGAGTATGTCAGTATTGTCATCCTGCTTATTTAACTTATATGCAGAGAACATCATGTGAAATGCTAGGCTGGATGAAGCTCAAGCTGGAATCAAGTTTTCTGGGAGACATATCTGGGAGACATATCAATAACCTCAGATATGCAGATGACACCATCCTCATGTCATAAAGCAAAGAGGAACTAAAGAGCCTATTGATGAAGATGAAAGAGGAGAGTGAAAAAGCTGGGTTAAAACTCAGCATTCAAAAAATGAATGGCATCCTGTCCCATTACTTCATGGCAAACAGATGCAGAAACATTGGAAACAGTGAAAGATTTTATTTTCTTAGGCTCTTAAGTCAGTGCTGATGGTGACTGTAGCCACAAAATTAAAAGACACTTGCTCCTTGAAGAAAAGTTATGATCAACCTAGACAGCATATTAAAAAGCAGAGACATTACTTTGCTGAAAAATGTCCATCAAGTCAAAACTATGGTTTTTCCAGTAGTCAAGTAGGGCTGTGAGAGTTGAACCAAAAAGAAGGCTGAGTGCCAGAGAATCAATGCTTTTGAACTGTGGTGCTGGAGAAGACTCTTGAGAGTTCCTTGGACTGCATGAAGATCAAACTAGTCAATCCTAAAGGAAATCAGTCCTGAGTATTCATTAGAAGGATGCTGAAGCTCCAATACTGTGGCCACCTGATACAAAGAGCTGACTCATTGGAAAAGACCCTGATGCTGGGAAAGACTGAGGACAGGAGGAGAAGGGGATGACAGAGATCCAGATGGTTAGATGACATCACCAACAACAGACATGACTTTGAGCAAGCTTTGGGCGATGGTGAAGGACAGGGAGACCTGGTGTGCTGCAGTCTGTGGAGTTGCAAAGAGTCAGATGCAACTGAGCAACAGAACAACAACAAAGGCCCCAATGGACTGCAATAAAATCATAAGATTGTTAAAGATTCCAGAATTTATAGAGATTAATATACTATTGTTGAGTCCCTTCCAGGACTTCCAAGAATCCTCACTTGGTGACTAGCTACTTGGAAGACTGATTACAATCTAAACTGAGAGCCTATATAGTTTGTAGTAATGGCTATGACCCAATAGTAGGGGTCAGCACACTTTTTCTTTAAAGTGCCACATTGTTAACAGCAATTAGTAAACAAATAGTTTAGGTTCTGTAAGTCACACAGATTGTGTGACTTTCTTTTTTTCATGTGCATGCTAAGATGCTTCAGTCATGTTCAACTCTTTGCAACACTATGGACTGTAACCTGCAAGCTTCTCTGACCAAAGAAATCTCCAGGCAAAAATACTGGAGTGGGTTGCCATTTCCTCCTCCAGAAGATCTTCCCAACCCAAGGATCAAGCTCACGTCTCTTTATGTCTCCTGCTTTGGCAGGGGGTTTTTTACCTCTAGTGATACCTGCTAAGCCAAAGGAAAGTGTTAGTCATTCAATCTTGTCTGACTCTCTGCAACCCCGTGGACTATAGTCTGCCAGACTCTTCTGTCCATGTGATTCTCCAGGCAATAATACTGAAGCCATTCTCTTCTAGAGGGGACCTTCCCAACCCAGGAATTGAACCTGAGTCTCCCACATTGAGGGCAGATTCTTTACTGTCTGAGCCACCAGGGAAGCCCTGTTTAGTCTTCTTTATTTACAACCCATGAAAGATGAAAAGCCCATTATTAGTTATCTGGCTATCAAAAAAACCCAAAATGAAAAACAAACAAACAAACAAACAAACAAACCAGGCAGTGGGACAGATTTGTTCTCCTAAACAGTCGTTTTCCCACCCCTAACCTGTAGGAACGTAGATGAGAAAAACACAGGTAGCAAAGATGATTTCAGAAATACCACAAAGCTGGATTAATAAAGAATATTATAAAATAATTCAAACCCTAGGGCTGATAATTGCTAGAAGGAAGGGAAAGTTTGAATGCATCCTTTTGGATAATGTTAATAAGATTTAAGATTTCCAGCAAAACATCTAAAAAACTGTGTAAGGGGAAATAAGAGAGGGCATGAAAGATAATCTAAGGTCTTTAATTTTGACTTGATGTTATAAAGAGAATTAAACTTATTCTTTGAAAAGAACTTATATTGGTACCATCAATTCTGGTAACAGCAGCTAGGTCAGATGGAGGTTTATCACATCCAAAATTTCTGAATGATATTTTATGAGCTTATTATAAACCAAGGAGCAGGGTGCAATTTTAATAGAAAAAAGGAATTAAATTTGCTGGATTAATTAAATAATTCTTCACCAAAGAAGGACTAGAGATGGCATTAAAATACTTTTTAAAACATTTATGCAAAAAACCTGTGTAGACAGCTACAGTTCATGTAGCCTCTATCTATATTTATTCATTTCCAGATAAATAGGATGAGATGGCTAGATGGCATCACGAATGCAGTGGACATGAACTTGGGCAAACTTTAGGAGATGGTGAGAGACAGGGAAGCCTGGAGTGCTGCAGTCCATGGGGTTGCAGAGTCAGGCACGACTGGGCGACTGAAGAACAACAACAAGCATATAGCAGCAAGAGGTCGAGACATAGTAATCCAGGCAAAGGGAGACTTGAGCAGAAGCAGAACATGCTCTTCACAAAAAGTATTGATGAGGGGCTTTGATATCTTGGGGAAAATATGAGGCAACCTGGGTCTCATCTTTCTGGGATCATAAGCAGATGGAAGATTAAAGGAAAGGAGTGGAGAGAATTCCCTTTTCTTTTCACATTTACTCTTCCTGTATTCAAGGTCATCAAGAACTCACCATGTTCTTTGAAGTGTATATGTCCAGACCAGTTATATCAAATAAGACAAATTTCTTTGTGTTGCTCTTGGTGGGCTCTTGACCAGCAGCATTTGTCTACTCCACCTGAGAGATCCTTACCAGCTGACCATAAAAAGGACAGATAATACTGCAGTTGACAAAGTCAAATACCTCCTTGTTTCTGAGAACAACTAGTAAAAGACTTAGCTCCCACCTCTGTGACCTGGAGCCAAGAAAGGAAAGAGTGCTCATACTTCTTGGGACCATAATGTAGACTGTACATCTTTACTCCTGAGTCCCTCCAGACCCAGTTCTGTTATACTAGCTAGCCACTTCCTCTATACCCTGGGTTGTCTTCTTTCTTCCTTCCCTACCACAGCCCCAGCATCTTTTATCTGTCTTTCTAAGAAAAGGAGTAGGTCAAGGCTGTATATTGTTACCCTGCTTATTTAACTTGTATGCAGAGTACATCATGAGAAATGCTGGGCTGGAGGAAGCACAAGTTGGAATCAAGATTGCTGGGAGAAATATCAATAACCTCAGATATGCAGATGACACCACCCTTATGGCAGAAAGTGAAGAACTAAAGAGACTCTTGATGAAAGTGAAAGAGGAGACTGACAAAGTTGGCTTAAAGATTAACATTCAGAAAACTAAGATCATGGCATCCAGTCTCATCACTTCATGGCAAATACATGGGGAAACAGTGTCAGACTTTATTTTTGGGGGGCTCCAAAATCACTGCAGATGGTGATTGCAGCCATGAAATTAAAAGACGCTTACTCCTTGGAAGGAAAGTTATGACCAACCTAGACAGCATATTAAAAAGCAGAGACATTACTTTGCCCACACAGGCTCGTCTAGTCAAGGCTATGGTTTTTCCAGTGGTCATGTATGGATGTGAAAGTTGGACTATTAAGAAAGCTGAGCACCAAAGAATTGATGCTTTTGAACTGTGGTGTTGGAGAAGACTTCTTGAGAGTCCCTTGGACTGCAATGAGATCCAACCAGTCCATCCTAAAGGAGATCAGTCCTGGGTGTTCATTGGAAGGACTGATGCTGAAGCTGAAACTCCAATACTTTGGCCACCTAATGCAAAGAGCTGACTCATTTGAAAAGACCCTGATGCTGGGAAAGATTGAGGGCAGGAGGAGAAGGAAACAACAGAGAATGAGATGGTTGGATGGCATCACCGACTCAATGGTCATGGGTTTGGGTGGACTCCAGGAGTTGGTGATGGACAGTGAGGCCTGGCGTGCTGCGATTCATGGGTCGCAAAGAGTTGGACATGACTGAGCGACTGAACTGAACTAAGGGAAGCACAATCTGGATTTTTTCTCTTTTCTCCTATAAATTTATTGTTCATGGTATAGCATTTAGCTTTAGATTCTCATGCTCTACTGATTCCCAAATACTCTTCTTTCAAATGTATGTCCTTTAGGCCTCAATACTGAGAATTTATCCACAATTCAAAACCAACCTATACTCTTTACTCTTCTTCCATGCCTTTTTATAATAACAAACTTACACTGGTGGCAATGCTCATAGAAAGTCCTTGTTGCTTCTTAAGAGAGAGGAGTAGAAGATAGGAAGAATAAAGATAGGAGAAATTGTGTTGGAAAATACCACAAACAATTTATGTGAAAATATTTTCATGAGACATACATTAAATAATAATGAGTCACACAGTTTGACTCTCTTGTTAAGTATATGTAGAGGTACATGTACAGCTGAACCTGGAATCCTTAATTGAGGCTATGAAATAAAAATCCTTGTTAAAAATTAATCTCCGCTTGTTAATAGGGCTTCCCTGGTGGCTCAGAGAGTAAAGAGTCTGTCTGCAATGTGGGATACCCAGGTTTGATCCCTGGGTTGGGAAGATCCCCTAGAGAAGGAAATGGCAACCCAGTCCAGTATTCTTGCTTAGAGAATTCCATAGACAGAGGAAGCTGGTGGGCTACAGTCTATAGGGTCACAAAAAGTCAGACATGACTGAGATTTCAAGTCACATTCTTTAATAGGTAGTAGAGAACTGTTAAACTTTTGCAAAGTGGTCAAGATCCGCAGTTTTGACTAAACACAGATAAATTTAAGAGAGAAAGTTGACTGGATTGCCAGGGGAGGAAAGGTAGAAATGATGACACATGCTCCCTGAACTGTAAGAGGCCCATTTGCTACCAGTTGCCCCAGTATAACTATTTACTCACTTTTAAAAAATAAGTCAGTGTAAATGATAGTTTGGGACCATCCTAATTAAGGAAGTATTAAAATGATTGACAGCACATTATAGGGAGCTAGGATTGAGAATGCAATGTTAAGAACAAATTTAAAGAAAGCTGTGGAGCACTTGATTGCCATAACAAAACTCTGAGACTTTTCTTATGAATATGGACACTGCCCTTTCCGGTTTATGGGGTACAGAATGGCAGAATACATTCCAGGTGTGTGTATGTCTGTGTGTGTTTTCAAATAACTTAGATTTCACTTACACTACAGTACAATGCATTTAAAGTCAAATTTCTGTTCTACCATACTTTCCTCATTTTTGTTCCTTGAATTTTAAAAACTATTCCTATCATGTCCAAAAATGCAATAATTATTTCTCAAAAACAAATCAGAAGGAATTTCTCCAGGGAAGACATCCCTGACCTCTCTCAAAATAGAATTGATAGCACCTTCTTGTGATCTCTGTACCTAGCACATTCTCTAATCATTACGCTTCTGCCATTATTCTATAATTTGCTTCTTTCTGTATCTCTAAAATATATTAGATGTCTTAATAGAACAGATGCTTTCCTGTTCATCCCAGTATTCTAAGTGACTGGCAATATGTCTGACCCACACATTTATTGAAATGAATTCAAGCTAATGGAATGGATTTGTGAATTTTCATACTGAGTAGTCAACCAATGGGAAAATAAAATCTGATTAACTCTAAATCCATGAAGTTGGAATTCTCTATTGTTTCCAGTAAGTCTCTCTTCTGAGATTATAGGTTAAATTATCTATCAGGATATGCAGACTATTACAGTAGTAGTCTCAGGTATTTTTAACTATGAAGAAAAGCATCATTTTATATTGACTTTAAGCATTCTTAAATGATTCAATTATTTTTATAATCAACTTACTTGCAAAACTTACCATATCTACATGATTCTTATTTAGCCAAACAAGACACCAAGGCATGCTTTTCATTGCAGTTTGCCTTATTCTAGGTATTGCATATGTTTCCATAGATTTAAACTAATTTTAACCTACAGAATTTTTAAAGGCAATTTTTAAAAATAAATAATTTCTCATCAATCTGATTTCTAAGAGCCTTTGTCATACATGAATCTGGACAAGGCAAAAAACTGAGAAAGCCATTTTTTTTTTTTTTTTTAGATTTGCTAAATAAACCTATAAACTGTTGCATATTATTTTGTTATAGAAGTATACAAATTATAAAATGGATTCTTCATTTTCAATTATCTCAGTATGATTTGATTTAAAAATTCCCTAAAGTTACCTTCATATTCACTTGACTCTTGTAATCTTGAGCTCCTCCCCCAAATTATTTTTCTTATTTCATGTTTATAACTTTGTACAGTTTTAGAGATATATAATTTTCCCAATCTATTTTGTAAGATTTTTAGTGAAATTCTGAGAGGAAAAATGGATGTAAGAAAAATATGCTTCATCTGTATTCTGAGGATATTAATATGCAATTCCCCCCCTTTTTTTAATTTCTAGGTGTTTTAGTTTCTAATTGTGACCTGTAATTTACTTTTAAATTTTCTTTTTCCTTTTAATACATCTCTTAGGATGCCTTACAAAGAATGGTATAGATGCTCAATATATCTGAACATTTTTCTGAAGAACAAATATTAAATTAATCTGCACTCAGGTTGATTAGTTTCTTCAACTGCAAAGTAACTTCAAGGGACATAATGTGGCTCAATACTGTGTATGAGCTTAAAAAAATAGAAAAATTTGTATTTTTTCTAAAGTTATACCAAAGAAATATAAAAGTTTTGATCAGTTTTTTCTAGATTCACTAAATTGCTACTTGGTTTCTGTAATATTACTGGATATATAAATCATAAATATACAGAAATGGTTGTTCTTATTTTAAAGGCATCCTTTCCCAATTAGCATAGTAATAAGCCTCATATTTTGTTAAGTTTATATACTGCTGCTCTTAACCTTCTTGGTTATTTCACCATTGAGTTCAATGGCTAACCAGGCTTTATTTTTGTTTATATATATAAGCACAGGATTAGCTAATATCTTGTGCTGATAGCTCAGAAAAGAGTTTACAGGTTTAGATTGGGTTTTTCATCACTTACTGTAACAAATTTCCATTAATGGAATGGACCAAATTGAAGTTAAAATAATACAATGACATAAAGCTTATGTATAATGGCATTAAATGGAAGGCAAATAAATGATTGTGGGAAGGCAATCACTTTATATATTTTATGAGATTTTGTTACTACAAATAGATGTAGGTGACAGATGTAATTTAAAACCCAATATTCTTTCTGAACCATTTGTTACTACTTCATGGGCCAGTCATTTCAAATTATTGACAATAAGTTTTTAAAACCAGGTTGGTGTCCAGAACTTAGTGAAAGCTGTGATGTAATAATACATTGGGAATACCTCAAGTTCCACTCTTTTCTTACACACTTTCTGCCTTTTCCAAGATATATGGTGCTATATAGTATCACAATGAGAAAGACAGGAGTCCAGTGATGTGTATTAATTTATATTTTTGAACCATGATGCCACCACCAAGAGAAAGATACATTCAAGAGAAAGGATGAAAATATGTGTCACCTGCTGAATTTCTAAGAAATAATGTTTTTAAAACTCTTTGGATGACTGATATGGTAGTTATCAGACTGTACTTGCCAGGACTTCACTGAGCAGTGTGTGTGGTGGTAGAGAGGGCTTGGGATTAGGCCAAATACTTACTCCCTATTGATATAAAATAAGCAACCCCAACTTAGTGACATAAAATAATGGTCAATTTATTATACCCAGATTCTGTGACTCAGGAATTCAGGTAGAACCAAATGGAACAGCTTGTCTCTGCTGTACGTATTTGAATCCTCAGCCAAAAGAATTCAATAAGTTGCAGATGATGTGAATGTTTGGGAACAGAAATTATTGGAACAATATTTCACTCATATGTCTGGTAAATGGGTTGTAATGATACAAAGGCTGGTCTCACCTGAATCTGTCAACCAGCATGCCTACCCATGGCCTATCTGTGTGGCTTGGGTGTTTCACATTATGACAGCTGGGTTCTGAAAGGGTGCATTCTAAACATAGAGGTTCCAAGAGAATCAGATAGACTGTGTAGCATTTTTTCTTTTTTACCTATTCTCAGAAGTCACATAGTGCCAGGCATGCTGTACCAAACTGGTCCAAGCAGCATTAGAATTCCTAGATCAAGCAAAAGATATAAAGCTTACTGTTAATTAGGAAGAGTCTCTGATACATGACTTATTTTTCTTAATTGGCATGGAGGGATGAGGGTTAATTGAGAAAGAAAAGATTAGGTAAAGTGTACTATCCTGATAAGGAGAGTCATGAAAAGGCAAATGCTAAGCACTAAAAAGCTAAGGAAAAACCTTAGCATGTAGAGTAGATTTATAATTTTTATTATAAAATAAGATAATCATAAATCAGTATGGGCTAAAAAGCAGGTTGTGTAAATTCGAATGTGAAACATATGAATAATGAATAAATAAACAAAATGGGCAAAAAGAAATGTACAGATGGTCAATACAAGATTGAACATTTAGGAAAGAAGATCCAGGTAAACTTTTCCGCAAGTGAATATATGTCTGTCCTGTGTTTACAAATTTAGTGTTCTCTCCCTTATACTTTAAAGATAGCTGTGCAAATTATGCCTTTAAAAATACATGTCTAAATACAATATATTTACAAAGCCTTTATTGCAGAATCACAGATCAATTGCTACATTGCTAAGATAAGTTGTGTTGGAAATGTTGGGATTGTGCTATTCTAAAATTAACTAACAGGTAAATATGAATGTGAACTTTAAAAATCTATTCACATATGGGAAAATACTAGCAGGGCCATTAGATATTGGATGAGTGAGTGAGTGAGTGAGTGATTGAAGTCACTCAGTCATGTCCAATTCTTTGTGACCCCATGGACTGTAGCCTACCAGGCTCCTCTGTCTATGAGATTTCCCAGCAAGAATACTGGAGTGGGTTGCCATTTTCTTCTCCAAGGAATAGTGACTGGCAATTCTATTTTATTCAGAAATAATATTGAGCACTTGTTAATTACAAGGCATTAAGAAAAGACCTAGCAAGAATAAGACAAATACAGCCACATGCAAGCATGTACACTCATCCTACACACAAACAATTTGCAATTTAGTAGATTTAACAAAAAATATACATGCACACTGAAAATCTTTAATATATATCTAATAAATAATTATTATTAGACTGTATGCTATTTTTAAATACACATACAGTATAGTCTGAAGTCAGGCAGGTTGATTCCTCCAGTTCCATTCTTCTTTCTCAAGATTACTTTGGCTATTCGAGGTTTTTTGTATTTCCGTACAAATTGTGAAATTATTTGTTCTAGTTCTGTGAAAAATACCGTTGGTAGCTTAATAGGGATTGCATTGAATCTATAGATTGCTTTGGGTAGTATAGCCATTTTGACAATATTGATTCTTTCAATCCATGAACACGGTATGTTTCTCCATCTGTTTGTGTCCTCTTTGATTTCTTTCATCAGTGTTTTATAGTTTTCTATGTATAGGTCTTTTGCTTCTTTAGGTAGATATACTCCTAAGTATTTTATTCTTTTTGTTGCAATGGTGAATGGTATTGTTTCCTTAATTTCTCTTTCTGTTTTTTCATTGTTAGTGTATAGGAATGCAAGGGATTTCTGTGTGTTAATTTTATATCCTGCAACTTTACTATATTCATTGATTAGCTCTAGTAATTTTCTGGTAGAGTCTTTAGGGTTTTCTATGTAGAGGATCATGGCATCTGCAAACAGTGAGAGTTTCACTTCTTCTTTTCCTATCTGGATTCCTTTTACTTCTTTTTCTGCTCTGATTGCTGTGGCCAAAACTTCCAACACTATGTTGAATAGTAGTGGTGAGAGTGGGCACCCTTGTCTTGTTCCTGATTTTAGGGGAAATGCTTTCAATTTTTCACCATTGAGGGTAACAGTCATCAAGACAGTATGGTACTGGCACAAAGACAGAAATATAGATCAATGGAACAGAATAGAAAGCCCCGAGATAAATCCAAGAACCTATGGACACCTTATCTTCAACAAAAGAGGCAAGGACATACAATGGAAAAAAGACAACCTCTTTAACAAGTGGTGCTGGGAAAACTGGTCAACCACTTGTAAAAGAATGAAACTAGAACACTTTCTAACACAATACACAAAAATAAACTCAAAATGATTTAAAATCTAAATGTAAGACCAGAAACTATAAAACTCCTAGAGGAGAACATAGGCAAAACACTCTCCGACATAAATCACAGCAGGATCCTCTATGACCCACCTCCCAGAATATTGGAAATAAAAGCAAAAATAAACAAATGGGACCTAATGAAACTTACAAGCTTTTGCACAACAAAGGAAACTATAAGCAAGGTGAAAAGACAGCCCTCAGATTGGGAGAAAATAATAGCAAACGAAGCAACAGACAAAGGATTAATCTCAAAAATATACAAGCAACTCCTGAAGCTCAATTCCAGAAAAATAAATGACCCAATCAAAAAATGGGCCAAGAACTAAACAGACATTTCTCCAAAGAAGACATACAGATGGCTAACAAACACATGAAAAGATGCTCAAAATCACTCATTATCAGAGAAATGCAAATCAAAACCACAATGAGGTACCATTACACGCCAGTCAGGATGGCTGCTATCCAAAAGTCTACAAGCAATAAATGCTGGACAGGGTGTGGAGAAAAGGGAACCCTCTTACACTGTTGGTGGGAATGCAAACTAGTACAGCCACTATGGAGAACAGTGTGGAGATTTCTTAAAAAACTGGAAGTAGAACTGCCATATGACCCAGCAATCCCACTTCTGGGCATACACACTGAGGAAACCAGATCTGAAAGAGACACGTGCACCCCAATGTTCATCGCAGCACTGTTTATAATAGCCAGGACATGGAAGCAACTTAGATGCCCATCAGCAGATGAATGGATAAGGAAGCTGTGGTACATATAGACCATGAAATATTACTCAGCCATTAAAAAGAATTCATGTGAACCAGTTCTAATGAGATGGATGAAACTGGAGCCCATTATACAGAGTGAAGTAAGCCAGAAAGATAAAGAACATTACAGCATACTAACACATATATATGGGATTTAGAAAGATGGTAATGATAACCCTATATGCAAAACAGAAAAAGAGACACAAATGTACAGAACAGAATTTTGGACTCTGTGGGAGAAGGCGAGGGTGGGATGTTTAGAGAGAACAGCATTGAAACATGTATATTATCTAGGGTGAAACAGATCACCAGCCCAGGTTGGATGCATGAGACAAGTGCTTGGTCCTGGTGCACTGGGAAGACCCAGAGGGATCGGGTAGAGAGGGAGGTGGGAGGGGGGATCAGGATGGTGAATACATGGAAATCCATGGCTGATTCATATCAATGTATGACAAAAACCACTACAATATTGTAAAGTAATTAGCCTCCAACTAATAAAAATAAATGAAAAAAAAAATAAAAAAATAAATAAATACACATACAGGGTAGGTAGTCAAATTTAAATATCATACAGCCTAAGCATGATGGTATATAAATAATAGGAGAATCATAGGATATATAGAAATGGGATCAAAGTATTATGTATTCTTAAAAACTGAAGTTTTTATACAAATGTTAACACTATTTGAGATTCAACAGTTCTCTATTTTTGAGTGGTAACCTGTCACTTGAAAGTAACAATATAGTTTAGTATAATAATCATGTAGCAAATTACATGCTTTTCTTTGCCTTCCACATTCACTTGGCTAACATAGAGGTAGAGAGCTAGAAACATATCTAAGGTTTTTATATATTCTTTTCATAAAAATCAGAGTGAAGGGGCAAGTTCTTCCAGAATGGTGGATTAAACAAACAAACAAATAAAACAACAACCAAAAAATCCTCTAGAAATCTGATCCTCAATAAAGTGACAGGAACACTGACAAAATTTCAAAAACAACCTCTTCAAATTGGAAATTAATGAATGTTCACCACAACTGAGGAGTGTTTATTTAGCAAAACAGCTAACTTTTTGTAAGAATAGTAACTTTTGTGACATTTTATCTTGTACTATTCCCATAGCTCTCTTTATAGACTCTATTTTTTTCAGTCCTGCAGCAGACATAAAAATCAGCAGCCTGTAACCTCCATAGCTATGAAAATCAGAAGAGTAGCAGAATAGTGGAGAATAGAATTAATTTATAGCTCACCAAAAGTAATCCATTCTCAGGAACTGTTACTATTCCACATTCCTGAAGACTCTATAGACAAGTCTGATTCACAGGGCTTGTATATATTTTATCTGAACCAAAACTTCTTCAGTAAGAAAAAGTAATTTCAGGGTATTTATAGAAAAAAATAGTGGCAATTGTTTAACATCACAGGTGCCTGAGATGGCAGTACTCATTTGGGCAAACAAGAGGCTTGCTGAAAAGCATGAAAGGAAAATATGGTAAAAATGGATGTAAATAGGGTTTTTGGAAATCTTGAATATTCAAAGGAATATGCCTGGGAATCTAAAAGACCATAAACATACATAGAACTTTTTGAATGAACAGGAAATGTATAAAGAGAACTTAATGTTTCCAGCTGACCTTAAGACATTTTATAACAAGAACATAAAGGCTGAGGCAGAGTTATAAATTGGGCAAACACTAAAGCTATCCCCTAAAACACATTCAAAGCCCTTCAGCAAAGTGTGGAAGATGTATCAGTTGAAAAATTTAAGAAAATCCCTATTCAAACGTTCAGTAACCACTAAGTGAACCAATTATACTAACCATCCACAACCAAGAAAAGATATTTTTAGGGAATTAGTTCAAGAAAGTCATTTTACAGAGAAAAAGAAACATAACAAGATGTAATAATAAAGAGCAACTAAAACAAACCCTAAGAGGAGAAAGATCTGATGCCCAGATTCACCTCATTTTAGTATTTAAAATGGGAAAAGAATTTGAAAAAGAATAGATACAGGTACAACTGAATCACTTTGCTATACACCTGACACCAATACAGCATTGTTAATCAACTACACTCCATTATAAAATAAAAATTTTTAAGTATATATTTAAAATGTCCCACATACACTAAAAAATGAGATAAGAAAAAAGAGAGAAAGTATTGCCCTGTATACATGGAGGAGACAAACAGGCAATAACAACTGTCTCTAAGGTGACCTCAATATAGGACTTGAAAGACAACTTTAAGTCAGTCATAAATATGTTCAACTAAAAAAAAAAAAATTCCTAAAGTTCTAAAAAAAGGGCTCACAAAATAAAGCCTATCATAAACGTAAATAAACTATTCAAAACTAAATAGAAACACTGGAGTTGAAAAATTCAATAAGTGAAATTAAAAACTAAGAAGCAAATTAGAACTGATAGAAGAAAAATAATTAGCAAACATGGAAAAAACTCAATTGAAATTATCCTGTCTGAGGTAAAGAAAAGAGTTAAGAAAAATTAACATAACCTTAAAGAACTGTGAGGAACTATTAATTATACCAGAAATATCAGAAATTAGAGTCAAAAAAAATGCAAAGGAATAGTTGAAAAAAAAATTGAAAGGAAGTGTTAATTAGCACGTCTAAAACCCTTAACAAACTCCAGGTACAATAAGCTCAAAGATATAAACATAACCATATTATCATAGACAAACTGTCAAATACCAAAGACAAGAGACAGTCTTGAAAGAAGGGAAAACATCATCAAGGCAATCTCAACATAATTAAGAGTTGACTCTTTATCAGTGACTATCGAGGCCAAAAGACAGTAGAAAAACATATTCAAAGTGCTGAAAAAAATAAAGGCTACCAACTAAGAATTCTATATCCAGCCAGCCTCCCTTAAATATAAAGGAAGTTTGCAGAAACAGGATCATGTCTATTTCTGTACAATCTGAAAACAACTCCATGTGCAACACTATTATTAAACAAAACAAAAAGCTAGAGATACAGTTAGCAAAAGAACTGCAAGACCTGTGCACTGAAAATTAGGAATTAAAGATGTGAATAAGTGGAAAGGTATCCCATTTTCATAATTTGGAAGAATAAGTGTTAAGATGACAATATTTCCTAAATAACTTTACAAAAGCAATCTTGCTCAAAATTCTGGTTAACCTATTTGTAGAAATTGATAAATTGATCATAAAGGAGATCATGTGAAGGGGGACAAAAACAAACTAACAATAAATAAAAAACATAGAACACTTTGTCTAAATATGACATCTCTTTTAACTTTCATGTCTTCGTAAGTTCTATAGATGTTTACTCCAAAACTGATAATGGAAATGTAATAAAAAATCATATTAAGAGGTCAAAGAAGGGGATAAACATATTTATGCATATAATTTTCCTCTAAATAAGTTTTTAAAGATGGTATCTCCTTTAAAAACTTTCTCTAGACATTTATGTCTTGCCTGTATTATTGTGGATTTTGGCAAGTTAAAATATGGACATTTTTATATGAAGAGCTTTATGTAATGAAAATGTTAAGGTGAAAAACTTAGTCTTATAGTGCCGGTACATATATAAAGAGGAAAGAGAAAATACATAGCAGGATGTGTCCTAGGGTCATGCATTGATAATTAATATATTTTTCAAATGACTGATGGTATTTATAATTCAACAATATAATATTAAGTAGGTTTATTATAGTGCACAGGAAATGGATTGATGAATTATTCACACATTTTAATATATTTGCATTAAAATAGTTACCATATTTATTTTTTGGGGAATCTTAACCTTGTATAAGTCTCCTAAAAAACCAACACAGTGTTGAAATAAATTCACTGGAGTCCATTGAGAATTAAATACATTTTTACTAAAAGTACTATTGGGAAAAAATAAACTTGAATATGATTGGAAAAAAATGAGATTTTTCAAATACTTTTCTGGCTAATATTATGCTTTATACCTTTAGAAGTTATCAAATTACTAATGAGAAATGCATAATTTATACTTTTTGAAGTATGTTCAAATGACTTACTTTAAAAGGACTGAGTTTCCTGATTCATTATGAAACAATTCCACAACAGGAGCAATAGATGAGAGCTATATGCCTCCTTTCTAGATTGAAAATGTTTTGATCTTAATATTTTTAACTTATGAATGCCTTTTTAAAAGTTCTAAAGAAATGTAATATTTTCTATAAGAATCTGGCTCTAATGCTGAATAAAATAAAACTGGCTCAAGTAGTGAAAAAGTGTTTGTACACAAATACAACCTGGCTTGGAAAGAAACTTGTTCCAGTTTGTGAAAGTTGTTTTAAGGATTAAAAATAAATTGACATGATTAAACAAGTGCCCTAACTACCCTATTATCCTATTATTAGAGTTTTAAATTTTGCAAATATAATTGACCTTAAGTCTGCAATTATCATTGACCCAAAAGTGCTAGTCATGAGTATTTCAAGCTCTGGACATTAGGAATTTGAGATTGGTCTCTTTCTCTTTTCTGGACTAGGGCTGAGTGACTGTTCTCTATATGGTAACCAGATGAACAGAATATACAGGCAAAGCTGTGAGTTCTATTCAGTTTTGAATACAACAGCATTTTTTTTAGATGGTTTTGTCAGGGAGTATTCTAATAATATTACACTGCAGCAAGAATGAATATTTTTTCCTTACACTGACTAGCGGGGACAACTACATTTTCAAAGAATGTCTTATTCATAAATCTCAAATTCCTCAGGTAAAATATTAAACTTTGATCATGGTGCATGTTTTTGTACATTTCAAAGAATAATTTTCAGCAACACTTGGAATGAAGGAAAAACATGCTATATTAACCAAACTAGTTGCAGAATCCTGACATGCAGAACAGGTAAAAAACTAAATGGGTTTTTTAAATTTTGTCTTGCTAAATTACATACCTGAAATCACTGCCTACATATTTCAAAATGGTGAGTAGATAGTTAAGGTTGTATTAAGTAAACAACTAAGAAATATTTAATACTATTTTTTAAAATAAGAGATATCCACAAATCTCCTTAATCCTTTGAAATAATAGCTGTTTCAGATAATAAAAACATGGCACGCTGGTGATAATAGAGGTCATAATTTGGCCTCTTTCAACAAATCCTGCCTCATCTCTTGCCATGCCACCTCCATCTGTATCATGCTAGCTCCAACCACAAGATTCACCTTGCATTCTCAGGTGTTTTGTGATCCATGATGCCTCTATGAATTTGCCAATGTTATTATTTCCTCTGCTTCAGATGACGCTCTGGACCCCATCTTGGTAGAGAAGGTCTGGTGTTCAACACTGCAATTTCAACAATTTATGTAGTATTTCCTCTTCTAAAGGCAGAACACTTTAGATTTTTCTTTGTCACTTGTTTTTAACTCAAAGTGCCTTAAATGTTTTCATTTCTTTTCTTTCTTTCTGTTTTTCTCATATATCCCTTTCATATGACCCCCATACCTTCACAATAACCTACACAGAGCAAAGCTAAGTTCTGAAGTTTTTAACTAACTATTTTAGGTAAAAAATATGATTAGGGTTATTGAAATATATGTGCATGAAATAGGAGAAGATAAAGAGTGAATAGAGAAGGTGTTGGAGAAAATCTACATAGAAGTAAAATGCACTGATTATTTTGTTACAATGAAAAATATAAAAAAAAATTTTAGATTTTATGTATGAGAGTATAATCCTTCAAGCTAGACTTCAACAGTACATGACCAAAAACTTCCAGATGTACAAGCTGAATTTACAAAAGGCAGAGGAACCAGAGATCCAATTGCCAACATCCATTGGATCATAGAAAAAGTAAAGGAATTCCAGAAAAACACCTACTTCTGCTTAATTGACTATGCTAAAGCCTTTGACTATGTGGATCACAACAAACTGGAAAATTCTTCAAAAGATTGGAATACCAACCACCTTACCTGACTCGTGAGAAATCTGTATGCAGGTCAAGAAGAAATAGTTAGAGCCAAACATGGAACAATGGACTAGATCAAAATTGGGAAAGGAGTATGACAAGGCTATATATTGTCACTCTACTTATTTAACTTATATGCAGAGTACATCATGCAAAATGCTGGTCTAGACAAAGCTCAAGCTGGAATCAAGATTGCCAGGAGAAATACCAATAACCTCAGATATGCAGATGACACCACCCTTATGGCAGAAAGGGAAGAGGAACTAAAGAGCTTCTTGATGAAGGTGAAAGAGGAGAGTGAAAAAAGTTGGCTTAAAACTCAACATGCCAAAAAAGAAAGATCATGGCATCCTGTCCCATCACTTCATGGCAAATAGATGAGGAAGAAATGAGACAGTGACAGATGTTATTTTCTTGAGTTCCAAAATCACTCTGAATGCTGACTACAACCATGAAATTCAAAGATGCTTGCTCCTGGGAAGAAAAGCTATGATGAAACTAGGCAGAGTATTAAAAAGCAAAGACATCCCTTTGCCAACAAAGGTTTGTCTAGTCAAAGCTATGTTTTTTTCCAGTAGTCATGTACGGATGTGAGAGTCGGACCATAACGACAGCTGAGGGCTGTAGAATTGATGCTTTTGAACTGTAGGGCTGGAGAAGACTCTTGAAGAGTCCCTTGGGCTGCAAGAAGATCCAACCAGTCCATCGTAAAGGAAATCAACCCTGAATATTCACTGGAAAGGCTGATGTTGATATTGAAGAAACAATACTTTGGCCACCTGATGTGAGGAGCTGATTCATAGGAAAAGACCCTGATGCTGGGAAAGATTGAGTACAGGAGGAGAAGGGGATGACAGAGAATGAGACGGTTGAGTGGCATTTTCGACTCAATGGACATGAGTTTGAGCAAACTGTGGGAGATAGTGAAAGACAGGGAAGTCTACTGTGCTGCAGTCCATTTGGATCACAAAGAGTCAGACATGACTGAGCGACTAAACAATGAGAATTTAAAAATTTTCTGTAGAGAAAATAAAAATTCACTTTATTTGCTTTATACATTGCTTAGTTTTTTTTTTTTTCCCTGTTTCATATGGTATCTCTTCCTGTAATGTTATTAAGAACATTTTGCAGAATGCTTGATTACTGTGTGCCATATGCTGTGGTTTATGACTTATTTATTTGGATTTGCAGAAGAGCAAATCTGACTGATTAAGGGTTAATAGATTCACTGTGAGACATGGATTCTGCTCCTTCCCTTACCCCATTAGGGTAAGGAGAAGGATAGGGTTTTTGTTTTGTTTTTTCAGATTGCAGGACAGAGCAGTCACTATGGAGGAGAGAGAAAAGGAGGAAGATTGAACATGAAGGATCTTATACTGCAGCACAGTTCTAAGACAGGTTTGCCCAGGCCCATGGGAATCTCCCGGTCACAGTCTCCAATGAAGGATCGATTCTTGATTCTTGCTTCCCTTAGGAGTAAGTTAACCTTGGCTTGAACACTTTTTGTTCTTACATATTATCTGGAGCAGCCTTTGGGAATCATGGCATCCAACAAGCACCATGAGCATTCAGAGGGCAGCAGATGAGGGCCTCTGGTCAATTTGTCTCCTTGTAGAGCAGAACTGAGTGCGCATTTTGTCTTTTATTTCCTCTGAAAGTGGCTTTCTGAGATTGAAAACATTATAATACTCATTTTACAGAAAAGGAAAGGGAGGACTAAAGAGGCCAAGTAATTTTCCTTCAGTTTCAATGATAAATAGGCAGTGATGATGGAATTAAAACACAGATTTTTCTCACCTTTAAGTTGGAAATACTACACTTCTTTTCAAATTGTCAGGAAAGCAGTCACAGAAGTGACATAGTATCATTATACTTAACCCTGAATTGAGGTACTAAATTATACTCATAAAGTTATATTTAATTGAATAGTTTGCATAGTTTGGCTGTATCATATGAAATTTAACTCAAAATATCAAAACAACAGAACTCTCAAAAAGAAGTTGTGATATTTACTAGCCAAGAATACAGGGTGGTTATTTTCCAAACAAGCATATACCAATGAGGGTTTACACATTTTTTTTTTTTAATAATTGAGTAATTAAAAAAAAGACTTCTTGGCATATTCTCTGCCCACCCCTTTCCTTCTAACCTTTAAAAGTCTATGGTACAGCCCAACTGCAGGAGGACTTCAGTAACATGTGGTGACTAACATGTGCTAGAGAGGAACTTTTGTTCTAACAGTTACTAAAAAATAAAGATTGGTGCAACAATTGGAGTATCTGTTTGCACAATATATTGTCCGATACTTGACCTCCTTCCTTATTTCTCCCTAGTTTAGCCAATTATTAATGACATTGAGAAAATGAAGCCAGCTGATCAAAATATTGAGAAGGATAGTAATAATTATTTATGTGCAACTTTGACTCTATATGTGCATACCCATAGTACATATATCATTTATTAAAACAGACTTTATGTTGTGGAAATGAGAGAGTAAAGTAGTGATATACCCTCTAAAGAATGTTGCAATGCCTTTTTATTTATTTTTTTCATTTATTTTTATTAGTTGGAGGCTAATTACTTTACAATATTGTAGTGGTTTTTGTCATACATTGACATGAATCAACCATGGACTTACATGTCTTCCCCATCCTGATCCCCCCTCCCACCTCCCTCTCCACCTGATTCCTCTGGGTCTTCCCAGTGCACCAGGACCAAGCACTTGTCTCATGCATCCAACCTGGGCTGGTGATCTGTTTCACCCTAGATAATATACATGTTTCAATGCTGTTCTCTCTAAACATCCCACCCTCGCCTTCTCCCACAGAGTCCAAAATTCTGTTCTGTACATCTGTGTCTCTTTTTCTGTTTTGCATATAGGGCTATCATTACCATTACATTTCTAAATTCCATATATATGTGTTAGTATGCTGTAATGTTCTTTATCTTTCTGGCTTACTTCACTCTGTATAATGGGCTCCAGTTTCATCCATCTCATTAGAACTGATTCAAATGAATTCTTTTTAATGGCTGAGTAATATTCCATGGTGTATATGTACCACAGCTTCCTTATCCATTTCATCTGCTGATGGGCATCTAGGTTGCTTCCATGTCCTGGCTATTATAAACAGTGCTGCGATGAACATTGGGGTGCACGTGTCTCTTTCAGATCTGGTTTCCTCAGTGTGTATGCCCAGAAGTGGGATTGCTGGGTCATATGGCAGTTCTACTTCCAGTTTTTTAAGAAATCTCCACACTGTTCTCCATAGTGGCTGTACTAGTTTGCATTCCCACAAACAGTGTAAGAGGGTTCCCTTTTCTCCACACCCTCTCCAGCATTTATTGCTTGTAGACTTTTGGATAGCAGCCATCCTGACTGGCGTCTAATGGTACCTCATTGTGGTTTTGATTTGCATTTCTCTGATAATGAGTGATGTTGAGCATCTTTTTATGTGTTTGTTAGCCATCTGTATGTCTTCTTTGGAGCAATATCTGTTTAGTTCTTTGGCCCATTTTTTGATTGGGTCATTTATTTTTCTGGAGTTGAGCTGCAGGAGTTGCTTGTATATTTTTGAGATTAATCCTTTGTCTGTTGCTTCGTTTGCTATTATTTTCTCCCAATCTGAGGGCTGTCTTTTCACCTTGCTTATAGTTTCCTTTGTTGTGCAAAAGCTTGTAAGTTTCATTAGGTCCCATTTGTTTATTTTTGCTTTTATTTCCAATATTCTGGGAGGTGGGTCATAGAGGATCCTGCTGTGATTTATGTCAGAGAGTGTTTTGCCTATGTTCTCCTCTAGGAGTTTTATAGTTTCTGGTCTTACATTTAGATCTTTAATCCATTTTGAGTTTGTTTTTGTATATGGTGTAAGAAAATGTTCTAGTTTCATTCTTTTACAAGTGGTTGACCAGTTTTCCCAGCACCACTTGTTAAAGAGGTTGTCTTTTTTCCATTGTATGTCCTTGCCTCCTTTGTTGAAGATAAGGTGTCCATAGGTTCTTGGATTTATCTCAGGGCTTTCTATTCTGTTCCATTGATCTATATTTCCGTCTTTGTGCCAGTACCATACTGTCTTGATAGCTGTGGCTTTGTAGTAGAGTCTGAAGTCAGGCAGGTTGATTCCTCCAGTTCCATTCTTCTTTCTCAAGATTACTTTGTCTATTCGAGGTTTTTTGTATTTCCATATAAATTGTGAAATTATTTGTTCTAGTTCTGTGAAAAATACCATTGGTAGCTTGATAGGGATTGCATTAAATCTATAGATTGCTTTGGGTAGTGTAGCCATTTGACAATATTGATTCTTCCAATCCATGAACACGGTATATTCCTCCATCTGTTTGTGTCCTCTTTGATTTCTTTCATCAGTGTTTTACAATTTTCTATGTATAGGTCTTTTATTTCTTTAGGTAGATATACTCCTAAGTATTTTATTCTTTTTGTTGCAATGGTGAATGGTATTGTTTCCTTAATTTCTCTTTCTGTTTTCTCATTGTTAGTGTATAGGAATGCAAGGGATTTCTGTGTGTTAATTTTATATCCTGCTATATTTTATATCCTGCTATGTTCATTGATTAGCTCTAGTAATTTTCTGGTAGAGTCTTTAGGGCTTTCTATGTAGAGGATCATGTCATCTGTGAACAGCGAGTGTTTTGCTTCTTCTTTCCCTATCTGGATTCCTTTTACTTCTTTTTCTGCTCTGACTGCTGTAGCAAAATCTTCCAAAACTATGTCGAATAGTAGTGGTGAGAGTGGGCACCCTTGTCTTGTTCCTAATTTCAGGGGAAATGCTTTCAATTTTTCACCATTGAGGGTGATGCTTGCTGTGGGTTTGTCATATATAGCTTTTATTATGTTGAGGTATGTTCCTTCTATTCCTGCTTTTTGGAGAGTTTTATCAATAAATGGATGTTGATTTGTCAAAGGCTTTTAACTGCATCTATTGAGATAAGCATATGGTTTTTATCTTTCAATTTGTTAATGTGGTGTATTACATTGATTGATTTGCAGATATTAAAGAATCCTTGCATTCCTGGGATAAAGCCCACTTGGTCATGATGTATGATTTTTTAATATGTTGTTGGATTCTGTTTGCTAGAATTTTGTTAATGATTTTTGCATCTATGTTCATCAGTGATATTGGCCTGTAGTTTTCTTTTTTTGTGGCATCTTTGTCTGGTTTTGGAATTAGGGTGATGGTGGCCCCATAGAATGAGTTTGGAAGTTTACTTTCTTCTGCAATTTTCTGGAAGAGTTTGAGTAAGATAGGTGTTAGCTCTTCTCTACATTTTTAGTGGAGTTCAGCTGTGAAGCCGTCTGGACCTGGGCTTTTGTTTACTGGAAGATTTCTGATTACAGTTTCGAGTTCCTTGCTTGTGATGGGTATGTTAAGATCTTCCATTTCTTTCTGGTTCAGTTTTGGAAAGTTATACTTTTCTAAGAGTTTATCCATTTCTTCCAAGTTGTCCATTTTATTGGCATAGAGCTGCTGGTAGTAGTCTCTTATGATCCTTTGTATTTCAGTGTTGTCTGTTGTGATCTCTCCATTTTCATTTCTAATTTTGTTAATTTGGTTCCTCTCCCTTTGTTTCTTAATGAGTCTTGCTAACAGTTTGTCAATTTTGTTTATTTTTTCAAAAAACCAGCTTTTAGCTTTGTTGATTTTTGCTATGGTCTCTTTAGTTTCTTTTGCATTTATTTCTGCCCTAAGTTTTAAGATTTCTTTCCTTCTACTAACCCTGGGGTTCTTCATTTCTTCCTTCTCTAGTTGCTTTAGGTGTAGAGTTAGGTTATTTATTTGACTTTTTTCTTGTTTCTTGAGGTAAGCCTGTAATGCTATGAACCTTCCACTTAGCACTGCTTTTACAGTGTCCCATAGGTTTTGGGTTGTTGTGTTTTCATTTTCTCTCATTTCTATGCATATTTTGATTTCTTTTTTGATTTCTTCTCTGATTTGTTGGTTATTCAGAAGCATGTTATTTAGCCTCCATATGTTTGAATTTTTAATAATTTTTTCCTGTAATTGAGATCTAATCTTACTGCACTGTTGTCAGAAAAGATGACTGGAATGATTTCAATTTTTTTGAATTTACCAAGACTAGATTTATGGCCGAGGATGTGATCTATTCTGGAGAAGGTTCCGTGTGCACTTGAGAAAAAGGTGAAGTTGATTGTTTTGGGGTGAAATGTCCTATAGATATCAATTAGGTCTAGC